>NC_137825.1:31693994-32011494 GCF_963921795.1 Nannobrachium achirus
AGAAGGATTTGAAACATTCACAGACTTGCACACATTTTCACGATTTTTCAAATAGTTAAAGTACCCAGGGCCCAGAATTTGGTGCGACACCCCTGGCTGCTGCTAAAAGTACCGCCACAGAGCTGCTAATGTTACCACTACAGCTATAGTGAAGTCACTCTGCAGAGTCATCATCATCATCTCCGTCTCAATGTCACCGGTGTCCGCGCCAAGCGGTGATCCTACCCTGACAGCAGGGACTTGGAGGTGCTCCACATCCATCACTTTGGCCAAATGGATATACAGTACAGTAGCTCAGGTGTGAAATTATACAAGCTCAAGTGATGCAAAGTCAGCAAACTTGCCTCTCAAACTCACATTCCCCCGTGTAGTAGCGCTGCCTGTGTCCAGTTCCATGCATGGCCTCTCTCTGCTTTTGTACTTGCACTTCTGACTGCATGCATTGGAAAAGCAGTGCAGGTCTTTGCTGGTTTGAGCAGCTTGACTTGCAGTGACTGCAGTGCTGCTGATCGCGTCCATCATACGCCTGCAAAAGGAACACGTTGAATAAAGGCCTGTTGTTTGAGAGCCTTAACACACCAATAAATAATACAACAAAGGAGTAAAAGCAAAAGAAATATAACTCAAAGGCTTTGGCAAACAAACAAAAGTTTGCTCACAAGTCACGAGTCACTCCACTGCTCAGCCCGGCGGGTGATTTTAGAACTAAACCACGCACTAAAGTGAAAAGGGTCAAAACCACTGGGTGACCACTTTACTGTATATCTCAAACTGAAATAAGAAAGAGTGAAGACCTCGCAGAATAGTACGGAATCAGTACTACTGATATGGGATTTTAGATTCACGATTCAAGAGTTGTTGTTGTTGTTCTAGATCATTTTTTCACATTTTATTTGATAGCACAGTAGAGAGAGACAGGATCCGCCGTCAGGCTGGGAATCTATCCTGGGACACCTTAACCACTTGGTCATTGGTGCCCGCTTCAAGAGGGTTAACCCATTAAGTTATTCTTTCTACGATTCTACAAATGCCTTCTAATTCAGTAGTTTTCAGACTCTTTCGTGTCAAGGACCCCCAACATGATATGTATTTGGCCGCGGACCCCCATCTGAAAATGTTTTGTGCCAGGGGCCAGCCCCCAGATGACAAGATTTGTATTGTATTTATTTAATCAAAAGTATTCCAAAATGGTTAGAACACATAGCTTATGTAGAACCATGTCTCTTCTTGCCGTGCTGCGAGCTTGTAGATCTGCTATTTTTGTGAACCACTGTTCCAAATCCTAAGAGTTTTCAGAAAAACAAAATGTTACCATAATACACTTACATATCGTCGTTGTCGGGTGGAAACCTTGTATGTCCAAAACCGTTAATTTTGTATTTATCATTTTAAAAATGATTTAAACTAGTGAAAACAGCCAATCTACACTTACACAACGCAATGAGGCGTTGTGTGCTTGTAGATCTGCTGTTTTCACTACTTTTGTGCAACGGGCTTGTAAGGTGAAGCAGTGCTTTACTTTGCAAAAAAATGTACAAATTTGAAACTTGGAGATACAAGGTTTCTGCCCGACAGTGACGACGATGTATATCTAAAATCTAAAATGAAACGGAGGCTTTCAATTCATTATGATTTGCCCGGGCGCAAAGGGAGAAGAGAGAAGTCTGTTCAACTTGGGACAGAAATGTCACTCTGAACCTTTTTTTGTCAGACATTTTTACTTCTGGACCAAGAGTGCTGTGTGTGTGACAAGTTGTATGGCTCCTGGCTCGTAGCCGTGGGCATTTGTACTCAATCCATCAGCTCACTGTCTGCTGTGGGACATTAATGATGCGGTTGTGTGAAGCCGCTGCAAATATCATGAGGTAGGGACTGGAGCCAGGAGGCTCCCTGCTTTATGAGAGACATCCCAGATTAATGAGTCAACTAATCTGGCTCTCAGGCGGTGTCTTACAACAGTATAAATTAGGCTTAAGATCCACAACAAAAAAAACATCCTCCATCTGTAATTCTCCACTCTTCACTCATGTCACCGCATCACAAAAATGCATCCTGTAATTCTCTGGGGAAATGTGCATAATGGCTCGGAGTTGAAGCTTACTGCAGCTCTCCTTTTCATAAACACTGGTGTTTACTTGGAGAGCTGCGGCAGTCAGTATATGCCGTAGAAATCTAAACGTCAGTCTTATTTCTATACCTGGCACCTTAATAAAAAAAAGACTTAAGTGTTGTCATAATTCTAGAAGCTTAACCTGCAGTTTTGCTGTCACGCCCTGCTCTTAATGGTTAATGATGGCTGTCTAAATGTGCTGAGCAGGGAGAAAAATGTGGCTGAGCCTGAACGCTGAGATAAAATATATTATTCACACTTGTATTTTCACTCTATGAATAGAATATTGGTTTCAATCTATTTGTGAGTTATTACTGTAAATATGATTAAGATAAAGTTAAGCTGGCCTTTAAAAGTGGAAGTGGCAAAAACATGTTTTGTTCCCATTGCCAAGTGATTTCCATTGCCAAGTGATTTTTCTGCTGCTTGTGCAACTGAAAACAGACTGTAGGGAATTGCTTAAAGTTCTGAAAAGTATGTATGGATTAAACCTAATTAATTCAAATGTAGTCTTACTATAAATAAGCAAAATCACCGCCTGTGTCTCTGCGTATATGTTGTTCGCTCTTCTCCAGAACCGTCTGACCGGTCGACTTAAAACTGGGCGTGTGTATCACTGAGCACCATATTAGGCATTATGTTGTGCTTTAACTATTGAAAAATAGCAGATATACAAGCTCACAGCGCGGCACCGAGTGCCGCGCTGCGAGCTTGTAGATCTGCTATTTTTGGAAAATCGTGAAAATGTGTGCAAGTCTTTGAATATTTCAAAGGTTTTTTGAAAAGAAAACTGTTTCCCATCTCAAAATATTTAGTTCCAGGGACCCCCCCCCCCCCCCCCCCCAGAAGCATCATTTGAGTTACAAAAAATATCATTGAGTTTTTTTTTGTATTATTTGAGAATTTGAGTATTAAAAAAACATGTATTCAAAGATTTGCACACATTTTCACAACTTTTCAAAAATAGCGGATCTACAAGCTCGCAGCGTGGCACAGAGTGCCGCACTGAGAGCTTGCATATCTGCTATTTTTCAATATAAAATAATTTGGGCCCTAGTAACTCAGTTCCACTTTCCCCCCCTTGACCACAGGGGATGTGGTGCCCGATATTAAGTCAACAAAGGGGTCTCTCTTTGTCAACAACTTAACTGACGTTATGCTTTAGCAGACCTGCAAGCTCGAAGCGCTTGTAGATCTGCTACTTTTTGAATTTGAAGTTTTGGACATCCAGTATGAGGTGTCCACCCAAACAGAGATGATATAACGTACACTTGTGAAAATCAGAGGTGGAAAAGGTACTCACATAATTTACCCAAGTAAAAGTATCAATACTGCAATGTAGAAGTACTCTGTTACAAGTCCGGAATTCAAAATATACTTGAGTATAAGTATGAAAGTATAGGCATCAAAATGTACTTAAAGCACCAAAAGTAAAAGTACAAAATGTTTGAAAATACCAGCTCACAACGTGATGTCGCGATGTGATGCGTTGTGAACTTGTAGAGTTCGGCAGAGTGGCCTTAGCATTAGTCACAAGCTCATCCATCTATCTACAGTATAAATGTGTGAAATCCCTGTGTGCGTGCGTGCATGTGTGTGTGTGTGTGTGTGTGTATTTGTGTTCTTTGCATGTCCCGAGAGCCCTTCACACCGGGTGCCGCACTCCCACGGTTTAGAGTTTGAGGTGGTTGGTATCGCCACAGAACCAAGCGAACTGTGAAGGCAGTCAGATCATCAGTTCTTCCGATATATCCACAGATACCCATATATGGAGATGCCTCGTGTCATCAATATGATTTTGTGGCACTCACTCTGAGGACTATGATAATAGTAGCCTGGAATCAGATGAATCCACCGGTGCAAAATAAAATCGCTGTTTGGCGGAGTTGGGTCCAGCCCTGCTCAATTGTGAATCCATTTCCTCACCCCGAAGAGTCGCGTGACCAATCAGGGCCCCTTGGTTTAATCTAACCTCTTATTTATTTTTTTAAAAACAAAAACGTCCATATACAGTACCAGACTCATATCCACGCAGTGATATAGTCTGGCTACGCGAGGCTACTATGATAATGATTAGTGCACTAAGTACTCAGACTAAAGGTACGGGTAGGCCTATGCATGACTGGAGGGGCATGCGTTCTGGCATTCTGGCAGGCATCGCAATCGTTATGAATTAACATAAAAATATGAAACCAAGAGATGATATTTTACTGGGTGATATCATTCCAAATTCATTGGCCCATAAAATAACTGGACAGAAAGTTGCCAGTGACAGACAAGAATAGAGACACGGCTCTAGAATGAGTTCACTTGGACTGATTTCAACCATTTTCGACACAATGTCAGTTCAACATAAGAGACTTCGCACCATGGCATTGATACCAGTAAGACGCCCTAAGGGCGAGATAAATACAGATGACATTTGACATGAATGCTGTAGTATTTATTGATTTGAATACAGATAATGTTTGACATGTTAGATTAAGACTTCAGACTGCAAAATGGATGCACCCTAAAGGACATTAATTGTATCCAGAGGGAGCACACGTTTGCAGTGTAGGACATTAATTGCCTGTATGCGGTTGCTGACACGTTACATACTGTAGGCAATGGGGGTAGGGGATTGAAAAATTTCGAATTTTTACACAAATCTTCTCTTCTGGGGTTAACCTGTTAAGACCTGAGACCGATTCTACAAAATGCCTTCTAAATAAGTAGTTCTCTAACTTTCTGTTCCAAGGACCCCCCCTTCATAAGGTTTTGTATTTGGCCGTGGAACCCCCTTCTGAACATGTTTGTACCAGGGTAGACTGTTTTAAAGAATTCAAAATTATTCAAGATTTTTCAAACACTTTAAAGAATTTTCAAACATTTTTGAGAACCACTGTTCTGAATCTTACAGTGTATGTTGCTACAGTGTGTGTATGTATGTACAGTACAGTATGTGTATGTATATATATATATATATATATATATATACCAGTAAGACTCCCTAATCGGGAGATAAGCGACCGTTGGTCGCTTATCTCCACAAATAGGCCAAAAGTTTGTTTTACCAATTATTACACTCTATGTGAACATTTACATCAACAAATCCCAAGTACTATGCAGAACGACCCATTTCAAGTTTTTAATGTACAACAATATTTAGAAAATAGGTCTACAAGCTGACAGTCCTCGTCCCTTATATTCCCATAGGTTATATGGAGATCTCAGTGTTTGTCAGTCCTTGTTCATTTATGCCCATATATGGACATCTCTATATCTACTGTAACAGTCCTTGTCCCTTTATGCCCATATATGGAGATCTCTTAACTGTAAGTCCTTGTCCCTTTTATGCCCATATATGGATATTCCTGATGTCATCAGTATATGAACATATATGGGCTTTCTGATATGCCCATATATGGAGATCTCTTAACTGTAAGCCCTTGTCCCTTTTATGCCCATATATGGATATCCCTGATGTCATCCGTATATGCCCATATATGGGCTTTCTAATATGCCCATATATGGAGATCTCTGTATCTCCATATATGGGTATAAAAGGATACTTCAGGTCTGACATCAGGTTTGTTTATATTGGGTTGCTAGGTTTGACATCACAAACTCCATGGGCCATCTGACCTAGAAATCTATATTTGGGCATAGATGACTCATCGTGACCTCATCATGATTTCAATCGCTATAAAAGGACTCTCAGTGACATACACTCTCCACAGATAAAGCAGTCAACCAGCCTACCTGTCAACCCATTCTTTGATTACTTTGTACAACTAGATTAACTTTTCAATGGCATCCCCACTGGAATTGACCGAAATGTACGACAGACAAGTCTGACCTCACCAGCCCATACTTGGGCATGGACAACTTATATCTCCATATACGGAGATGGCCATATATGGAGATACGATGACATCACAGAGTCCACAGCTGATGATGTGGCGTGATGTCATACAATACACAAACAAGCCCTATATAAAGGGGCAATTCTCAGCAGGGAAGAGAGCATTCCCCACTAGCTGAGTATCTTAAGATGGTTGGATGTGATGATAAGCTATAAGCTTAGTTGATCCTGGCGATAAGGTCTGAGTCGAGGAATGCTCTCTTCCCTGGTGAGAATTGCCCCTTTATATAGGGCTTGTTTGTGTATTGTATGACATCACACCACATCATCAGCTGTGGACTCTGTGATGTCAGAGTGATGTCAGACTGATGCGGAGTGATGTCAGACTCACACGTCGACCGCACGTGTGACGTGCGGTCGACCGCACGTGTGACCGACGGACGGCCGGTGGAGGTTTTCATAGTAAACTGCTCCCTGACGGTCGCAACTAAACTGCGACCTTACGGTCGCAATTATATATATATATATATATAGAGAGAGAGAGAGAGAGAGAGAGAGAGAGAGAAAGAGAGAGAGAGAGAGAGAGAATTTTAAAATGACACAAATGCTTGAGTTAGTTCAAATGATCCGATTGGAGCAGGACCAAATGAGGTGATTGACTTGATAGGTGAAGAATCACAGCTTGCCAGCTGTCTCTCAGTTGAACTGCCATTTTTCTTTTCAAATCTTTTTATTAAGGTACAGTGACGCATTGACACACACACACACACACACACACACACACACACACACACACACACACACACACACACACACACACACACACACAGTGATGACACCCCAAATCCCATTCCCATCACATCAATCATTGGCACAAAATAGCACAAGATCTGAGGCCATCACAGTACGTACGTGCATAACGCATGTGGAGGTACACGCTATCCTCCCCAGTTGAACTGCCATTTTTAAAACCTCTTTTAACTCATCTGGTGCCGATCCCGAACTAGTTCGGCTTTATTTCAATCCAATACAATCTTTTTTTTATTAATTCACTTACCCCGAGCTGCTTGTAGAGTCGTGGGTGGTCCTGGCTCGCTAGCCGCTAGCCAGCTAGCCGTTCTACTCTGTCCGACGATATATTCCATTAAAAATGGTTTAAAATACATTTTTGAGCTCCCCAATGTTCACCCGATGTTCGGCGCCGCTTCCGATGAGTACACGAGTGTGCCGATCCCGAAGTAGTTCGGCTTTATTTAATTAAATGAATAAAATGATAAGAGGCCTTCTGAAGCCTGGCCTGATTTTTGTAGCTACTAGCCGAAAGCTAACAACGTCCCGGCCGGCCGTAATTTGCGAACGCAATCGCCAATCTCCGCCTAATCCAATGAAAGACCGCATCTTTAAAGGCTTATATCTCTTTTTTGTGTTTTAGGAAAGCGGCGCAAGGTTTATTTACGGCGAAATCGCCCAAAAATGATCTTTTAGATGACAAAATGGGAATAGCCATTCTGTTAGCATCTTCATCCGGGACATTTCCATGCCGTGCATGAACGTGAGCACGTGAGGTCCTGGAAGCTGAAGTCCTGGAAGCTAAAGCGCTCGCCTATGAGAGATGCGCTGGCATTCTTTGGCCCCTAGAGGGCGCTGGCACTCAAAGAGTTAAAATGACATTGATGCCGGTTGAATTATTATTTAACTATTATTTAACGCACGTCTAAACTGTCATTAGACGGAGAGTACATTTCTGGGGCAATTTTACAGACGGAGAGGCCCTTTGTTACTTCATTCATAGTATGGCATTTGTCAGATAAAAGCGTTCATATTGTAACATAATAGATAACATTTTTCCAAAGAATCATTCTACTCCCATTTTACAAAAGCACCGTGCATGTGCATTACTTTAACCCATTCACACACATTCACACTCCGACAGTGGTGGAAAAAGTACTCACATATTTACTTAAGTAAAAGTATCAATACTGCAAGAAATACTATGTTACAAGTAAAAGAAAAATCTAAATGCACTTAAAAGTAAAACAGTAAAAGTATGGAAGTGTTGGTATCAAAATGTACTTGTCTTAAAGTACCCAAAGTAAAAGTACGAATGTTTAAATAGCAGATGTACAAGCTCACAACGTGTCGCGATACGACATGATGTGAGCTTGTAGATCGGCTATTTTCAAATAGTGTAGGTATAAAATAGGGCTAAAGTGGTTAATGTATATTTTATAATATTATAATGTATATCTGCAAAGTAACTAGTAACTAAGTTTTGTAGTGGAGTAAAAGTACAATATTTGGATCCAAGATGTTGTGGAGTAGAAGTAAACGTATAGACAATTGGAAATACTCAAGTACAAATAACTCAAAATTATACGCTGCCCTTTAAAAATGTACATTTTTAGGCTGAACTGCCAAATTCACCCATAATAACAATAATAATAATGCAAGCCCATGCACAGATCATGCACCACGTGTCTTGTGTGCACACCATTCACAGCTTTCAAACAAAAAGAAATCTGCTTGGAAATCGGGGCATTCAGGCATTCATGAGATGGCATACCATTATGTTTTCTTCAAATGTAAACAAAAATGGCTGCCATGTTTGAAAGATGGGTTTGGTATGGGGGTCAAACATGCAATTTCGCGATGCCTAGTAGATAGAAAGAAGGAAATCCCAAAATAATGTAAAGAAAAGGGAAACTCAGGCGTGGCGTTGTCAGACAACGGGACTAACTCAGGAAACTTGTGATAGAACAGTCAATGGGTTAAGAACCATACTTAAGTAAATGTACTTAGATACTTTACACCACTGCAGCGACAATATATAATGCTTACTTTAAGCGGAACTATGTAACTTTTCTAATGAATCAAATGTAATTTTGTCCAATCTGTATGGTAGAGTATGTTAATACAATGTCACTTATTCAATTGAGGTGGTTGTATTTTGTCTCCCTGCTCGTCTATTGAGACATTTAGATAATTTAGGTCATGTCTCACCTGGACACAGGATCTGAGACGAATTTTGGCCCGATTCATTTATCCCCTGAACAAGACAGCCTCTATTAGCTCAATGGTAAAAAAGAAAAAGAAAACAATGTCAGCACAGGAAACCAGGTTCAAATCCGAGGTAGAAGAGGAAAATTACAGATTTTGCTGGTGCTCATTCAGATCAGGTACATACAATAACTATGCGGGGGAGACCCCAGAGGGAGGACGGAATCACCAATGAAAAGCTCAGAAAAAACGAGTGTTAAAGTGCAATACATCTCAATTTACAGTCTGGCTGAAATAGATTTGCAAACAGCCTAGCTTGTTTCATCCCATCCCACAGGTGCAATTATATTGAGATGTGACTGGCAATATGCTGAATTCAGCGTTGTGTTCCATGGAACCGGTCGTTTTGTGGACTACATTTAGCCTTCTCGCATTTTTTTACATTTGTGGGAGGAGAGAATTAATCAATGTGCAGGGCAGGCAACCCAGCTGTTTGTTTGTGTACTCGTGCTTTCAACACCTTGTTCGGTTCATGCTTTAAATGAAGACTTCAGAGAGCAAAATGGATGCAGAAACAATTACAATGGGGTCCCTAATGTAAAGTAGCCTACATTAATTGTATCCTGAGGCAGAAAACGTTTGGTAATTAATTGCTTTTATGCGGTTGCTCACAGGTTAGGCGATGGGGGAAGGGTATTGCTCCATCTCTGTGATTTGGCAGCGAGTGGTCTGCTGTCGAGATGCTGTTATCTTTCTTTCTTTCTTTCTTTCTTTCTTTCTAAATGGTAAATGATGCCTTTATGTAGGCTACAGTAGCACTTTTATCCAAAGTGCTTTACAATATGCATTAAAATTTTTCCATTCACACACCGATGGCAGAGGAAACCATGTAAGGCACCAACCTTCTCATCAGGAGCAGTTAGTGGTTCAGTGTCTTGCTCAAGGACAATGCAACACTAAAGGGCCATTTATAGTTACGGATGGATGATTTTGTGTACGTTTGGGGTTGCGGAGGAACTTACGGTAATTGCGTCGACATGCATAGTTCCGTCCGTTCTCTGTGTTATATACGGTTCAATTACATACTGTATCCAATAGATGGCACCCAAATGCATCTTCCCAATGAGCAAACATGTTGATAGGCATCGGCGATTACATGCATTAAGTAAATAGCCTACAGCCGTGCTGTGCGTTCTTTCAATGGCATCGTACTCTATTTTCACTCCATAGTTGATGTCCCTGCACGCCGTCGCCGTCGGAAAATGCTGTTATTAAGCCTATTATTATTATTTGGATAAAGTAGAACAACTTTTAAAACCAATCATAATCATTTAAAATGGTATCATGATCTGACACTGGCACTTTGCTGCTTCTGCGTTCTGCCTCCGCTGCTGCTGTGTGCACTGCAGTTGTACAAGTGGCAACAGGTCTGCGTCCTGAACGGCTTGTTCACTGTTCAGCGTTACTTTGTGATTTATTTATTTTTTACTTCCTCCTACTACGAAATGGATACCAGAAAAAAAGACGAAACATTTCTCCCTCTACTGCCCCCACGGTTGACAAAAGTTCGCCACGGGTACTTCATGTGTACGTACGTTTTTATCGGTTTTAATCCGTTAGGTTGAGTGTTGTCCGTAACGTTACGGACAGAGACAATTACGTCCGGAGCTACGGAGAGACCGGATCAAAGTACTCTCCGTCTCCGTTCGTTATGTATCCCCGCGTTGTTTATGTACTACTATGCATGGTACTTAACCCAGGGGGAAAGAACCAGGAACCTTCCGTTTCCCAAGCATACGCTCTACCTTCTGAGCCACTGCCGCCCATTTTTCTGTTCTTTCTTAGCATGTCCAGTGATAATTAGTGTGGTCCTTCCGTCCTTGTCACATTATGTAACTGTTACAATGAACGAGTTCCTTCTCCCTAACTCAGGATCAACGCACTGTCACACTATTAAATACGCTGGCCATTCTTTTCATTGGTTGCGTGTGTGTGTGTGTGTGTGTGTGTGTGTGTGTGTGTGTGTGTGTGTGTGTGTGTGTGTGTGTGTGTGTGTGTGTGTGTGTGGGGGGGGGGGGGGTGATAATTGAACTAATTGATATATCTCTAGCTACCTCAATTAGTCCAGAGATATCCTCCTGTGTACCAGATTCGCTCTCTCTCGCACGCACACACGCACGCGCGTACACACACACACACACACACACACACACACACACACACACACACACACACACACACACACACACACACACACACACACACACACACTCTTATTGTCGACTGTGACCATTCTTCTATAATTGGCTGATGTACACTAGAATTCAAATGTCTTTGACTGACAAAGCTTTTGTAATTTTAAAGGGCTCGTTCACACTGAGACTGTCAATCAGCCAGCCAGTCACCCAGCCAATTCAAGATTCTGCTTGAATTCATTGCATGAATGTCTCCCTCTGTACTGTACAACAGCCAGGTCCCTCACAGTGACAGCTCAGAGAGCATGTTGGTACTTAATCATGGTGATTGATCGACTATCTGTATCAGCCCAAGAGCTCATAACCACCAGTAAGACTCCCTAATCGGGAGATAAGCGACCGTCAGGTTGCAGCGTGATTTTAGGGCAAAATGTGTAGGAGCAGTGTCCAAAAATGTGTTTGAAAAAAATCGGCCTGATGGTGGCGCTATATGGGACATCCATATTGATGAGATGAGTGTAGACATAGTGTGTACCGATTTGTGTGATTTTAGGGCAAAATCTGTAGGAGCAGTGTCCAAAAATGTGTTTGAAAAAATCGGCCTGAAGGTGGCGCTATATGGGACAGATCCATGTTGATGAGATGAGTGTAGACATACTGTGTAGCGATTTGCGTGATTTTAGGGCAAAAATTGTAGGAGCAGTGTCCAAAAATGTGTTTTAAAAAATCGGCCTGAAGGTGGCGCTATATGGGACAGATCCATGTTGATGACATGAGTGTAGACATACTGTGTACATATTTGAGTGATTTTAGGGCAAGAATTGTAGGAGCAGTGTCCAAAAATGTGTTTTGTAAGAATCGGCCTCATGGTGGCGCTAGAAGAGGGCCATGTGAGAAATGAGGGGTGGGGTCTCCACGCCGCCGAGGCGGACGAATAGGTACCGGCCCCGGCTCTCCCGGTCGCTCCTAGCCGGAGTTACGGCATTTTATGTGCGCTGCAGTGGCAGGGGGTCCTCCACTGGGGGCGCCACCACTTTTGCATCCGTTGTGGAGCACCAGGAGTCGGTAGTCCCCGGGAATTCCCCGTGAGCAGCCCCGTTGGGGTGGTCATTTGGTCATTTTTGCACATTTGGTCATTTTTTACATCTGGGGGTCCCCCAGGGACCTGGGGGTCCTGGAGCTCCGGGGGTCCTTGGAGATTGTAGTTTGGCAGGCAAGGAGTGTGTGTGCAAAATCTGGCA
Source organism: Nannobrachium achirus (assembly GCF_963921795.1). Taxonomy (NCBI): domain Eukaryota; kingdom Metazoa; phylum Chordata; class Actinopteri; order Myctophiformes; family Myctophidae; genus Nannobrachium; species Nannobrachium achirus. The sequence continues at coordinate 31,706,385 of NC_137825.1, forward strand.
TGGATCGGGGCAACGGTTGCGGAGATATGAGCAGGGCAAAAGTGTGACATGTGACGTGTGACAGACAGACTGACTGACTGACTGACGGACGGACTGACTGACTGACGGACGGACTCACAGTTTGTGGAGGTTTTGACAGTAACTGCGACCTGACGGTCGCAATTATCTGTCCTATATCAACCTCTCAGGCTCCTTTAAAAAAAAAAAAAGAAAGACAATTGCAACCCATTTTTCACCCAGTGCCCATTGTCTAATGTAATCCTGGGCACTACACTCCCTCTGCCAACCTGGGGAGAGCAACGAATTGCGTTCATGCTTCCTTCAATTCATGAGGAGTCCAAGCAGCTTCTTTTCACCTGACAGGGGGGAGTTTCTCCGACTGGGCGTAGCGCATTGAAGGAATACGTTATTCCAACCAGTTCCTTTCCCCTTCCATCTGTCGCCCCGGCTGGCCAGGGGGAGGCAGTATAGAGACCAGGATTACTTGCATGTTTTTTGTGAGGGTACATTCCCTAGGAGACACGGGGAGAACATGCCTCTCAGGCTTCTTATCATCACAACCCCCACCCAATACTACAGTGTCACGCAAAAGTAGCAGATCCACAAGCTCCAAACGTTTTGCTATTTTTTTAATTGAAAAGCTACAGTTTTGGACATACAAGGTTTCCACCTGACAGAGACTATACAGAGATGATGTAGCATCATGTACTGTATGTACATTAGATTATGCAGGTGTGTGTGTGTGTGTGTGTGTGTGTGTGTGTGTGTGTGTGTGTGTGTGTGTGTGTGTGTGTGTGTGTGTGTGTGTGTGTGTGTGTGTGTGTGTGTGTGTGGTTGTATTATACAACTTGTGAGGACCAAATCTCCCCACATGTATTGTAAAATGTGAGAAATACAATGTTTTGAAAACCATTTTCCTGGTCGCACTCCAGAAATGGTTGTTTTATGGTTGAAAAAATACAAAGTTTTTTAGACTTTGACAATTAGAAATATTATTTATTATTCAAGTTGAGGTGAGGATTAGGTTGACATTTAGAGGTTCGGTGTAGGCTCAAAGCTCAGTCAGAGCTATTGTTGTCATGCAATGAAGAATTGCTGATCTTCAACCTCACAACGTGCAGATCAGCCATCTTTTGGCTTATGGTTAAAAATGGCAACGTTTAAAAAAAAATGTCATCCTGAAAATCACTGTCTTAAAATGTTGATGTCCTCACAAGTATAGTGATACAAACGTGTGTGTGTGTGTATATTATACCGTACTATATATACGCTGCACAGTACGTTAAACCCCACAACACGTGTATGAAGGGGTCCATCACTGCTAGGCAGTTTGGTTGTGCGCCAGTGGCAGGATAAATGCAGGATGAAGCACATTAAATGGCACATGTGAGACCAGTGCCATTGTGTGTTTTCCACACATGGCTCCATTAGCAGGCTGTCAGAGGAAGATTGCAGCTCCTGCAGCGCCTCTTCCCAGCGGGAACCATGTGCTGCTCACTTTACCCTTCCATTGTGTGCCACCGTACCAGCCATTCAACATCGCCGTGGCGACCTTATAGTAGCGTACACAGCTCAACCCCCCCCCGACCCCCCCGTGCGACGATTGCGGTCGTGAGGGAGAGATTGCAAGTGGGGTCAGCGAATGATCTACAGTATATGACATAACATTTTTCTGGAAAAAAAAACGTGTATTTCCATATCAGTGGTTCTAAAACACTTTCATGTCAAGGACCACCAAAATGATTGTCCGTCCGACCCCCATCTCAAAATATTTGGTTCCAGGCACCTCCAGAAGAAAAGATTTAAGTTTAAAATGTTCACTTTAAAAAATGTATACATATTCAAAGAATTGCAAAAAACATAAAAAATTACAGATCTACAAGCTTGCAGTGCACAAAGTGACGTGCTGTGAGCTTGTACAGTATTATATGCTATTTTTGAATAGCCAAAGGATTAAAACATCGACTGTCAGGTATTCATTCATTCATTCATCCACATCTGCCACATTCTTTTCACTGTTTTTACCTTATTTTCATCCGGTAACCGGAATGCACCATGTGGCCAAAGGTGTAAGCAAAAAACACATGGCCAGCCAAGCGGAGCCACTTAATTGGTCAGGTGGGGTGGGCGTGGCATCTTTCCAGACTTTCAAGTGGGCCCTGGTGCAGAAAAGGTTGAGAGAACCACCTGTCTGTCTCTCTGTCTGCTTGTCAGTCTTCTGTCTGTCTGTCTGTCTGTCTGTCTGTCTGTCTGTCTGTCTGTCTCTGATATCTGCTCATCTGCTTGTTCTAGAAAATGTAATTCTTCCTACTTCTAGACGCGCGCGCACACACGCACGCACGCACGCACGCACGCACGCACGCACGCACGCACGCACGCACGCACGCACACACACACACACACACACACACACACACACACACACACACACACACCGTGTGTGCATGCAGTAATAACGTGCACCCCTCCAGCTTGATGCCGCACCTCCATGTGCTTTCGGGAGTTCTCTCATCGTTTCAGTGGCTCGTTAAATTAGTTCAGCCTGTTGGGGCCACAAATTACCGCTGGCTGGTAGGGGCCCCTGAGGGCCGGTTTCCTGCTCCAGATGAAATCAAAAGCCCCGAAGCAATCAATGCTGACAGCATTTTAACCCATTAGAACGGGTACACATTATTGTGTATCATTATTTTATGCTTTAACTTTTGAAAAATAGCAGATATGCAAGCTCACAGCGCGGCACCGAGTGCCGTGTTGTGAGCTTGTAGATCTGCTATTTTTGAAAAATCATGAAAATTTGAATTTTCACCCGAAGTGTCTTTTGAATCCTTCTAAGATTTTTTGAAAAACCCTATGTTTCTATGTCTGCAATCTGGCCAGCCATAGTCAAAGAAAAGGTCCTTTTCACTTAACTGGAGCTCAGTTAGTCTGTTCTTGAGAGACTACTATGTCAGTGGTTCTCAAACGTTTTCATGTGAAGGACCACCAAAATGATATTTATTTGGCCACAGACCCCCATCTCAAAATATTTAGTTCCAGGGACCACCCAGTTCGCTTTGAAAATACATATATTCAACGATTTGCACACATTTTCACTACTTTTTCAAAAATAGCAGATCTACAAGCTGTATATCTGCTATTTTTCACTGGTTAAAGCATTCAATAATTCTAGGCCTAAATGGGTTAACAGTTATGCCACAGTTATGCCAAACATTTCATGAGGAAATTTGCACAAAACGCAGAGGAGGAGGAGAAGGAGCATCTGCTCTGCTTGTAAACAAGACACGTGTGGTCTTCCCTGCAGACATCTTGACATGCAGTAATGTCAGTTTCTCCCAAATATGGATTGGAGGGGCGGCAGGACGGTGGATCTGAAATGATTAGATCACAAAACTAGGACGATGCCCGTTGGGAGCGCACGTCCCTTCCGATCATGCTGTACCTGTTGTACCCGTCTGTCTGTGTGTCCACCTGGGAGCAATTACAGTCTGTTGATTCTTTTAAGAGCGGTCCTAGCATTATTGGAGCGGTGAAACCGGCTCCCTATTAACAGCTATGTCTGTGGCTGGCTATGTGTGTGGGTGGGTGGATGTGTGTCCGGCGGACTATGTCACACACACACACACACACACACACACACACACACACACACACACACACACACACACACACACACACACCAGGTGCACGCATGCACGCGCACGCACGCATGCACGCACATACACACACACACACACACACACACACACACACACACACACACACACACACACACACACACACACACACACACACACTTCTATGCCCGTACACGGAGATCCCTGATGTTATGCCCATATATGGACAAACATCTAATTCAGGGGTCTTCAACAGGGGGTCCGGGACCCCAGAGTTACTACTACAAATCTTTGAGTGATGGAACACAACGCCTCGCTGCGAGGCGTTGTGAGCTTGTAGATCGGCTATTTTCGGCAAAGAGCTTTGGTGTAGAGGGGAAAAAGAGCAGACTAAGTACAGAGTGAAAGGTCAAGTTTATTAACTATTGACAGTTCAAGTGGTTAAATATTTGAAAACACAAATTGACATGAATCCAAAATACACCAAAGATTGTGCTGCCAAACAATGAAACTATATGGAATCTCTGAAAAGGTTGTTTGGGGTCCCTGCTTCATCTCTCTCTCAACTAAGGGGCCCTTGGCCTGAAAAGGTTGAAGACCCCTGATCTAATTTATCTTTTGGGTCTTGAGCTAAAAAAGGTTTGGGAACCACTGCTATAGACATCATAAACCAGATGCCACGCGGTGGATCTGAACCCCTTGACTCCACCGCGGTGGTCCTTCAGCCCTGCACTGATGAGCGCCTCTGTCCGGGTAGTAGAAGTGAAGTACGTTGTACAAGTGTATTGGAGTGGCCGGAAAGACACAATATGCTATATAAATCCAGCATGTACCGGTATGAAAGTCTAACATGACTCAATTCTCAAAAACACAATTACTGCGGGATTGAAAGGTCAGACGATCGATGACTCACGAATGTAACAATAAGCGATGTGATTCAGTTGCCCGTCATAAAGCCTGCGTCTGTCAGCTTGCATCAAACGCACAATGTGTCATTTCATGACAACAACTCCTTATTTAGATCCTTATTATGTTAAGGTGACTAGGCTCGCCCCCAAGGCGGTCTAGTCTAGGCCCCCTCCGTGTCAACCTGTAGACCGGAGGCCATTGGCGGGTCGTGGGCCACAAGTTAGGCCCACACATAACTGGCAAAACACTACACTTTTAAGAGAAATTTATACTGTTTGTGTAAAGTAACTAAGTAGGCCTACGTACATTTACTCAAGTACTGTACTTATAGTAAGTACAATGTACCTAAGTACCATTTCCCCTACGTACATTTAACTCAAGTACTGTACCAAGTACCATTTCCCCTTGATAATGTTGAAGAATCGCTACTGTTTGCATGCAATTCACAACTAATTTGCATACTAATTAGGCCTATTTGGAGGATTCCCCTGTTAATGCTATGAACTGTGGATAATTCCCTTAGCTAATTTCTGCATCGATGCTGACACATGAGGATTGCAAAATGAGATGCATCTGGGGACGACATGAACTTAGAACTATGAAAACCAGAACATGAACATGAAGACATAGAAATACCACACAGGCAAAGTCTGTGACACTGACAGGCACTTTCTATACCGTGTACTGTATAGGCTTGTGGAGGGTTAGGAAAAAATAATAAAAACTCGTTTGAGGTAGCTGTACAGTGTGTTGTGTCTCTCCCCCTCTTTCCTGTGCGTCCTTCTGGTCTGTCCGTCTCTTTCTTCTTCTCTCCCTCATGTCCTGTTTATTAATTTTTTTAAGATCTTTTGAAATAATAATATTATGGGGAAAAACTGCTATGGTACTACTATAACCACCTTCCTCCTCTTCGTTGCAGGGTAATCCTTAACTTGTTCTATGCTAAAACAAAAAGGAGTCCATGCTGGAGAACTGATAATTTAATAACAAAAATATATTCCAAATAAACACGTGAACAGCCAGGGTTCTATCTTCTGTATCACTCGTAAACAAATAAAAGGAAATCACGGCTTGTACAAAATGCGTGGCACACTCTTCTCTCACTGAACAAAAAGTAAACACCTCACCAAGCACATCCCATAATACCCCCGTGCAGCCCGCCAACTACTTCAAGGCATACTTAAAGGCACATACCCCAGGCATAGTGTACAATGCACATACAGTATATATAGTATAGGGTTACACTACCCATTTACTTACTTGTGGAAACTCTCTCTCTCTCTCTCTCTCTCTCTCTCTCTCTCTGGCAGGCGTCTCTCTCCCTCCAGCATGACCCAGCAGATGCAGAACCTTCAGTTGTCCCACCAGAACAGGAAGTGTCCGGGGGGTCCGGCGTCACCCAACGCCGCCAAGCGTCTCTACAGGAACCTGTCGGAGAAGCTGAAGGGCGGCGCCTCCTCCTTCGAGGACACCTACTTCTTCGGCAAGTCTGACCGCCTGCGCAAAGCCTCGGTGAGTCCCACAGCCACGTCCAGGGTGCAGCCAGCAGTGTGGATGCTGGGTGCACTCACCCAGTGGTGGAAAAAGTACTCAAATGTTTTATTTAAGTAAAAAGTATCAATACTTCCAGCCAGCAGTGTGGATGCTGGGTGCACTCACCCAGTGGTGGAAAAAGTACTCAAATGTTTTATTTAAGTAAAAAGTATCAATACTTCAATGTTAAAATACATTGTTACAAGTAAAAGTTTAAAAAAAGTACCAAAAATAGACGCAAAGTGTGTATATATCAGATCTACAACCTCACAATGCATTGTGAGCATTGTGAGCAACAAGACCTTACTTAACATAACATCGTCACTCGTGTGTGACACCATAAGTGGTGACCTATTGAATATGGTAGATCTTAGGCATCGGTCACCGATTATTGCGTAACACCCGGAAGTGGGACTGTGCATCGTGCATCCATGTCTCCACTGACAGAGACGCAGACGAGCTCATTCATTTAGGAAACTGCACAAATGTGTCAAATGGATTCTATTATCCTTTGTGGCAACAGAAAGAACAGGGAAATATTGGTCTTATATGTAAAGTAACTGTTGTGGAAATTGAACATTTCCTCGGTGAGAGAATGAAGAGTTAGACACTGATATGTCTATAACAGATTTATTCAATATAACAGATGACAATAATAATAATATGACAATAATTCCTATGTAATACAATAATGAGAAAATGAGAGTAAAGAATAGAAAGAAGAGAGGAGAAAGGAAAAAGAGATGAAAGAAGGATAGGTGGACAGGGTCCAGTTGTCTCGAAAGGCAACGGGAGTCTGACACCGATCTGGATGTTGAGGCAGCTTAAATACAGATACTGCAAGGATACATACACATTGTTAAGATAATTCTGAGGACTGACATTCCTTCTGTCTGACCAAAAGATTTGTTCTCTCAACACTTGAGTATGGAAGGTCACTTCTGCCTGACTATGAAATGTGCTGCTCAATGCTCAGCGACTGAGAGTGGCGACACTACCCTGACCAATGCTGCATGAACATGTGTTCCAGTCCTATCGACTGAGAATGGAAGGCCCTCTGCTCTATGCCGAGGCCGTAGTGTGTAGTCACTACCCTAGCCAGAATACTGACGCCTGATATAAGAAACATTCTCCTTGCGTTCATAACACCTTAACTTGTCGTCTTGCTGTCTGGGTCTGCCGCTTGCCTACAGGGGAATAGCTAGTGACCTTGACCTTACTGTATGAGCCTGCTGCTGCATAACTATGTGTAGACAGTACACAGAGGCCTAAACTCATAAGACATATTATCATACTCATTTACTTCCCTTGCTTACATATTACATTCATAACATCAGCATACAGTCATATATTAATATAACAGAAGTAAGATGAATATTAAATATATAATCTATATCAATAATCGATAACTCAATAATCGATAGATCAATAGCCTGAAAGGGAATATAAATTGTATTTCCATAACAGTAACATAGTTTGTTTGGGGGAAAAGGTAACTAGTAACCTGCAAAACAAACTCGTTAGGTTACTCCACTATCCAAAAAAGTGATCCGTTACAGTAACGCCGTTAATTTTAGATTTTAGACGCCATTACCCCAAACACTAGATCTCCCTGGAAATACCGCCATACACTTTTGTTTACAAACATTCTAACCTGGTCTATGAATGATAACGAAAATAGCAATTCACAGCAGACGCCTCGTTCATATTGGTAGATGCATTGAAAGAATTGTTGCTTTATCGAAACATACTTTTCATGTTCTATATGTGTCATGGCACCAATAACATTTTTGAAATAGTGTCTGGGTGATCTATTGTGACAAGCCCAGAATGGGGACGCCAGGCCAGGGTTAACTTCTTGTTGGCATTGAGAGTGTCTCAGTATGGTACCTTCTAAAAGCCTAAATGGAAGAATTGTGTGAAGAAGGACATCGCTGAAAAAGAGCTTTGATGCTCTCAGCGAAGCACTGTGGATAAATACAGTGTGAGACACAAGGTCTGTTTGTTTGCAAGAGTGTGTGTGTGTGTGTGTGTGTGTGTGTGTGTGTGTGTGTGTGTGTGTGTGTGTGTGTGTGTGTGTGTGTGTGTGTGTGTGTGTGTTTTGTGTATTTATCATTTAAAAAATGATAAATACAAAACAAACGGTTTTGGACATACAAGGTTTCCACCCGACAACGACGATATACACATGCATTTTGTACTCAGATGAACCTTTGAATACAGGACCTTGTATGACAACTTTTTTTTTTGTGGGGTGGGGGCATGCGTACAAGTGGCTAAATATGACTTTTTAGACACAATAAGCCGGCAATTTCTTTGTTACTATTTACACCAGCCCCCATAAGTCACATCTGCCCATTAAAGATTGCTTTACATCTTGTGGGAATAGGCTTATTGTGTCTAAAAATACATCATTAGCCACTTGCATGCATGCTCCCAACCTGGGGAGCATGCATGCAAATCAAAATCGTTAAAATCACTAAAACAATAGAAAGAAGTAAATGAAAACATTCTAACACTCATCTTTTCTTTTCTCTAATGACTATCTAAAATATAAAGCCTTGTTGTAACAAAAAACAAAGTTGTCCTTTACTCTGAGTCCCTCTTGCAGCCGCCGGCTGTTTGTGTGCGAACGTAGACGGATCAATAGAGATGCGTTTAGTTCCTCTAACTCTATTATCAGCCCTGTGCTCTTCTCCTGCTGTCACTCAGCTCCTTCAGTCTTCTCTCCCTCGTGTCCTTTTATTCCCTGTTACATCATCGTAGCAGTTATGTAGCGCGACATATCTGCCTGACCTTGTATTTCTTTCCTTTCTTTCTTGTGTCTTTTTTGTATTCATGAACTGAATGCTAGCTAGCCCTCAACTGAGTCTATTTTTGGCACCGATATAGCATGCAGCACTGCTTTAAGAAAGGCGAGGTCAGTCCGTCCCTAAGTCTGTCTGAGTGTCCACCACAACTTTGGTCCAAAAGAACATCATCTGGTTCAGGGTTCAGTGTTGTTCTTTATTGTTACATCCTGGGCACATAAGAGTAAAACTTGTTTTTGTTCGGCTTCCTTCAGACAGTGTAGCAGCATGGGTAACAATCAGGGGTGTCGCACCAAATTCTGGGCCCTGGGTACAAGGATTCACTGCGGGCCCCTCATGAATGTTCTTCATAGGGCCAGGGGGAGGGGGTTTAACCCAGACTGGGAACGCATTATTTTGTGCTTTAACTATTGAAAAATAACAGATATACAAGCTCACGGTGTGGTACTGAGTGCCGCGCTGCGAGCTCGTAGATCAGATTTTTTTTTTTTTATCGTGAACATTTGTGCAAGTCTTTGAATATTTCAAATCCTTCTAAGGTTTAAAAAAAAAACCTATGTTTCTATGTCAGTGGTGCTCAAACCTTTTCATGTGAAGGACCCCCAAAATGATATGTATTTGGCCAAGGACCCCCATCTCAAAATATTTAGTTCCATGGACCCCCCCCAGAAGCAAAATTTTAGTTAAAAATGTTCGCTTAAAAAATACATATATTTTCAAAGATTTACCTCAAAATTTTACCCATCTACTCAGCTACTTTACACCACTGTCAAAATGTGGGGCAATATTAAGAATAAAATCACACCCGTGTGAACTGAGCGGTGGTCGTGGAGGCTCCATCCATTATCCATCCATCCATTATCCATCCATCCATCATCCATCCATCCATCCATCCATCATCCAACCATCCATCCATCCATCCATCATCCATCCATCCATCCATCATCCAACCATCCATCCATCCATCCATCATCCATCCATCCATCCATCCACGCATCCATCCACGTGTGTGTGTGTGTGTGTGTGTGTGTGTGTGTGTGTGTGTGTGTGTGTGTGTGTGTGTGTGTGTGTGTGTGTGTGTGTGTGTGTGTGTGTGTGTGTGTGTGTGTGTGTGTGTGTCTGGCCTGGCCTGAACAACAGCGCCCCTCCCTTAACATGTGTGGTCACAAAAGGTACTGTAGGCTACATACAGACACGGATACAGACAGACAGACAGATAGACAGACCCACACACACGGCCACGTATAGGAGCGTTGTGACCACCGCTCAAAAAAGTACCAACCAGGGGTTGACACTATGGTCTCAGAGGCACTTGTCCGTCTGGAAAGTACAGGTCATGTTCTACTTGCCCTCAGGTCATGGCCACTCGCCCTCATTATTGTTCATCTTACATAATTAGGGATCCCTTTCTTATTTATTTTTTTACAATGAGTAATGTTTTTTTTTTTGTAGTTTGTTGATGCAGTAACGGTCTTTTTCCGTTTTTTTCTTTATTAAAAGGGTCCTTAAATTATGACTTCACTGTCATCTGGGCTGGGGACTCCTCCAAAATCATTTGGGGGCCTTACTTGATTGAAGAGAAACAACCCATTAAAGCAGGGAGAACAGAATGTTCAAAGTGGAGCAGAGATATTTTGCGCTGGTGCTCTGGTTTCTTTTAACAAACTGGGATAATCTTCGAATAATGTATGCTTGTGTCGCAAGACTTGCAACGTGAATATCGATATGAAAACAAGGTGTCGCGCGTCAGACTATGTCAGAGACGAAGCGTGTGGATCGCTGCATATATCCATGCAGAAACGTGCCGTGGCACGTCGCGACAAACTCTGGAGATAAGATTACAATCCTGCAAACGTATTCACGTTGATGATGTTTTGCGTGAATGAAACCCCACTGATTATAACTAGTTGCATTGTTGGTGACTGAATCTGCTGCTGCTGCTGCTGCTGCTGTACTGCTGCGTAAACTTCCGCGGTCTGTGGTAACAGCCTATCAGCGCATCGTTGTCATAGAGATGACAGCCCATAATAGTCTGTTGCCTGGCAGCCCTCATTGCTACCCGTGTGTGTGTGTGTGCGCGTGTGTGTGAGAGAGAGAGAGAGAGAGAGAGAGAGAGAGAGAGTGTGTTGTCTGCCTGCCCTGCTCAATAGCGCCCCTCCTTTAACGTGTGTGTGTGTGTGTGTGTGTGTGGTCTGTGTGTGTGGTCAGGAGAGGTATGGCAGGCGACAGACATACACGGCCAGCCAGTAACATCTTGAAAGCGAATTACAGGAGCGGCGGGACCACCGCTCAAAAAAATACAAAAAGTTAAATTATACATCATATAATTTAACTTTAACTGTGGCACAGTGTGTGAAAAAAGTTTGAGACCCACTGCTCGACATCGGTCAGCAGGTCTAATGTGATGTTGTTCCATATTGCTCTGTGTTTGGTTCAGCTCTGGCTGTGTGCTCTTCGCCACCGTTGGCTTCCATTTCATTGTTTCTTTATGGTCTGGCATCTCTCTTTTGACATCGGTAGGAGGTTTCGTTTTTGTGTATCTGTAATGAGTGTGTTTTATGAGCGGCTGCTGCCAGTCGCCCACATTCTATTCTCTCTCAGCTGGAGCTTGCATCGGGTTCCGTTCCTGTCGAAAATGATGCTGTTACTTCATTACTTAATAAATGCACTGCTGTGCTTTCAGGCTACAAACACGCCATCCAGAGCAATTCACATTTCCATAAAACGTGGACTTGTCTCCTCTTTCTCTCTCTCCCTCGCAGGGGCCACGCCGAGCTGGGGGTTTATTCTTGTGCGCGCCCTGCAACAGAATGCTAATTAATGAGAAGGATGATAATGATAATGAACGTGGAGCCCCACTGTCTGCCGCGCTGTCGTATTCAAGTGTTGGGGTCCTTAGGACCACAGGCATGAATGAGACACTCCTGTGTGTGTGTGTGTGTGTGTGTGTGTGTGTGTGTGTGTGTGTGTGTGTGTGTGTGTGTGTGTGTGTGTGTGTGTGTGTGTGTGTGTGTGTGTGTGTGTGTGTGTGTGTGTGTGTGTGTGTGTGTGTGTGTGTGTGTGCACGCGCGCGCTGTCTTTCCGGAACATCCTGTGCTGACCAGGTGACACTTAATTGGACACATATAAGTGGTTCATTTACATAGCGCCTTTAAGCGCTTTGCAATGTGCATCACATTCAACCCATTCACACACCGACTGCAGGGGAAACCATGCAAGGCACCAACCTGCTCAATCAGGAGCAGTGTCTTGCTTGATTATGATGATGATAATGAAGATTATGACGATGATTAAAAAATGTTATTTATGTACCGGTAGCACCTTTTTAAACAACTTAAAATCATAAATGAATCATAAATCATAAATATAATTACAGCAACAAAAACAACACACGACAACAGTATCAGTGATAATTGACGAATACTTTTCTGCTCTTAGGAGCTTAAAATGAGTAATTAATTTAGATGGTAAAAATGGTATGAATCTAGCAAAGTGAGGTCCAATGGGAGGCTGTTCCAGAGTCTGTTGCTGCCCGCACAAAACACTGATGCTGGCCTTCAAAGCCCCCCCCAAGCTAACACGGGGAAGCTGACAGAACCCTCGCTAAAAACCCCAAGACAACGATCCACTCATCCTAGACTCTTCGCCCTCCTTGCCCCCAAACTGTGGAATATAGCTTCTGCCATGTTCTGAAGACTCACCTCTTCAGACTCCACCTTAGCCCATAGTACTTACTGTAGCACTTGCCTACCCTCGATGACCATATGTGTAATTTAGATAGCATGTTTTAATTTGATAAAGTTTATGGTCTTGGTCTACCTTGCTTATATATTGTAAATCACTCTGGATTAAGAACGTCTGCTAAATGTCTGAATTGTAAATTGAAGAGTTAGTACATTGGGATCTTGTATCTGCAAAGAGATTTGGCAGAGAATTTTTATCACGATAAACGATAATAGTGATTATCGTCCCATCCCAATCTACAACCTCTCTCTCTCTACGTGTCAGACCATGCATCTACAACAAGGGTCTTCAAGGCTCTGAGGACTAGGGGGTCCTCAGAGTTACTACAGGGAGTCCTCCAAAACTGAGTGATAGAACCTTTTTTCCCCTTTTTTATATTAACCACTTGAATAGTGTCTATGCTGCGAGGCGTTGTGAGCTTGTAGACCTGCTATTTTTGGCTCAGAAGTTCTTAGAATTTGCATGGACACTAGAGTTCCAAGTGGTTAAGTTGGTGGAAAAGAGCAGACTAAAGGTGAACACACACTGGACGCAGAGGCGGCGCGGAAGCGGCGTGTCAAAAAATACAGCCCCGTTATTTTCAATGAACTAACCCACACCGGCGCCGTCAGACGCGCGCAACCGCGGGTCTGACGCCTCGTCTGGCGCGCCGATACGCCACTGTTCTATTTGTCCAGCGTTGCCGCGCGTTGAACATGTTCTCCCATGGTTCTCCCCACCGGGGGAAATGGATGTGCTGTGTGGCAGCGCGCCGCATCCAGTTGGGGTTACCGCGGGGCACTTCACGTGCGTCGATACCGCGATGCGACGCTGCGCAGCCGTCCGCGTTCAGTGTGTGCTCCCCTTAAGTACAGAATGAAAGGTCGAGTTTATTAAGTATTGACGGTTCCACTGGTTAAATATCTGAAAACACAAATTGACATGAATCCAAAATACACTGATGATCGTGCTGTCAAACAATGAAACTAAATGGAATCCAGGGGGTCCCTGATTCATCTCTCTCTCCCTGAAAACGTTGAAGACCCCTGATGTACAACCCCTCTCTCTCTCTCTCTCTCCCTCTCTCTCTCTCTCTCTCTCTCTCTCTCTCTCTCTCTCTCTCTGTGTCAGACTATGCAGGGCAGCGACTGCATCCTGGAGGCGGTGGAGCAGCAGGACCTGGATGCTGTGCAGATCCTGCTGTTCCAGTACAGCGCCGAGGAGCTGGACCTGAACACGCCCAACAGCCAGGGCCTGACGCCGCTCGACATCGCCATCATGACCAACAACACGCCCATCGCCAAGCTTCTGCTCAAGGCCGGAGGCAAGGAGAGCCCGCACTGTGAGTGTTGTTCACGCACCAGTAGGGCTGTCACGATTTCAGGATGCCGATTAATTGTCTCTCAAATAATTGAGATTAACGATTTAATTGTGTTTTTGTCGTTAACAATTACATTTCTTCCACTAAAGGACTATAAGTGTACACGCATGCACATGCGTGTGCACACACACACACACACACACACACACACACACACACACACACACACACACACACACACACACACACACACACACACACGCATGGCCGTGTTCTACTTGAACTGTAACACAGGCAAGGACAAGACATTGATTGCGTGGGTGGAATGACTGCCGAAGGCATGCCACTATTAAATATTATTATTTTCTTTTTAAATTAGAACTTGTTTTGCAAATGCGTTGGTAGATGACCCGTTGCAATATTGGACCATTGAGCTGTACAGTGGCATCATTTCACCAACAGGGCTCACAGTGTTACAGAGTGAGGCAGAATAAGTACAGCATGAGGCGAGGCGAGTTTATTTGTACACATTCCACCAAGGTAATGCAAAGTGCTTTACACAAGTGTATTACAGTGCATTAGGACACACAAGAAATCCATTGAATAGAATGGAAACATAAGTTCAAGGAAAATAAAACAGGAAAATAAGAGAATTAAATTACAGTGCGGAAGATTATTTTAAAAGCAAAACCCCTCAGTAAAAGACGTTGGCAAACAGAAAAGTCTTGCGCTTTCATTTAACCCATTAAGATCGGGAACACATCTTTGTTATGTTCGATTTTCACCACTTTAACCATTATTTTATGCTATTAAAAAATAGCAGATAATATACAAGCTCACAGTGCGACACTGAGTACCGTGCTGCAAGCTTGTAGTTGTAGATCTGCTATTTTTGAAAATTCTTGAAATCTTTTGCAAATCTTTAAATATATATATTAAAGCAAACTTTTGTAAATCTTTGCTTCTGGAGGGGTCCCTGGAAAAAAATATTTTGAGATGAGTGTCGGGCTGTCGGCGGTCAAATATATATATATATATTTCTAGGGGTCCTTGACATTAAAAGGTTTGAGCACCATTGATCATAGAAACATATCTCTACTGTCGGGACAAAACCTCTTAACTCTAGGACCTGTTCATTTTCAGGAAAATTAGCTCAAGTGGGGCTTTTTAATACTTTTCATTGGTTCAATATTATTTTAACTAACACACAGACTTAAAGGGTGTTCAATAGCACATATTTATGAAAAAAAGAGAGGGCCGATCGGGTGGAGTTAGCTGGTTTGGCAGAAAGTGTGGAGTTAGGAGGTTTTGTCCCGAGCACTTTTTACTACTTTCCATTGGTTCAATATTATTTGAACCAACACTCAGATGTAAAGGGATTTATGACAGAAAAATCAAAAACCTCAAAAATGCAGTTAAGATGTTTTGGCCCGACAGTGACGATATGTTTTTCAGAAAAGTTAGGATTTAGAAGACATTTTTGGGTATTTGTCAGGTCAAATTTGGTGAAAAGAATTGAGAGTTGTACTGTAGCTGACCTGCAGTTTTCGGGGAGTTTGTGCTGCGTATACAAAAATAAAAAATAAAACGATCACTGCTTCTTCTCCACTCTGGGTTTCAGAGAACAGAGCTGTCCCCAATGACCTGTGAGGTCTGGAGGGTTCATGGTGTGGCAGAAGTTCAGAAATGTAGTCTGGCATTTAAACCATCCAGCGCTTTATAAACCAACAGTAGTCTTTTCAAATCAATTAGTTCACCGACAGGGAGCCAGTGTAAAGATTTGAGAACTGGAGTGATATGCTCCACTTTCTTCCACACACACGCACACTCTCTCTCTCTCTCTCTCTCTCTCTCTCTCTCTCTCTCTCTCTCTCTCTCTCTCTCTCTCTCTCTCTCTCTCTCTGGAACTGGAACTGGAACAATGGATTTAGTTTCTATTTGCTAGCTTGTAATGAGTATAATTTCCGTCTCATTGGTGGGCTATGGACAGAGAAATGGTACCATCCCAA
Source organism: Nannobrachium achirus (assembly GCF_963921795.1). NCBI lineage: Eukaryota > Metazoa > Chordata > Actinopteri > Myctophiformes > Myctophidae > Nannobrachium > Nannobrachium achirus. Next base: position 31,722,304 of record NC_137825.1, read on the forward strand.
AGTGAGATTATAGACCCATACTGTATATATGGAGATAATATATTCTTTTAAAAGTGAAGTAGTACTTTACTTTATTTGTTTATTTGGACAGCAGTACACAAAAATAAATATATATACACCGGATTTAGCGGTGATGCAAATTTTCATCTGCAGTCGCCACAGAAAATAGAGAACAAGGAACAATATAAATACATCAAAATGCAACAGCGGCGCATACAGTGCTTCATCACAATGAAGTTGAATAAACACCATAAATAGTACAAGTAAATTAGAAAACACAGTCGCAAGGTAAAAGGGATCTGCAGTCAGTCCGGGACCATGCAGTCTGGTTGCAGGATTGGCACTCTAGTAACTGATGATAAGTTTAAAAGCAGTGAACGTTGGACAGTGTGGGATGGTACTGTAGCTGGTACAATGGCTGCCAGTGTTTAGGGTTCCTGAAGCAGGGATGGGGTGATGAGTATCAGGGGCGTCACAAGGGTGGGAAAAGTGGGTCTGAGTTACTAGGGCCCAAGGTGGAGGGGGCCTTAACTCCCTGAGTGCCAAAAACGTCTTTTACACACTTTTTAATAAGGGTTCCTGGTGCCAAAAACGTCTTTTACACACTTTTTTTAACATGAAAAAAATAAACTTTTTTTTAAACTCAAATTAAAAAATGTCACTTATATAGGTGTATATACAGGAAATGAGCGCAAACTTGATATAATATGATATCATATCATATCATATCATATCAATTTTGCACGTATTTCAAATATGACATATTTCCTCTATTTTCCTTTTACACCAGATTATATTATAAACGTTTTGGCCATTATCTCCATAACCGTTAATCGCCGACCCAACCATTCTATGTTTATAGCCCGGCCGTGCACGCTCGTGCACGTTAGCCCTTTAGCCGAAATTAAACAAAATGGCTGGCATCAAGGCCCAATAATGTCAGGCATTCACTGAGTTAATTATGTTATGCTTTAACTATTGAAAATTAGCAGATATACAAGCTCACAGCGCGGCACCGAGTGCAAGTCGTAAGAATGTGTGCAAGTATTTGAATATATGTATTTTTTATTTTTTTTGAACAAAAGGTGTTTATTTGCCATTCTGTCTCCATAAACATTCACAAAGTTATCAGCAAGTTATCAGCAAATAATCCACAAATAATAATAACATAAAAGCAAAATAAAAATAAAGATAAACACAAAACACACACATCGGCAAACATTAAATAAAACAATTTCGGAATTTGGAAGAAATAACAGGACATAAACTTGGAATCAGAACAACACACACTCAAAATCTCACAATAGCATGGCAACTACATTTACATTCATACAGGGAGGTTCAGATAGCATATTACCGGGGCCCAATTCTTAAGGAAAACATCGAACTTCATCTGGAGCTTAGCAGTGATCTTTTCCATAGTGTACACTTTAATCAGTCTCGCGTGCCATTGATCAATTGTAGGTGGTAATGATCTCATCCAGGCTAGGGTGATCATTTTTCTAGCTATCAGCAAAAGAATATTTAAAATGTAGACCACTTGTTTGTTAGCCAACCCCTCCGGAACCACACCAATAATGTACACTTTGGGGTCTAATGGTAAGTCTATCTTCAGGATAACCGCTATTTCCTTGCGTATTCCCTCCCAATATTTTTTCAGTTTAGGACAGTCCCAGAAAACATGGGTGTGGTCACCAATCTGTTTGCAGTCCCTCCAACACAATGTATTTTTTAAGCGAACATTTGTAACTCAAATTTTGCTCCTGGGGGGGGGGGGGGGGGGACCCTAGAACTAAATATTTTGAGATGGGGGGTCCGTGGCCAAATACATATCATTTTGGGGGTCCTTCACATGAAAAGGTTTGAGCACCACTGACATAGAAACATAGGTTTTTCAAAAAACCTTAGAAGGATTTGAAATATTCAAAGACTTTTCAATTTTTTTCAGAAATAGCAGATCTACAAGCTCACAGCCGCGCTGTGAACTTGTAGATCTGCTATTTATCAATAGTTAAAGCACAAAATAATGTGTAACATTCATGGGGGGCCGCAGTGAATCCTTGTACCCAGGGCCCAGAATTTGGTGTGACACCCCTGATGAGTGTGGATGTATCAGACCTTATTCACTGCTGCTAGAACTCCACAGCATGGAGAAGAGCTGAGTGTTCCATTAGTGCATCCTGGACCATCCTCTCCTCTCCTCTCCTCTCCTCTCCTCTCCTCTCCTCTCCTCTCCTCTCCTCTCCTCTCCTCTCCTCTCCTCTCCTCTCCTCTCCGGACAGGTGGTTCATGCTTCACTACTGTGTGTGTGTGTGTGCGCGTGTGTGTGTGTGTGTGTGTGTGTGAGAGAGAGAGGCTGACAGAAGGTTGCGTGTGTGTGTGTGTGTATATAATTAGTTGTGCTGTGTATATGTGACTGTTGGGTTGGTGCGCGTGCGCGTGTGTGTGTGATGGTAGCGGGTGCACATGGGTGGTTGTGTATGTCTCTGATTGTGTGTCAGGGGCCTGTGTGTGTGTGGGTGCGCGCGCACGTTTGCGTGTCCACCAGACAGTGATGGAAAGTATCTAATTATATTTATTCAAGTACTGTACTTACTGTACTTCAGTATTTAAAAAATGTCATACTTTAAACTTACAGGCTACTCCACTCAGAGGCAAATCTTGTACTTTTTACTCCACTACAATTATTTGACAGCTAACAGTAGCTACAGTAGTCACATATTTAGATTATTATTACAAAATTTACATTAGCCACTGAAGCCCTGTTTTGTACCTATATATGTAGAGTTAAATTAAAGCTATACTGTGTAAGTTGCTCAACTAGTGGTCAGAGCTGTATAGCAAACTGCGGTCGCGTCCGCGTCTTTCGGCCGTTTTTCGCCGCGGACCGGGCCTCTCGCCACCGCGTCCGCCTGCAGCTGGCCGAGATCTATCTTTAGAGGGGTCCCTGGTTCCTGTGCGCTCAGGCATTCCGGAGAAACTGACTCCTTCACCCGAGTATGTTGTTGTTATGTTGAGGCAAGCTACTTCCTGAGAAGTCAGCAAGATGCGCCTGTGATTGGCCGGTAGTGTACCATGTGTTTATGATCGGCGATATGATTGGTCAACGTATACACATGATGCAGATGATGTCATTTTGCCGCGAAATTCTCCCCCCCTCACGGCTCATAGAAAACATATAAAGAGAAGGCTTTAGAAGCTGAAATTAATGGAGTGGGGGTTCTAAAACTTTAGCGATTTAACAGTTAGGACAATTTTAAGATTTGTTTTATAAAAAAAGTTACATGGTATAACTTTAAAATGTTTTCCTGTGTACAGTAAGCATATTTCAGGGGCGTCACAAGGGGGGGAAAAGTGGGACTGAGTTGATAGGGCCCAAGGTGGAGGGGCCTTAATTATTTTACGCTTTAACTATTGAAAAATAGCAGATCTACAAACTGTACGCACAAATCTGCTATTTTTGAAAAGTCGTAAAAATGTGTGCAAATTTTTGAATATATGTTTTTTTTAAGCGAACATTTGTAACTCAAATTTTGCTTCTTGGGGGTCCCTGGAACTATATTTTGAGATGGGGTATCGGGGCCAAATACATATCATTTTGGGGGTCCTTCACATAAAAAGGTTTATATTTCGATCCCACATGTACTTTTTTGTACTTTCAAGTAAAAATTTGAATACTGATATTTTAAGAGTATTTTTAAAAGTAAAATAAAAGAAATAAGTACTCTGTCCACTGGCCGCGAGTGCATGTACGCGCGCGGGTAAAAAACAGTGGCCACTTCACAGCCCAGCAGCGGAGCTGGCAGCCTTAACGACTCTCTGTCCCTTTAATGGTTTAGCTTTTCCACTGATGCATGTAACGCCAGGCCAATTAGCACTAAGTGATTTATTGTGGCTGAGCGCCGCTCCAGTCCAAACAGACAGGGAGGGGGGAGGGGGGCGGGGGCCAGGGGGGCCCTGGGACGGGACGGGACGACGACGCCCCCCCCCCCCCCTTGTAAACAAACACAAGGTAAACACTGGCCATGTTGTTTTCTCCCCTGGCGGGACCCCCCTCCCTCCCCCTCTGTTTATGTCACAGCACAAGAGCCAAGTAAATCAGTCAAGACCCAGTCAGTACGTCCACTGGCTGCCGTGAGAGAGAGTGTGTGTGCGTGCGCGCATGTGTGTGATTCATAGACTTGCACGTACAGTACCTGCTGCCTTTGTGTGTGTGCGTGTGTGGTTATCTATTGGTTCTTGTACTCGTGCGTGTCTGTCTATATGCTCATCTGTCAGTCTTGACTCTGTCCCTGGTGTGTCTGTGTCACACACGCACACGCATACAAAAACAAGTGTGGTTTTATTTCTAAAGTATCTGTACGGTCCCTGTTGCGTTGCGTGTGTGCACGCGCTGACCTATAGTACACGTGGGTGTGTTCATTTATATGTGCCAACCCCTCCACACACACACACACACACGCACACACACACACACACACACACACACACACACACACACACACACACACACACACACACACACACACGCGCACACACACACGCACACGCACACAGCACCACCACTCAATCCCCGGGGGTCTGTCTATATTTAGTTGCCCTCAGCCAGCCAACCAGACAATGGCATGCTGTGTGAGGCAGCCTCTCTTGCGTGCGCACGAACGCACGCACACACACACACACACACACACACACACGCACACACACACACACACACACACACACACACACACACACACACACACACACGCATACACACACACACACACACACACACACACACACACACACACACACACACACACACGGCAGTCTGTTAATTTTCAGCTCTCCTCCTCGCTAGCCGTTAGCCAGTTAGCTGACAGGTCCCGGCGGGGAGCCGGTAATGGCTCGTTCCCCAGTGCTGCTAAATCACATGTTCCTTGACATGAGGGCCTGCGGGAGTGGGCTCCCCCACTACGGGGTCCAAACTGATCCCTACAGGCCCACTCTTGACACTGGAACACTTCTATTCTGATCCAAACTGATTCCCTACAGGTCCACTCTGACACTGGAACGCTTCTATTCTGATCCAAACTGATTCCCTACAGGCCCACTCTTGACACTGGAACACTTCTATTCTGATCCAAACTGATTCCCTACAGGTCCACTCTGACACTGGAACGCTTCTATTCTGATCCAAACTGATTCCCTACAGCTCCACTCTTGACACTGGAACACTTATATTCTGTACACTGTCAGGATTAAATGAACACTGAGGATTTTTTTCGGTAGCTATAGATTGGGGGTCAAAAAAAGATAAATATTGTTGTTGCCGGGTGGAAACCTTGTGTTTCCAAAACCGTTCGTTTGTATTTATCATTTTAAAATTGATTTAAACTAGTGGAAACAGCCAATCTACAAGCATGCGGTGCGAGGCGTTGTGTGCTTGTAGATCTGCTGTTTTCACTATTTTTTTTGCGCCAGCCTTCAAGGGCCTTGTATGATGAAGCTAGGGCTTTACTTAGCGAAAAAAAGGTACAAATTTGAAACTTGGAGACACGAGGTTTCTGCCCGACAGTAACACTATCGCATATCCGATCTCCTCTCCTCCAATCACTCCTTAGCTCTCCTCCTCTCTCCTCTCCTCTCCTCTCCTCTCCTCTCCTCTCCTCTCCTCTCCTCTCCTCTCCTCTCCTCTCCTCTCCTCTCCTCTCCTCTCCATCACCCATGGTTACGGAGACTGCTATATTAATGTGTCTTCCTGTGTGTTTCGGTCTCCCATGGTTACGTGTGTTCTCTGGGTCCTTGGTTCCATCGTTCCCGTGTCCAGTCCATTTATCCTCTGTTTTTGTACCGACAGCAGTAATGCTGTTACCTCACCACCTTGTCTGTCTGTCTGTCTGTCTGCTCGCATGTTACCTTGCTTTAGGGCTGGAAACCTAGTATAACCCATTATTGAATGCTTTAACCAGTGAAAAATAGCAGATATACAAGCTCACAGCGCGGCACCGAGTGCCGCGCTGCGAGCTTGTAGATCTGCTATTTTTGAAAAAGTCATGAAAATGTGGGCAAATCTTTGAATATACGTATTTTCAATGCGAACGTCTGTAACTCAAATTTTGCTTCTGGGTGGTCCCTGGAACTAAATATTTTGAGATGGGGGTCCGTGGCCAAATAAATATAATTTTATAATTATTATAATTTTAACTTCACATGAAAAGGTTTGAGAACCACTGACATAGTAGTCTCTCAAGAACAGACTAACTGAGCTCCAGTCAAGTGAAAAGTACCTTTTCTTTGACGATGGCTGGCCAGATTGCTGACATAGAAACATGGGTTTTTAAAAAAAAAACCTTACAAGGATTCAAAAGAGACTTATAGTATCGGGTCAAAATTCGAATTTTCACGATTTTTCAAAAATAGCAGATCTACAAGCTCGCAGCGCGGCACTCGGTGCCGCGCTGTGAGCTTGTATATCTGCTATTTTTCAATAGTTAAAGCATAAAATAATGATACACAAAATGTGTACCCGTTCTAAATGGGATAATATGGGATTCAACATGTTCTCTATGATTTTAGTTATTCTAGGTTGTTGGTTTGAATCCACTGCATCTGGGTAAGAGGGGACAACAGTCTATCAAACAAACACATTTCCTCCAGTTTGATATATGATGTTATTTCAAAGCAGACAGTCTGGGCTAGAAGTAAACTGTTGCCATCCCAAAACAGTCCCTAAACGTATTGTCAAGAACAAATGCTACTTTATTGCTTTTTTTTGGTGATTGATTTCTTCCCAATAGAAACACTGTATACAGAATAAAAGCTATTTTAAAAAGAAAAAAGAAAGCTCGAAAAAGTTTGAACAAGAACTGGAATTTCAATCATATGTAAGTTTCAAATACGGTAGTATTTTTTGAAATAACTGGGGAACAAACGGCTGGTTTAAAGAAGTCTTTGCCAAACTAGATTTTTACGATATCATAAAAAAACTATTAACCTGCGAACTTAAAATATGGATGTGCGCTAAAACTGCCGGGAAATAGCTATATTTTATTAACATGATAGGGTATAATTTCATTGTTTTCAAAGCCATGATGATAAACCACCTCCAAAAAGACCACTAGAGTGCGCCATCGTAACACTAAAACTTTCAGAAAAAAACACGTTTCAAGGTTGGGTAGGTGACGTCGCTCCATTGATTCACAATGGGAGATCCTCAATCCTGTTCAATTCGTGCTTGATTGTCTAAAACCACCATCGGTCTGGGCAACGGATCGTATACAGACGCCACGCACAAAATTTCCAAATCAAAATCCGACCTAGTGAAGCTGCATAAGGGACGATGGTTTGCATTGAGCCTAACGGCTAGCAGATGCTATTGTAAACAGGAAGGCCTGGTTTAGCGGTGGACGTCATAATCGTATCCTTTTTTTTTCACGGTCTCGTGTTATAACCAGCTGAAGGTAAGGAAACCGATTTGCTCCGTCGAAATACCCAAATAAATGCTTAAACAATGCTTTTATATAAAAGTCGATTAAAGTCGATCGGCAGGGACGTCCATAATAACAATGTCGATCTGGGAGTCGACCGGCGCTAAGTGAGTTAAATTAACTATTTCATCCACTGTGATAATTCACTTGTTTCACCCAGGTGATTGCTGCCCATAGAGGAGAGTGGGGGGAAGCAGTTCCTCATCAGGGACATCTCCACATGTTTCAGGGGCTGGGAATCGAACCTGGGACCTTTTTAATTAACAATCAATTTAAATGCACTTCAAAATTGTACTTACACCACTGTTCATAAGGTGTGCCTTTAACTCATTGACCGCAACCACACAAGGAACCTGAAAAGATTGCTATGTCTTTCACTGCCTGTCTTCTCTTACCTTTTAACGTGGGCGCTAGAGTTTCCATTGTGCGCGATCGGACACGGACTGTGAATCGTGCGTGTGCGGGCAGTTCGACAGCTTCAAAACAAAACAAACCTGGTGAAAATCCGTCCACCCGTTCTCTATCTGCAAGCTGTGTTGTATAAACAGAAAGCGGATGATTAGTTCCGGCCTATTTTAGTTTTAATATCTTATGTGTAAGGTCACGGTGCACTTACTGTAAACCACGTAAACACTCTAAACTGACTTGAATTGCACCTGTACTTGGACTGTGGTTTTCCCATTACATTTTCCAATAATTCCCCATAGATTCTTAGAAAATAGAAAAGTGCCTGTATTTTTGGCAAATCCCTCCCCCCCACAGAATATGGATGCTGGGCTTTTAAGTGGTTAAGGAAAACATCAATGAAAATAGGGCAGGTCCAAAAGGAAATCAATCACTGTCAATTAACAACAGCAGCAGCGGCAAAACACATTTCTCCAACAGTGTGCTTATTGCCATGCATGTTTAAATCAAATATAAACTAGTTTGGGGAGTCAATTTAGCCTGAAGGCTCCCTTTTTTTCTCCAGAATTGTCCCAATTGACAAAGAGAAAACCAGAGGGAAAAAGGTTCATCAATCATGTTAACACAGGGGCGCAAACCTAAGAAGATTGAAAAAGGTGACACAGCAGGAACAGAGCACAAAAGGCTCTCATAAATAATTGATTTGGATGGCCTATTTTGGGGGCATTTTGGGTTGGTTTGCATACAGGTGACAGCAGTACAAAAAAACTGTACAATTAGGGTGGCCTCCAGTGATGGAAAAGTAACAAGTAACTAAGTACATTTACTCAAGTAATAATTTGGGATGGGACGATATGAACATTTCAGGACACAATTAGTGTGACCAAAGAAATAGCAATTTACGAGATTATCCTCATAATCAAAATATCCCAGACATCTATTACCCTGCGGCGGAACATTCGTCAAAAAATAACCGATCTACATGCCCACAACGCGTCGCAACTATCTTTGGGCAAAGAGATTTAGTAGAGAGTGAAAAAAAAGACTGTATCAAGTACGTTATTTCCAGGTACGTTTTACCAATTATAGAAGGCAAATAAAAGGTGGATTGATCCCAGTGATGACGGAGGATAATTTACTATAATTTACTGTATATATATTTTTTGCACTGTTTTTTTTTCTCTGTTTATTTAATTTTTTTCTCCTGACCATATCTACTGCATAGTACTGTGTTCTATCCGTCTGTCATTCAATGTTATATGAGATACTTCAATGGTTTCCTAGGATCTCCTTTTAGTTGACCTTGTACCAGTGAACTGTACCGTCATGAAACTGTACTTTTTTCTATGCAAACTTCTAATAAAGTCTTCAATCAATCAATCAATCAATCAATCAATAATTCCACAATAAATTTGAATCTCCACAATACGATTAGTATTAGTAGAGTGTTTTTATCACGATAAACGATAACGATTATCGTCTCATCCCTAGTAATAATACGTACAGTACGTAGCATGCGAGCTGGTTCAGGCAGATACACTGCAGAGGATTACATGCATGTGCAGCTCTGTGTGGGCGATCTTGTATGTGACGTGTCAAGCAGCTGAACAAATTGGCGTCTCCTTAAGCTCACCTGATTCATTGTACTTCCTCTGGCTGTCAGTGCTGCCACTGAATGGTTTATGAGCTTTGTTTGCTCCCGGCACCACCGGTAGGGTTTCTCTTTTCCCCTGGGGGGTTGTTATATAGAGGTACGGTACAGTATATCTCCCTGCTCTTAAATGGTTGTCTTCTAATGTGCTGAGCAAGGGAGTAACGTATAGCAGAGCAGGAATTAAATGATTTTTTCCCCCCACGCTATTAATGGTCTTTATCTATCTGACTGAACTGTACGTTATCTGGCTGCATTGTACTTACTGTAAGTTCAAGGTTAGGCTTACAACTGGGAAAAAGATGCAGGTCAGGGTTAGGCATTTACTGTAGTTATGGCTGATGTATTAATAGGTTTGTGCCAGTGTCACGTGGGAACACGCACCGAAAATAGCCGTTCTGCGACTTTGTAGGTCAGTCATTTACGGCTGTACAGTTATGGTTAAAAATGGCATTCATAAAAATAGACATTGTGAGGGGCCTTTTCCTGCTCCTCACAAGAAAATGTAATTGTCTTATCGTGAAAAAAGAGAGAGAGAGGTTTACACAGATTCAGGTTGTGGTTATGATTAGGTATTTAGACAGATTTAGGTGTTATGTTTACAGTTTTCTCTATTTTAAACATAGTTTTGTGGCGAGGTCACACACCGGAAAAACAGCTGATGTACACACTCAAAAAAAAAAAAAACACAGATCGACAACCTCACAACATGTCGCGGCATGACACGTTGAGATTAATTTTTCTTTATTAACAGCTATTTTCACTTTTCTAAAATGATGTCTTCACAAGTATAGTAATAATGTGTGTGTGTGTGTGTGTGTGTGTGTGTGTGTGTGTGTGTGTGTGTGTGTGTGTGTGTGTGTGTATGTGCGTGGATGCGTGTGTGTGTGCGTGTGCGCGTGTGTGTGTGGTCCAGTTGTGAGCGTGGAGAGCAGGGAGCTCCACCTGAACAGCCTGATGCTGGAGGCGGAGCAGCGCGCGGCGGAGCTCTCGGCCCAGGCGCAGCGGGACGGCCTCTCCCTGGAGGCCTGCCACAAGGACAAGCAGCTCCGCGCCTGGGAGTGGAGGTCCAAGCTCTACAAGCGCATGAAGCAAGGCTTCCAGCACGCACGTGAGTTCAGATCTGGAGTAGCGATGGGACCATAACGGTTATTTTCCTTTATTGTGATGGGGAAAAAAACAAAACACTAGCAATAATCGTAATCGTGGAGATTTACATTTATTGTGGAATTGTCCTCTGTCATGCGCTGGGATCAATTCACCTTTTATTTGCCGAGCTGCATTATCTGGTAGCACCTAAACCCTCTATAATTGGTAAAATGGATCTGGAAATAACGTACTTGATACAGTCTTTTTTCACTCGCCACCAAATATTGCCAAAAAGATTTTCAGGACTGCACAACGTGTTGCGACACGTTGTGAGCTTGTAGTTCGACATTTTTTTGGCAAATGTTCCGCCCCAGGATAATGGATATTGAGGAATGGGGATATTTTTATTATGCCGATAATCTTGTAAATTGCAATTTCTTTGGTCACGACTCACAATAATCGTGAGTCGTGAATTCATATCATCCATTCCCTAGATGAGAGAGGGAGAGATGAGAGAGGGAGGGAGGGAGAGAGAGAGCCAAGGCAAGTGTAATTGTATAGCACGTTTCAACAACATGGCATTTCAATGTGCTTTACACAAAACACTAAGCAAAGGAAACGGATTATAAAAGGAGAAAAAGAAAGAAGAAAAGCACTAAAAGCACTGTCCCTATCACACCTATCTCCTTAGGCAAAGGAAACAGATTGTAAAAGGACATTTTAATTCAGAAAAAAAAGAAAAATAAGTTAAACACCTATCTCCTTAATAGGAAACACCTGTTCAGGACACAGCAAACCAACTTAGTATGAAATTGGCAGTGGTAAAAACTTTTGATTTAAAAGAGTTGCAGCAGACCTGCAGTTTTTGAGAGAGAGGGAGAGGGGGAGAGAGAGACTTAGCCAAGCGTCAGATACTGCAGCAGTGTTAGTTGGTTGTAGTGAATGTCTGAGAACCCTTGGTGTTCTCACTTGGACCACACACACGCACACGCACACACACACACACACACCCACACACACACACACACACACACACACACACACACACACACACACACACACACACACACACACACACACACACACACACACACACACTGATCACAGCATGAATGCCCTCAGTGGACTAGAATGTGACATTTTGTACCATTACTGCAAAACAGTAGGAAAGCTGAGAGGGAGACAGCGTAGGAGAGACAGACCGTAGGAAAGCTGAGACGGAGACAGCGTCACCGACGGCTGTTTGGTTAACGATTTTGACTGCTACAGTATAGAGATTACAACATGGCAGCCGTACTCCGCCTGGCGTTGCAGTCTTGAAAATCGTCAAGCTTAAAGTCACTAAAAATCCCTAACTACTCCCCCCCTCTGTGGGCAGCACTCAGCTAGGTGAAGCTTTAAGCTGATGTTCCCCTGTGGGATGTGATAGGTATCCAAACAAAAAATAAATAAAAATGCCACTGGAGTAGTGAGGTGGTGTTTACTGTACTTGCAGAAACACATTGTCCTCTCGCTGTGTTTTGGTGTTTTTACTGATTGTTATGGCAGCCCCAAAACATCCCTGTCTACCGAAGCAAGCAAGCAGTTGAAAACCCCAAAATACAGCGAGAGGTAAAAGTGTTTCTTCTGCGGGAGGCTCGAAACGTCCAATTCCACAATTGGGAGTATTATACTGGTGTGCGGATTGTATTATTTTTCTACCGTTGATGATTTGATCCAGCACTCAGCCCAGCAGGGTATGGGATGTGATTGTCCTCGTCTGTTTGATGGCTTTTCCATATCGTCTCTGTTGTGTCGGAACCTCATTATATCTAACTCCAAAACTGTTACTTTTCAGCAGATCTTGAAGCTCAAAACTTGAGCCGCGCTTCGAACTCATGGATCAAGTACGGCATACGAACAAACACAAAAAGTTAGTATATGGAGATAAGTGGCTTCTGCCTGACAGCAACGATATAATGGAAAAGCAAACAAAAAGCCGTCCTAGAACTTCATGGGGTTCTGGAAGGTTTCAGGTTAAGGAGTGTTCTGGGTTTACCCTTCGTACTGTGAAAGAGCCACATGGTCAGATGACGCACCTTAGGCTAATGCAGGGGTCTTCAACAGGGTGTCCGGGACCCCTAGGGGGTCCTCAGAGCTACTACAGGGGGTCCTGCAAATCTTTGTGTGGTAGAAGCTTTTTTTCTCCTTTTCTATATTAATCACTAACCTGAGAACAAGAAGAATATTAACCTGAGAACTTTAGCCAAAAATAGCAGATCTACAAGTTCATGACGCCTCGCGCTGCGAGGTGTTGTGAGCTTGTAGGCAAAAAGCAAAGAGGTTTTGTGTAGAGAGGGAAAAGAGAAGACTAAGTACAGAGTGAAACGTCAAGTTTATTAAGTATTGACGGTTCAAGTGTTTAACTATCTGGAAACACAAATTGACATGAAAGCAAGATACACTGATGGTGTCAAATGATTAAACTATATGGTAAAATGGGTTGTTGGGGATCCCTACTTCATCTCTCTCTCTCTCTCGACTAAGGGGTCCTAGGCCTGAAAATGTTGAAGACCCCTGGGCTAATGAGTTGGTTTTCCATGACCAAGATTCAAACCCCCGACCTTGTCAGAATGTGATGGCCACTAAATGCCTCATTCTGATGGGATCATCATTATGGCTGTGTGTGGCTGACGTATAGTGTTTGTGCCCCTGCTCAGGTGCCCCGGAAGCCCCGTCCAACGTGCGTCTGAGCGTCAGCAGCAACATCTCCCTGAACATCAGCTTCCAGGAACCGCTCTGTCTCAACTCTACCGTAGTCACCAAGTACAGAGGTGCACGCACGCTCATACACACACACACACACACACACACACACACACACACACACACACACACACACACACACACACACACACACACACACACACACACACACACACACACACACACATACAGATGTATAATCGTACATTTTCTACTAGAATATATTAACATTTCTCATGTGTCTCTCTGTGTCTCTCTCTCTCTCCAATGTTGAATTGAGACTGATGAGTGTTGTTAAGGTCTTTAAGCGCAATCAGCCGTCTTTTGAATTTTAATGAAGAGAAGGTTTTGAATTTCAATGAAGACGCGTGCACACGCACACACACGCTCAGTCGCATGCGTAGAGAAGCACATAATATTAGCATACAAAAGGGCAGCAAGAATAATGTGTGTGTGTGTGTGTGTGTGTGTGTGTGTGTGTGTGTGTGTGTGTGTGTGTGTGTGTGTGTGTGTGTGTGTGTGTGTGTGTGTGTGTGTGTGTGTGTGTGTGTGTGTGTGTGTGTGCGCGTGCGCGTGCGTGCGTGCGTGCGTGTGTCTGTGTGTGCGCGCGTGCGTGCGTGTGTCTGTGTGTGTGTTATGTAGTGGAGTGGAGTTGTTTAAAGGATTTCTCCTTGCTGGCTGGAGAGACGATTCTGGACAACCTGCAGAGTCTGAGATGTACTGTCAACAACCTGACCACGGTGAACGCACGCACACACGCACACACGCACGCACGCACGCACGCACGCACGCACGCACGCACGCACGCACACACACACACACACACACACACACACACGTACGCACGCACACACACACACACACACACACACACACTGTTTTGCTGCATTAACTAGTTGTATTGTAGTTGAATTGTTGATGTTATGTACTCAGTGAATACAGAGTCCTTGAGCCAGCTACTGTAGTTGCCTCCTGCTCTGCTGTGTATGGATGTGACTAATAATAATCCATCCTCCTTTCAAGTCTTTAGAGAGGGCAAAGCTTAAATGATACAGTGCGCTCCATTGTTTGCGCACTCCACAGGCACACTGTGGAGTTGAGTGTTATGTCGTCGCTGTCGTGCAGAAACCTCGTATCTCCAAGTTTCAAATGTATATGTTTTTTCGTAAAGTAAAGCCCTGCTTCATCATACAAGACTGTCGCACAAAACTAGTGAAAACAGCATATCTACAAGCACACATCGCGAGGCGTTGTGTGCTTGTATTGCTTCTATTTGTGTATTGCTTCTATGTGCTTGTATTGCTTCTATTTTCACTATGTTAAAAAAAAAATTAAATAAAAAATGGGAAGGTTTTGGACATACAAGGTTTCCACCCGACAACGACGATGTATTGCTTGAGAGTATTATTACCATCCCATTAACACCCTTTTCTACTGATTCTAAATAGCAGATGTACAAGCTCGCAGTGTGGCACGAAGTGATGAGCCGCGAGCTTGTATAATCTGCTATTTTTGAATAGCCAACGGAATAGTCTAAAATGACACAGATCCTTTCCCGGTTTTAATGGGTTGATCATTGTTAATACTTGGTTAATACTTGCTTGTTTGAATGCTTGATTCTGAATGGTCAATCGAGGTTCAGGGTTCGACATTACTATCAGCAATGTAATTCACAAAGTAAAAGGCATGTGAAATTCTTTGTGATCTAAAAAGAAACAGCACAGCAGCTATAGTCTCAAGAGTTAAAGGGGCCACACACCATGCTTTTAAAAATATATATTTTACATAAATATTGGTCCATGATACGGTTTTATACAGGTTTTAGCCTAAACAACCACTTAGATATTGAAATGGCATTTTCTGTCTGTCTCTAATTCCAAGCCATTTCAGAAGCAATACCAAAAAGGGCGCTGTCTTTGGGCTAAAATTGGAACGATACAGAGAAGATAAGCATGGTACCATGGCACCATGCTAATCTTCTCTGTATCGTTCCAAGTTTAGCATGGCACCATGCTAATCTTCTCTGTATCGTTCAATTTTTGTTTTCGTTCCAAAAAATGAAAAATGTGAAATTTATGGTGTAGTCCCTTTAAACATTACAATTATGTGTTAAAACCTCAATGTGATCTGAGTTAATCACCGAATTCAGTGGTCTGTCATTTTTTAAATACCGTAATAATTGTCAAAAAACGGATTTTAGTATTGTTGCAGCGTATGGTTGTATTGTTTCAGTGTATGGTTGTATTGTTTCAGGGTATAATTGTATGATGTTAATCATTGTATTGTTGTACTATATTGTTTCCAGGGGAGGTTGTACTATGTCCGTGTGTGTGCTTACAACATGAAGGGCTGGGGCCCACCAGCCGCCTCCCTCCCTCCCTCCGCCTGTCCTTCTAGTAAGTCATTGGTTCTCAATGTGTAGTCCGGGGACCTCCAGGGGTCCTTGGGGGGGACCAAGAGGTCAAAGTCAGTTAATTTAGCCTTACAATCATTGTAACCATCGTTTTGTCATATTGCAAGCTCACACGAGCCTGCAGATCTACTTTCTGAAAAATCGAAAAATGTGACTATATTACTATATTTTGAAAGCAATCATTTTGAACTCAAATCTTTGCTTCTGGGGGTCCCCTGGCACAACGTATTTTAAGATTGGGGTACATAGCCAAATATGTATTATTGTGTTGGGTCCTTGAAAGTGTGTGTTGTCCCTCCATCCCGATACTGCAGTGATTAATTTTAAAGCACTTCAGAAAGAACACACTGCAAACTGTGCTGGTCTGGAGGGGTTCTCCATTAAATAAGACACTCTTTGTATCTAAATCCACGGCGTACAAGAGCACTCTGCAATGTCAAGAACACCAGATCCTTATCTCCCCATTCTCCACTGTCTCTCTCTCTCTCTCTCTCTCTCTCTCTCTCTCTCTCTCTCTCTCTCTCTCTCCGCACACACGCACGCACACTCGCACACACACACCACACACAAACACAAAGTATTACATTAAGGAACTACAGTATGTGTTTTAGTGCTATCCTCTGGATTTGTATTGCATGGGATGACGTCTGATAAAATCAATCAATAAATCAACTCGGCTCTGTCATGGTAATACTATTTGCTGTGTAGTGACGGTGTGTGTGTGTGTGTGTGTGTGTGTGTGTGTGTGTGTGTGTGTGTGTGTGTGTGTGTGTGTGTGTGTGTGTGTGCGTGTGTGTGTGTGTGTGCGTGCGTGCGTGCGTGCGTGCGTGCGTGCGTGCGTGCGTGCGTGCGTGCGTGCGTGCGTGCGTGCGTGCGTGCGTGCGTGCGTGCGTGCGTGCGTGCGTGCGCGTGTGCGTGTGTGTCAGACTGGAGGGAGTGTGACGGCAGGGAGCCCAAGAGGAAAGGTCACATAGAGGCCATGGAGAGACTGCTGCAACAGGTCCGCGCCACACACACGCACTACTGCTGTGGAGGTGAGTGCACGCACACACACACACACACACACACACACACACACACACACACACACACACACACACACACACACACACACACACACAACTGCTGTGGAGGTGTGTGCACACACACACACACACACACACACACACACACACACACACACACACACACACACACACACTACTGCTGTGGAGGTGGCATGGAAAACTATATGGAATCTATGAAAAGGTTGTGGGTCCCTACTTCATCTCTCTCTCAACTAAGGGGTCCTTGGCCTGAAAAGGTTGAAGACCCCTGCGTTAATAGATCAATATTGCTGTTGATGAGGAGCACCCCCGGTGGATGAAATGGTACAGTCCCACTGTGAAATGGTACATGTGAAATGGTACAGTCCCAACGGGATGTCCTGACTGTGTGGGTTAGACTGGGATCAGTTCTCCGCTAATTTATTTCCCTGATCGAATAGGAATGTCGATGTCTGGCAAACTGTAATTTGAGATTATAATCGTGCATTGACTGGTTATTGGAGCAGTGGCCGGCATTGCGAAGCTGTGTGTGTGTATGTCTGTGTGCGCGTGTGCGTGTGCAAGTGTGCGTGCAGTGGTGTTGTTCAGAGAAATTAGTCCTAATATACAGTGTGTGTGTGTGTGTGTGTGTGTGTGTGTGTGTGTGTGTGTATATATATATATATATATATATATATGTATATATATATATATATATATATATATATATATATATATATATATATATATCGTCACTGTCGGGCAGAAATCTCTTATTTCCAAAGCACAAAGTAGTGAAAGATCTACAAGCACACAACGCCTCGCGGTGCGAGGCTTTGTGTGCTTGTAGATCGTCTGTTTTCACTAGTTTAAATCATTTTTAAAATGATAAATGCAAAACGAACGGTTTTGGACATACAAGGTTTTCACCCGACAACTATATATATATATATATATATATATATATATATATATATATATATATATATATATATATATATAGTTTGATGTGTGTTTGATAGTGTGAGTGCGCACATGCGTGTGGTCATCATAGACTGAAAGGTTGCTGATGATGACTCACTGTAGGGTGCGTTTATATGCACATTCAGAATGCCATTCAGAATGAACTTATTCTGAATAGAGCTTCATTCCCAAACGTTTACATGGGACCTGAATACAAGTATCCCTCATTCCACTGTCGTTTACATGACCAAAGGATTCATTCGGAATAGAACTTTGGGCATGCGCAAAGTAAGCCTACTTCAGGTCGGAGAAGGGGGGGGGGGCAGTTCAGACAGCAGTTCATTCCGAATGGAGCGTTTATATGACAAATCTATCCCGATTGAAACGGCATAAACCACCTCTTCAGACCAGAATGAAAATTCATTCGGGTCAGACCGGAATGGCAATTCCTAAACGTTTATATGAGCATTTCTATTCTGAATGAGCAGTCATTCAGAATATAAGTGGAATACATCTGTGCATATAAACGCACCCAATTGAAACTCAGACACCTTTTAGGGTAATTCATTAGGCTAGCAGCTGAATGCATCAGGTGTGTCAGTGATTCATTTTAAACCACTCTAGCAGGAACACGCCGCAATGTGTGCTGGTCAGGAGGTTCAGAGGGTTCACAAGCTGCGTCTCGTCACCATTAATTAAGACACACTTTGTGTCACAAGTGATTCTAAACCTTTTCAATTTCTACAACATCTGATTTGTATCTGCCCCATGCAGTCTACACTCTATGTAACTCTCCCTCTCTCTCTCTCTCTCTCTCTCTCTCTCTCTCTCTCTCTCCCTCCCTCCCTCTCTGTCCCCCTGCCCTCGCTCCCCCTTCTCTCTCCCTCCCTCCCCCATTCTCTCTCACTCTCCCTCTTCCCCTCTCTCTTCCCCCCTCTCTCTTTCTCTCGCTCTCTCTCTCTCTCTCTCGCTCTCTGTTGGTGGCTCAGATGGAACAGATCCTCGCCTCATTAATCAAACCTCACACACACACACACACACACACACACACACACACACACACACACACACACACACACACACACACACACACACACACACTCACTGCTCGCAGAACTACCCCCAGAAAAAACTTCTCATTTGCGTGTTTATTTGTGGGTCTCTTGTCATATTATGCTGCTGTCAAGTCCAGTTAGCCTCCCAGCCTCGCTAACAGACTGGGACTGTATGAGAGAAGCAGCTACTCTTACTCCTACCGACCCTCGAAAGAGAAAAATGTCGCCCTGTAGAAAAATAACCGCTCCGCGTGGGTTTTTCCAGACGTCTGCTACGTCTACGAGACGTTTTTCGACCTCTCGCCGCGGGGCGTGTGATCGGGGGTTGTGTAATGTGTTTTCTGCATGTGCAGGACGTTGTGTAATGGCGCTGGTTCTCCCAAGTGGGGTCCGGGGACCCCCCCCCCAGGGGTCCTTGAGTGCGTTCCAGGGGGGGGTCCCCAACAAAATGTTGTTTTTAAAGCATCCAAACAAGTTTAACCACTTTAAATCTATATATGGATCGGCTATTTGAAAATAGCAGATCTGTAAGCTCTGCTATTTTCAAAAATGGGACAAATGTATCACTTTTGTCATATTGAAAAGCATCCGTGGCACAAAATATTTTCCGACGGACCAAACTGATGACGGTCTGTCGGTAATGAGTCTGGCAATGCCAGGCTGCCATTTTCATGGGCTGTGAATGTACATATCCTACAGAATTGTTACAAAATGTGTTGACAATGGAACGCTTTGTGAGCTTATCGATTGGCTATTTATGCTATTTGTTATAAATAATGTATTTGTTTACATTTACGTAGCTGTGTCGGTCCACAACAGAAGCGGCTATCTGGCACAGTAATGTAATGTAATGGCTGCTGGTTGAATCAGCACTCATTACGTTGTATCTCCTGTCCTGACACACACATAATTACAACTGTAACAAATATCCTTTACTCAGCCAAAAGTCTCCCACACTACACACTGTGGGGGGGGCGCGTGCAGTACATTTTAGCAATATTCCACATGAGGGTGTGCTTTATCATCGACACCGATCAATCTTAATTTCAGTCTTCTTTTTTAATTTTTTACCTTGTCGCTGGATTTCTGAGAAAGTGAAGCCAAATGGGAATGGATTTCTGTGTGGAGTCATTCAGTAGGCCACTGTCTAGTACAGCACACATGTACAGTATTGTATAGCCACTATATTTGTACACATTGAGCGCAGAATTACAGTACAGCCGTTTCAACTCTTCTGTATTAACTGCTCTTATCCTGAAAATTTCCTGCAAAATCTTTTTTTCCACAGGGTTCTTTCCATGTTTTACCTTTCAAATTTGTATGGAGAATGGAGTGTATTTTTGCAGAAACTCACAAAATGTAAAGAAATCCCATTGAAAAGCAGAATCCACCTTCATAGGTATATTTTAACTTCAAAGTCAGAGAAGGTCATAAAAATAGCGAAAATAGATGACCTACAAGCTCAGTGTTCTGAATCTACTGTCTTGCCCAATGGCAGGTCGTGTAAAGTTTTGAAATGGCACATCTGTACTTCTACAGACCAAAACAAGAGCAGATAATTATTTTGTCCGAGCCGGAAACCAGAAGGAGATCAGATTTCCCTGACACAACTTGACAACGTGTTGATTACAAAGCGTGTGATATATTCAAACATTTGAAATCAACAGCTGTTGTTTTCACAATTTGTTCTTTTCTCCCAGTAGTATGTTAACCCGAGGTAGAAACGTTAAATGAGAATTGTTGTAAAAATGGTGACCTATGGAAAGCGGTGACCATTGGTTGAAACCAGAGGAGTCATGACAGCAAAACAATTACTGTGGAATTACTGTACGTCAAATAAAAGGAAACCTCTGCCAATATGGCAATTTTATGGATTTCAAGACGACAAAAGAGTCGAGCTGAAACCTTGTTAACTCTGGATAATGGGGGGGGGGGGGGGGGGGGACAATTGAATGAAGAGAGTATCACTGCATTTATTTGAAAGAGAAAACAACGCCCGAGCTTAATATCAATATCACACACACAATACGAGCCAGGCTAAAACATTGTTTATCCTTCAGACTAATTATTATGAATCATTATGAGTCACCCTGGAGGCAAGAAGCAATAGCTTAACAACAGTTTATTTAAGGAATGAAAGCCTTAGAAAGCCCTCTGAGATTGAATCTCATGCCGGTATGTAGGCGATGTGTTTACTGAGCAAGGTTCAAACCGAAGTTTATTATGAGAGTGTAATAATATCTGAACGTTATTACATGCAGTGCACTCTGTATTCCGGGCATATCTTTGTTGCTACTCTCGGCTATATGGTCTTGCAGTGTCATGACTGAACAAGATCGCGGATATACTGTACTGTAAGCAGACGCAAAGGAGGTTTCTCGGGTGGGTGGCTGGCATCTCCCTTATGGATAGGGTGAGAAATCCAGTCACCCAGGCCAGGAAAACTCCATGCATGCACACATAGTCAACACCATCTGCTGCAGTTCAAACCCAGCATCAGAATGAGGGAACACATTTTAGTGTATCACAGTACATGTACAGTATGTAGCAATATATATATATATATATATTTTTTTTTTTTTCCCAGAAAACTTAGGTCAGGCCTAAATGGGTTAAGTTACAGTACTGCTGCATGTAATACTGTGTGTGCGTGTGTGTGTGTGTGTGTGTGTGTGTGTGTGTGTGTGTGTGTGTGTGTGTGTGTGTGTGTGTGTGTGTGTGTGTGTGTGTGTGTGTGTGTGTGTGTGTGTGTGTGTGTGTGTGTGTGTGTGTGTACAAATCCTTTCATCATTATTTTTGCTCCATCTGTGCTTGTGTACAGCATTCAAACAGTAGGATTGTTTATTGTCAAGGACAGAATGATTATCTCCTTTTCCAACTTTGTTTTTTCAATGGAATTAAGTACAGGGTTTCGGGTGTCCCCCGTTAACGCCCCCCTCCCCCCTCCTCAATGCGATGACATCATCAAACAAAATCGACTTGCAAAAATCACAAGTCGTTAAGGCCCTAGTGTGCATGCATGCAGTATATGTGCAGTATATACAATCTGATGCCACATTAGGGGCGTCTGTGTGTCTACCATGTGTTTACTACACAGCGGTCATCTGGACAACAGACTGCTGTGGGGTTCTGATTGGCATCACTGTGAGACCCCGGCGGTCCCCTGAGGGCCCGACGGGCCCCCAGGCACTGATAGAGTAGGAGGGAAGAGAGATAGACTGCTTATGGAGTGGAGATAAGAAACATTGAGATGGGAGAGTTAGCCAATGCCTACACATACACACTACACCAGGGGTCTTCAACAGGGGGTCCAGGACCCCTTGGGGGTCCTCAGAGTTACTACAGGGGGTCCTACAAATCTTTGTGTGATAGAAACCTCTCTTTTTTATATTTACCACTTGAACCCTAGCGTCTATAATCAGAACTTTAGCCAAAAATAGCAGATCTACAAGCTCACAACGCCTCGCGCTGCGAGGCGCTGTGAGCCTTTTAGATCGGCTATTTTCGGCAAAGGGGAGAAAAAGAGGGGAAAAAGAGCAGAATAAGTACAGAGTGAAAGGTCAAGTTTTTTTTAAGTATTCACGGTTCAAATGGTTAAATATCTGAAAACGCAAATCGACACACACATTCACAGACACACGCACGAATGCACCACGGGTACACAGGTACACACACACACACACACACACACACACACACACACACACACACACACAAATTGATGCCGCTTTCCGTATTTTGGTTCTTCGTATCGTAAAATCGGGGGCGAGGTGAGAATATTTAAGGCTGTGTTATTTATATTACGACCGGGGCAACCGCCAGATTTATCCACACCCAGCCATTCTTAGGCTGCTGTGACTGGCAGGATATACGGCCGGTTGATAAATCACAAGTAGAGCCCCATTGTGGAATGATTCCTGCGATCTGGGCAGGTTTCTACGTTCCTTTGATAAATGAAAGAGGGCCTTTGTCTGGTCCCCCAGACCCACATTTGACACAATTTGTATCTCTGAGACCGTCAGGTCACAAGTTTCTATGAAAAGCTCCACCGGCTCTCTGTCCCTCCGTCAGTCAGTCAGTCAGTCTATCCGTCACATCACATCACATCACATCACATCACATCACATCACATCACACTTTTGGCCCTACTCTTATCTCCGGCACCGTTGCCCCTATCCATGCCAAACTTTGCACACACACTCATTGGCTAGCAAACCACAACCTCTGCCCCTGATTTCTCACATGCCCCTCTTCTAGCGCCACCATGAGGTTGCTTCTATTGTGTATACATGCGACCTGGCGGTCGATTATCTCCCGATAGAGAGTCTTACTGGTGGATCAGCTATTTTCAGTGAAGATATTTGGTGTAGAGTGAAAAATGAGCCAACCACGTATAGAACGGGGACTCAACAAAACTCCATATTATTATTCTATCATTATTTCAGTATTCTATGTCAGTTTCCCTTCCACTTATACAAACTCCTCCTCCTCCCTCTGATTGCTGCAGGTTTCCCTGTACCTGCACTATTGTTTCCTGTGGGATTATGCATTTCTTGTCTCCCATGCCAGATTACAGAGTTTTGTACCGCTTCCAAGCATCCAGGCTGTAGTTGAGGGCTTGCCACCCTGGCATCTCTTCCATGTGGCCTCCTTCATGGAAGATGAGAGAACATGGCAGTCAAAACACTACACGGATTCTACTATCATCTTTGGTCTTGTCCACAAGGCCTCAATTGACCTTGTGGCAACAGTCTGTGTCTGTTGTATGTCTGTTTGCATACATACATACACACACACACACACACGCACTCGCGCGCGCGCCATTGTCGCTCAACTTTACACTGGTTTCTTTTAACTTATTTTTTCATTTGTAGAGGAATAATACAAAGCAAGTATTTTTATTTGCAGACCTGCTAAGGTAACAGGTGCATAGGAGAAGAAACAACTCCTGCACACTTCTTCAAATGCAATTGAAAACGTTTTAATGGGAATAACAAACTTCCTGGCTGTTAGAATGGAGTATCTCAGTTTGATATTGAAATCGTCAACTGGGGATAAAGGGATTCTACCGGTGCGCCTCAGCCTAATACGGCTAGTCCGGTACGCCAACGGAGCAGGGAGGAACAACAATGATGAAGCAGATTTTGAATGACTTCAAAAAATAATGAAGTCATTATTTTTTGTACTAGCACCTAAATAAAAGGCTTTACCTGTCCGAGCTGCTCCAGTTTCAATCTCCCCTGCATAAACTGAGGATATTAGATATGAGGAAAAATACTCATTATAAACAAAACTGTTTGAATAAAAGTTTCACTGACTTATTTTCTGAGATAAGCTATAGGTGTCAGTTTTCAAATGGTGCATAGTAAAATCTGTAACTTGGAGATTGTACACAGGCGGGTCCTTTTGATTACACTCTCAGAATTAAAACCATTTAAACTCTACTACCATATACTCAGTTATAGCTCCACTAGTATTTCCCTTCGTGTCAAATCTCATTGCCGAAAACAGCTGATCTACAAGATCACAACGGCCTCAAAAAAGCTGATCTATAAGCTCACAACATGTTGCTCACAATCGTAAGGGGCTGCGTATAGATCAGTTATTTTGGTTGAATGTTCAGCCCAGAATAGGCGGGACGCTAGGGTTCATGTAGTAACACTGAGACTCCACCTTAGCCCGTTGTACTTAGTTTTGACCACTCCATAGACTGGATAGAAGACCTCCCTAGGGAGACGCTTGGGAGGCATCCGTACTAGGCTCCTCACCTTTCTAATTGTTACATATACGAGATACAGTAAACTGCACAAAATCTTACTCTGCATATAATGGAAGATAATTACATTTTGTCACCTTAGGTGTCACTGACTTCTGGTCTGGCCCATGGACTAGTACTTAGGCTCAGTATTCTGATGGCATAGCTGTGGAAACTGTTTCTTTGTCACTTGTTTGTCGGGCATTTTGTTCCTGCAGAGTTGCCAGTCTGACAGTAGCACTGTGAAGAGATTGTACCTGGGGCTGGTGGTGAGAGTCTCTGGTGATGCGCTTAGCCTTGGCTACGCACCGCTTGGTGTGTAGGTCCTGAAGGGAGGGAAGCTTATCTCTGATGATGTGCTGGGCCAGTGGGCCACACGCTGTATGTGAACAATGGTCAGCAGCTCTTCCTAAGGGTTGGAAAGCAGGAAGATTGTACTTTGAACACTGCGTGTGTGTTTGACTTCAAACGGTTGCAGCGCTCCCTCCTGCCTTGAGGAGGAGCTCTTCAGAAGCAGCTCCGCTGAGAGAAAAAGAAAGCAGCTTTCCCTGCGTTTTGTTGTAGCGCGTTGTATCTCCAGGCCTTTTCTCTGAATGTCTGATAAAACATTGTTCTGATGTAACCGACCTGCTTGTCCACATGAGACTTACTGATACAAGTTCAGTTATGAAACACACTTGAATGCTGGAGAAAGTGTAACTGAAAATGCTTTGAAATGCCAATGGATTCAGTGTGCACAATATTATTATCATCATTGCCGGGTGGAAACCTTGTATGTCCAAAACCATTTGTTTTGTATTTAGCATTTTTAAAATGATTTAAACTAGTGAAAACAGCCGATCTACAAGCACACAACGCCTCGCACTGCGCACTGTGAGGCGTTGTGGCAAGGCGTTGTGTGCTTGTAGATCAGCTGTTTTTACTACTTTTGTGCGATGGCCATATGTTGAAGCAGTGCTTTACTTTGCGAAAAAATTACAAATTTGAAACTTGGAGATAAGAGGTTTCTCAATTCAACACGTTACACTGCACCTGCTGCTATCTATATTTATGTGATGTGTATGTACTTCACTTAAGATTTTTCTTTTGTCCTGTTTCTTTTCTGTTATAAAATGTATTCAGATCGTGATGTTCAATGTGTCTTAACGTGTGTGTCCTCCAGACTCGTCCAAGCTGCAGAACCCCAGCAGGAAGCAGTCTGTGTCAAGGAGTCTCAAACACCTCTTCAACTCCTCCAACAAGTTTGTGAAAACCCTCAAAAGGTTCGTACACGGTTACATTACATTCCTGTTGTCTGTCTGTCTGCACGCTGGGTGAGATCTTCTACTGTGAGCGCCTGAACGGAAGTACCACCCAAGGACGTAACGCTGTTGCTTTACACAGCTGTGTTGTAATTGGTCGAAAAAGACAGCTCCTGGGGGAAGTGCATACAACAGAAGTCCCGTAGACACTGCATTTAGCCTGGGTTAAACTCCTTTTTCGATTTTCTGATCTGGTCTAGAGCGGAAATAACCCTCGGCGGAACCCAAGAGCGCTGGGCACCTCCAAAATCATATCCCCTAGTTTGAAACGTGTCTAATTTGGTAAAGTCGTTATGTTTCTTTTGCTAAAATAATGGTTTGGTATATCCATCTTTTATTCTAACTCATAGTGTGACTCACGGATGTCATTAACACATTGACCGCCATTTTAACATACCTCCGTACTCCCACCTGCCTTTCGTCTCCATAGACTTCCATGTAATTGGGTGTGCACGGATCATGCACACCCATGCCTAGATAATGCACCACGTGTGTCCACATTGCTCACAGCTTTCAAACAAAAAAATCCGAATGGAAATCCGTTCAGGCATTCATGAGATAACAGCCACTATGTTTAACAAAGATGGCTGCCAAAATGGCTGCCATGCTTGAAAGATGGGGTTGCTATGGGGGTTAAACATGCAATTTCGCGATTGCTATCATGCCTACTCCATTTTTTGGGGTCAAAATTTTTTTTTTTTTTTTTTTTTTTTTTTTAATTCTCGGGACTATCGGGCCTGGCGGGGAAAGACATTGGAATAATCTCGGGACTATCGGGCCTGGCAGGGAATGAGTTAAAGTGAAAACAGGCCCTGTGCACAACATCACAAAGGCCCCCCTACCACGTGCACGTGCACACCTTGCACAAGCCATAATCTGTGCCTGGCGCGACTAAACTAATTGATTTGCATTATACAGGGAACAAAAACAATGTGACACCACAGGAACCCAAATTCTCCCCACCTTTTTCTAACGGATCACACGGCTCAGTTAACGTCTCACAGGCTTTTTGTGTGGAGAGCCTGGTGACGCAAGGTTACTCTGCACTGCACTAGGTCATGACCCAGGCTTTTCTCCTCAGAGATGACAAAAGGCTGGGACTGGGAGCGTAACGAGGCTAGTCTGTCTGTGACTGTGAGGAGAGAAAAGCGATCTGATTAGCTGGCTTTGTTTTTTTATTGGTTTCCAAGGTTTTTTTTTATCTCCCCTTTCTTTTTGATATTTGTTCTTTTCTCCTGTGTTTTAATGATTACAGCTAGGAAGAAGACATTTCAATCAGTAATCTTTCATTGGTGAACCATGAACATTGTAAAAAATAAAGCTTTAAAGGAGCAGTAATGGCTTTTCTTCTATCAGCCACCTTGTGAATTCTTGAATGCATGGTGAATATTTGTCATTGTCACATTCCTTTTATAGAAGAACCCCAAAATGAGAGAAGAAAGTGAAGAATACTCGATCATTAGTATAATACAATAAAAGAAAAACGTTGGCCAAATTGTCAAGTATTCCCTAAGAAAGAGGCAACAATGTGAAAATAGCCAATCTACCTGGCAGCAGTGTCTATATATCACTGGTTCTCAACCTGTGGGTCGGGACCCCCAGGGGGGTCCCCAAATTATTTTGGGGGGTCCCCAGATGATTAACTTAATGTGCAACATTGTACAGTAAACAAACCAGCATAAGGTTTATGTGTATCTGCACATTTCTAAAGTGTCAATTAGGGCATTCACGAATAGTGATTTTTAGTAATCGAATTATTCAACCTCATAGTATTCGAATATTCGGGTCTTCGACGGGTGAAATATCATATTTTTGTAATCTAATAAATCGTTAAAACGCTGCTTTGCAAGCCTTGAAAACAACCAGCAATTAACGGGTTAACTTTTGTAGGCGGGACAAAAGGCTGGGTTCGTGAAATAACAGTCATCGATTGGCTGAGAGGTTTTCACTGGTGGATGCGGAACTCTAGAGTCTAGCAGCAGAGAGAGAGCAGAACTACAATGCGTCGGGGATAGACGCGTTGTGAGCTTGTAGATGGGTCCCCAGTTAAAATACATATTTTGGGGGTCGCAGCATGAAAAGGTTGAGAGCCACTGTTCTATATCATAAGGATGAATGTGTTCATGTGTTCTCTCCTGGTGCAGGGGCATCTACCTGGCTGCAATGTTCTATAAGGATGAATGTGTTCATGTGTTCTCTCCTGGTGCAGGGCATCTACCTGGCTGCAATGTTCTATAAGGATGAATGTTGACATGTGTTCTCTCCTGGTGCAGGGCATCTACCTGGCTGCAGTGTTCTATAAGGATGGATGTTGACATCTGTTCTCTCCTGGTGCAGGGGCATCTACCTGGCTGCAATGTTCTATAAGGATGAATGTTGACATCTGTTCTCTCCTGGTGCAGGGCATCTACCTGGCTGCAATGTTCTATAAGGATGAATGTTGACATCTGTTCTCTCCTGGTGCAGGGCATCTACCTGGCTGCAGTGTTCTATAAGGATGAATGTGTTCATGTGTTCTCTCCTGGTGCAGGGGCATCTACCTGGCTGTAGTGTTCTATAAGGATGGATGTTGACATGTGTTCTCTCCTGGTGCAGGGGCATCTACCTGGCTGCAGTGTTCTACCATAAAGACAGTCTCCTGGTGACGGCTGAAGACCAGATCCCCATCGTGGAGGTGGACGACTCCTACAGCAGCTCTCTGATGCAGGACTTCCTGTGGTTCACCAAGGTAAATAAAATAATCATATTTTAACTGGGGACCCCCCCACACCCCGACGAGCACTAAGAGTTGAGGCATTACATTTTGTATAACACAATTCTGTTGTGAAAATAGCAGATCTACATGCTCACAACGCCTCGCGTTAGATCAGCTTTTTTTCTGCCTCTAATATTTGACAATTTGGCCAGTGTATCATTTGTCATTTTAGAGGTCCTTTTTAGAAAAGGTCCTTAAATTGTCACTTTAGAAATGTGCAGATACCCTCTATAATCTATATACTTAAACTTTATGTTGGTTTGTATACTGTTGAGTGAGAAAACAATGTTGCACATTAAGTTAATCATCTGGGGACCTCCCAAAATAATTTGGGGACCCCCCTGGGGGTCCCGACCAACAGGTTGAGAACCACCGTCCTAACACACCAGGCCAGTGACTCTAAAATATAATCCTTTTCAAGGACCCCATTTGACGTGAATAATATCTCTATCACTCCAATCTATGATGTCCTGTAAATCTAACTCCCAAGAAAGAATGTAAAAGGGTAATCAAATGGACCCGTACAGACCAGTACAGAGCCATAAGCGCAAAGCAGAAATTGGCCGTTAATTCCACAACTAGGAGATTCCCAACCTCCAGAAGCTGCTTTCAAGCAGTCAACTTGTGTTGACCTACATTATGTTTTTTTATTGCTATGAAGTCAGTCATGCCCGTGTGGGGAAATTATAGCCCTGAAATGATATACAAATTTCCAACCATAACGTTTAGAGGTGGAGCTTTTATTTTACATGTTCAAGTTGTCTTGAACACAGTGATAAAGGAGGTTGCTCCAATGGTGGAGCTCTAGTACATTAGACACCCTGGGCCTAGAGTCATGTGTTGTGTGCTTCCATTAGTGAACTCCATGCCATATTTAAACTTGTTATGCTTTTTCATAAACTAATGCCCTACTTTGTCATACAACAAGCGTCACACAAAAGTTGCCCAAAAAATCCGATCTACAAGCTGTTAGCTTACATAGGTCTGCAATTTTTTGCCATTTTTGAAAAAGATTTGAAGTGAAAGTGGTTAAGCCTGTCTGTTGGTTTTCTAAATATTGACCCAATGAAATACGCATCAAATGAGGCGCAGCTTGCGTAGCTAGTTCATGCAGACAATTCAGGGTCGTGCTTCCCTGACCAGTGTCATCAGTCACATGATCTCTTCACCTGATCAGGGCGGGTACTTAAATCCCTGTGCCTACCTCTTCATTCTGGCTTTACTCCTGGCTGTGCAGCTGCCCTGCTCGCTCTCTGCTGCTGCTCTGCTTGCTCTCTACTGCTGCTGATGTTTTGCAATCCCACCACCTCCCCAGCATCCACCAGTAGGCTCTGTTTCTAGATCCCCTTTGGGGGTCTTAATTCATTCCCTGTAATTCTATTTGGTAAATAATTCTGTTTGGTATATAATATATCTAAAATGTTTATACTTACAGGGAATGAATGGAGACAGAGTCCTGACGCCAAACTATGCTTCATATCATGCTCATGCTATGCTTCATATATCATGCTTAATAATTGCTCAGTGAATGCTCAATATTCTAAATTAATCCAAGAGTTGTCTGCCTGAACTAGATCCAACTACATAGGATCCATTGCAACACAGGTTATTTTTCCCCCATTTATTGAAAAATAATGGTTACCCTACATAAAAAGACAATGCATTGTCTTTTTATGTAGGGTAACCATTATTTTTCAATAAATAATAATAAATAATAATAAACCCATGGGGGTTTATTTCTACAAAAAGAATCTTGTATGTAAAAAAGTACATACGTACATACAGTACATACATACAGTACATATGTATGTATATACTGTATGTATGTATGTATGTATGTATGTATGTATGTGTGTGTGTGTGTGTGTGTGTGTGTGTGTGTGTGTGTGTGTGTGTGTGTGTGTGTGTGTGTGTGTGTGTGTGTGTGTGTGTGTGTGTGTGTGTGTGTGTGTGTGTGTGTGTGTGTGTGTGTGTGTGTGTGTGTGTGTGTGTATGTATGTATGTATGTATGTATGTATGTATGTATGTATGTATGTATGTATGTATGTATGTATGTATGTATGTATGTATGTATGTATGTACTAATAGCCGATCTAAAGTATGTGTCACACTGCACCATTTCAGTATGAAGACGTGCTTACATCAGGGAAGCCAGGGTTGAATGTATTTAAATGCAACGTCACTTCTTGTTCATGTCCACCTAAAGCATAGAGACATCGTTTGTTCAGCTGTAGTGTTATTGTTTGACCTTTTATTCATCTCTTTCATTTCCACTGTCTCCATCCGCCAGTCTCTCTCGCTCTCTCTCTGTCTCTGCCTTTGAAACTGTCAAATAACGTGATACTCATTAACCTCTATTCCCTCTCCGTCTCTCCCTTTTTCTCTCTCTGTGTGTGTGTGTGTGTGTGTGTGTGTGTGTGTGTGTGTGTGTGTGTGTGTGTGTGTGTGTGTGTGTGTGTGTGTGTGTGTGTGTGTGTGTGTGTGTGTGTATAGTTGTCGTGCATGTGGGATGATGTTCGATGGCTGAGACAGAGCATGTCTGTCTCCATGTCCTCTTCTTCTACACTGCAGGCCAGACACAAGATGCTGACCGCTGCTGGACAACTACAGGTCAGCACACATGCACACGAACGAGCATGCACACGCACACACGCACGCACGCACGCACGCACGCACGCACGCACACACACACACACACACACACACACACACAGACGTTGGTATTACTATACGTTTGAGGACATGGTCGGACATTATTTTTTGCAAGTCTGCATGCCATCCATTGACGTGTGCTATAACAGTGGCTCTCAAAGTGGGGGAGTTACTTCAGCTATTCGGAAATAACAGATCTACAAGCTCACAATGTGTCGTATCGCGACACGTTGTGAGCTTGTATCTGTCATCTTCAAAACAATTTGAGAAATCTTAAAATATGATTTTGAATCATTTAGATTTTTTATTATCATTATTATTTTAACAAAGCTTTTCTTATGGAAGTTTATTTGCAGCCAAATATGTATCCGTTTGGGGGTCCTTGGTATGAAAATGTGTGAGAAGCACTGTGCTATAGAGGACACAACAATGAACATACTTGGGTCCATTTTCCTGACTTATTAATGGTACCTGCCTGTTTCATTCTGCATATGCCTTTTGAAGCTCAATAGAATGAATTATGTGCCAATCCTTTGTATTACACAGCCTTTGCTTTTGACATTGATAAAATAAGAAGTAAGTGTGGTCTGTGCACAGGTCTCTGGCACAGAAGTAGGGTAGTGGAGGCAGGCTAGCATGGTGAAAGTGTTTCCATGCCCGTATGGATGAAATATGTTTGTTTTCTTTGTTTATGTTTGAGTACCTGGCTGATAAGGGCACAGGCTCCTAAGGCAGTGTTTCTCAAAGTGGATTCCAGGGACTTTGTAGGTTCCTTTATGGGGGTCCAAATTGACCCATACAAGTCTGTAACTCCATACAAATGGAACCAAATGATTTGGTTCCATTTGTATGCTGTTTAGGGGAGACCTTGACATTTAAAAGTTCATTTAAGTTCATCACATTTAAAACACTGTCCTAAGGTGTATTTGTTCTTTCATGAACCATTCGTTGAAGGGTAAATCATTCAGCCTGCGATGCTATTGAGTGCTTACTAGGATCTCCTTTTAGTTAACCTTGTACCAGTGAACTGTACTGTCATGAAACTGTACCTTTTCCTATGCAAACTTCTAATAAAGTATTCAATGAATGAATCAATCAATTCTCAGAACCTCCTTGGAACGCACAACCTGGGCCGCGTGCACTACGAGCCCATCAAGGACCGGCACGGCAACGTGCTGCTGGTCACCATCCGGGACATGGATGGACCTTACTCCTTCTTCGGAGGCAAGTGGATGCAGGTGACCAAGCTGCAGAGCCAGAGGAAGTCCCTGTCCACGCCCGAGGAGCCCTACGCTCTGGACATCCTCATCATCACCATACAGGTCAGAACCACGCAGGGACTTGAAGAGAATGTTAGAGGCAGGGGCTTACATTCTAAAAGGGCCTTTTGGTAAAAATATCGAAAATAGCAGACCTCCAAGCTCGACGTGTTGTGAGCTTGGAGGTCGGCTATTTTCGGTGTGTGATACCACACTGAACTAAGCATAATCAACTGAATACTGGAGATGTGGCTCACGGCATGGATTTCTACACAGAGAGGGCAATTCTTTCTTTCTTTTCTTTTTTTCCCCTTTTTTTTGGGGGGGCTTTTTGCCTTTATTGGATAGGACAGTAGACTGACAGGAAATGGGGGGAGAGATGGGGAGTGACATGCGGCAAAGGTCTTCCGGATCGCGAATCGAACCGGCGATGCCGCCAGGCATCCATGCCTGGTGGCCTATCTGGCAATTCCTAAGTGGTATGCACCCGGACCAGTAGGCCATAGGGTGTCCCAGGGGCTTACATCTCTAAAGGGGCCTTTTGGTGAAAATATCGGGCCAGACCTGTTAGGGCCCTGTTAGGGCCCACTTAGGACCGGGCCTTCATTTTCAGGCCCATTGAGAACTCTAATGGAGAGGGCACTTTTTCCAGATGGATAAAAGGGCAGGGGCTCAAGCCCCCTTTGATGTCTATGTGTGCACGTGCCTGGAACCACACACTAACCATGGAGAACCCAGGTCTGACGTCACTGCCTCTAGAGGCCGCTTTCCCCCCTGGAGTAGGTATTCTTAGTTGCAACGCAGTTCTAATATGACACAACAACGCTAAGATGAACTATTTTACAATAGAAGAAATACACCACTAGATAACAGTGGTTCTCAAAGTGGATTTCAGGGACTCTCTATAGGTGCCTTTATGGGGGTCTCAATTGACCCTTAAAAGTCTGTAACTTTGACAGTGTACAAACATTTGTACACTGTCAAAGTTAAGGGGAGACCTTCACATTTCAAAGTTGGAGAACCACTGCGCTAGAAGACAGTCACAGTCTTGTAACCTCGCCCAATGTCTCTGTGTGCTGGTGTCTGGCATGTGCACACACAGACATCAAAGGGGGCTTGAGCCCCTGCCCTTTTATCCGTCTGTAAGAAAGTGCCCTCTCCAGACCATGAATGCAAGTAGTGAAAATAGCTGACCTCCAAGCTTGTGAGCTTGGAGGTCTGTATTTTCAATATTTTCACCAAAAGGCCCTATTAGGCATTTCAGCCCCTGCCTCTCTAACATTCTCTGCACGTCCCTGCTGTCCAGGACATTTTGGCGTACCAGCGGCGCAGCGTCCACAGGCTGAGTCCAGGCCTGTACCTGGGCTACCTGAAGCTGAGCAGCTCCGTGGACCAGATCAAAGTCCTGGTGTCCCAGAGGACGCCCAACGTCCTCTGTCACGCCCGCGTGCGGGACAACGCCAACGTGTCCAGGTAAGGGCCGTAGTACCTCACCATTCCTGTCTGATTTGATTTATTTGAGAAGCAACAAAAAACACGTGGTTACTGCAGTTCGAGGATAACATAATAAAGTGCTAAGACCAGGGGTCTTCTCAAAATGGAGAAGACACATATTAAAGTGTGTGTTTGATTATTCCTGTGTGTGTGTGTGTGTGTGAGCGTGCGTGCGTGCGTGCGTGTGCTTCTCAAACACCAGATGACATTCAGCGGAAAGACAACATAATATTATGTGAATATTATGTTTTGCGTAATGCGCTCATGCGTGGATAGACAACATTGTCTAGACACTATCAGAAGTAATTTGCGAATAAACACACAAGTTGGCAAGAGACTGGCAATTACCCTGTTATTTAGAGGCGATTAAAACATCACATGGGACTAGAGCTAATTATCATTCATTGTGCACCACATAGATACTTTTATCAGCAGCTGTCAGATGTCACATGCAGTGTACTGTATACAAATATTACATTACACGAGGGGTCTTCACGTTTTCAGGCCAAGGACCCCTTAGTTGAGAGAGAGATGAAGCAGGGACCCCCACAACCTGTTCATAGATTCCATATAGTTTCATTATTTGACAGCACAATCGTCAGTGTATTTTGAATTCATGTAAATTTGTGTTTTCTGACATTTAACCACTTGAACCATCAATACGTACAGTAATAAACTTACGACCTGTAATTAGTCTGCTCTTTTTTCCCAAAACACAAAAGCTCTTTGCCAAAAATAGAAGATCTACAACCTCTCAATGCCTCGCAGCGCAAGGCATAGAAGATCTACAAGCTCACAACGCCTCACGCTGCTTGTAGATCTGCTATTTTTGGCTAAAGTTCTCGGAATATGGACGCTAGGGTTCAAGTGGTTAATATAAAACAAATATATATATATATCAAAGATTTTGAGGTTCCCCTGTAGTAACTCTGAGGACCCCCTAGGGGTCCCGGAACCCTTGTTGAAGACCCCTGATCTAATTGATGATATAATCATAATAATAATAATAATAATGATCTCCCGTGGTGGAAATTCAGGTTTTAGCTCGGTGCCCTTTGCTGTGGCTCCCTAGGCAGGCTCTATCACTTTATGGCACACCGATGGTTAGGTCAAGCTGCTATTCAGCCAGCCCTTTCAGCGGGCAACACCCATCGTACAACCCCCTATAAATGACGCATTTACCACTCAAACCCCAGCCTCCGTATTGTGAGCTTGTCAATCGGCTATTTTCAGCGAAAACTTTCCCCACAATAACAGAAAACAGATAATACGCTAGCATAGAGCCCTGAGGGACTCAGCTGTAGTGGTAAATGCATGATTTATGCTTCATTGTATGGTGGGCGACACCATCGTACAACCGACTACGAGTTGAGCATTAAATTGACCTTTTAGTGATGTGGTGTTCACCCTATAGAGACCAACAGATCAGCCCAAGGCTATCCGCATGCAGTTACCGGGAGACAAACACATGAACACACTGTGTTTAACAATTAGATTGAGGAAGCGGCTGACAAGAAAACCATTGCCTTTCTACGGAGAACACAGGCTGCTGTAGAAACCGCCACACACTTTTCATTTCAACTTTATTTATTCAGGAAGGTGAAATGAGGGCAAGCTCTCTTTTCCAATGACGCAAGTGATATGCAAGTCAGGGTTCTATCAGTGGCTACAATACATTATTTAAGTATTTACCCCTCTGTTTCTCATTTCTGTTCAAAATATCTGGTAAAGGTACGTATACAGCACCTTTATCCAAAGCGCTTTACAATGTGCATCACATTCAACCCATTCACACCAACGGCAGACCATGCAAGGCATCAACCTGCCCATCAGGAGCAATTAGCGACTTCAGTGTCAAAGTGTGTCAAGGACACTTTGACTCTAACTCAGAGTCTGGTTTATGTTTTTAAAAAAAACATCACTAACTTTAAAACCTAAGTTAGAGCGATATCTCCGTTTGAGGAGAATAAGGCTGGCAGCATACTTCCAAAGAAGTAGAAATTGTCTTTCAGGCTTGCCGCAACCAAACTTATTTTCTATGGATGAAGTCCATTTTATACTTGATGTGGTTTGGCATTGAGCAATTCAGTAGGGAATATACCTTTCCGACAAATCGCACAAAGTGTTCGCATGATGTTGTATGCTGTGATTTCTGCCAGCTAGAAAGTGAGGCGGTTCAGGAAGTGTCACTTAGAACATCTGCAAGGCAGTGTTTTTCTTTTCTTCAAATATTACATTGAACAAACTCGCTGAACTTCATTTCTGCCATAATTATGCAGCACAGCAGCATAAGTCTAAGTATTTCTGCACAGCCTTCTGTCCATAGAATAATGCCTAATTTATGCTTTGTCATTCGCCGGTGTGCCACGCAGAAAATAGGAGATTTACAAGCTCACAACACATTGTGGACGCGACATGTTCTGAGCTTGTGAATCAGCTCTTTTCAGCACGTGACACCGCCATTATGATGAAGCACAAATCGGGGCTTAGAGGTGATTAAATTAGTAAACAATTCAGTTCTGCGCGCCATATTATTCTGTGAGGAAAAAACGTTGTAATATACTGCAGAGGTATGACTGTGTGGATGATTAATGACTGTTTGCAATAACTCAAAACACAGAGGCATAGAGAGAGAGAGTTTGGAAAGTGTAATGTGCTGAGACAAAGTGAAAACAGAGAAAAGATTGTCTTTCTTCTTCCCTCATCTGTCTCTCTGTCTCTATCTCCCTCTCCACTGTCCAGGGGAGTATTGGGGATGTTTTTCACTGCGGGAGTGCCGTTTCAATGCGCACACACGCACAAACACAGGGGTGGGCAACTTTGATGATGGAGAGGGCTACTATATTTCCACCTATATTTCCACCTTCACTCCAGAGGGCCACATTGCATATTGTTACGTCCTACTGCGCTGCAATGCGTTTTGGAGCTTGTAGATCTGCTATTTTTGCTTCGTTTGAATTGGAATCCTGAATATCTTTTGTTATTTTTTTAATTGGAATCCTGAAATGTACAAATTGTATTTAATTTCAAATGCATTTAGTTACAGTATACTCATGTTAACTTTATGAACTTAAATACGAATACGTTAGATTTGAAAAAAATACTAACATTTTAGTACTACTATACTAGTCATTAAGCTACTAAGATAGACTGAAGGAATTAAAACGGGTCATGTTTGCATGATTGGAATTGAAACAGCTGAAATCAATAATATATCAGTATTCCGAAATTAATCTGTGGGCCGCATTAAGTGAAGGTGGGGGCCGCATGTGGCCCCCGGGACGCCTGTTGCCCATGTATGCACAAACACGTACAGCGTACACACACAAGTAGACTATCCAGACATCTTGTGTCTGCATACTCTTAACAACAGTATTACAAAACAGAACAGATGGATGCATTAATGCATTCATTCATCCATCCATTCATTCCTTCATTCTGTCATTCATTCTTTCATTCATTTAACACCACCCAGCCTGAGTGTGATTGTTTTTGTCGGATTTTGTTGGATAGTGTAAATGGATGTTTTTAGTTAAAAGTGGAGTAACACACACATGCACGTATATGTGCCCTCGATGGAAATGCTCCAAAAGATTACCAGAGTGCTTACACCTCCCCTCCCTTCTGGGTTTCTGCCCGACAGCAAGAAAATGAACGTTGACAGGGGTAGGTAAGGACAGCTTAAAGTCTGTGTTTATATTCAGCTCAACAATATTATCTAATCACAATAATTTCACTGCTTAAATGACTCAGTGAAAGGGGGGTACAAGAGTAAACAATATGCACAACGATGAACAATAAATACAGCAATAAACCATCAAACAATAGATACAGCAATAAAATATTCTCACACACACACACACACACACACAACACACACACACACACACACACACACAAACACACACACACACACACACACACACACACACACACACACACACACACACACACACACACACACACACACACACACACACACACACACACACACACACACACACAATGTCCTGTTAGGGCCAGCCACACTAATAGAATCCCTTTTATGCCCATCAATATTAATATCTGATGCCTCATTCACACTACAGATATATAGTTGAACGTTTTGCTTGGTAATTCAATGTAATCTCAATGGAAACCAGCTTTAAAGGCTGGATTCCAAGGACAGCCGACATGCCCAGCCTTTAAAGCTGGTTTCCATTGAGATTACATTGAATTACCAAGCAAAACGTTCAACTATATATCTGTAGTGTGAATGAGGCATGAGAATGCCCATACAGTAGAATCCCTTTTATGCCCAATTGCCCATCAATATTAAGCCCATATCTGGGAATGCCCATATATGGACATATTGTGTCAGTCTAACCAGTGTGGTTGACGTGACACAAGTCACACTTGCAAATTCCGTCCTTGTCCATTTTATGCCATATATGGAGATCCCTGTCCCGATGTCATCAATATTAAGCGAATATATGGGAATGCCCATATTTGGCAATGCCCATATATGCATGTTCCATATGGCCAAGATAGAATTAATTTGCTAATCAAGACTGCTGACTATCATCGCCTGGACCTCCATGTATGAAGATCATGACACTGACCTCAGCAAACCATGGATATCCATACATGGAGACACCTGGATCATCACCTAGATCTCCATATATGGAACTCTACATCTGACCTCACAGACTCCATATATGGATATACTGTAGCTGACCTGTTCTGACATCACAGCGATGACTCGACCAGCTCAGCAAAAGGGTATACATGCCAAAGCAGCCATGTGCACGCATTCTCGCCCTTAGGGCGTCTTACTGGTGATAGTAACCACCATAAAATCCACAAGTGTGTTGATCAATATCATAGTTTATACTTTGTTTAGTTTACAAAAGAGATGCCAGCACTAT
Source organism: Nannobrachium achirus (assembly GCF_963921795.1). Classification (NCBI taxonomy): domain Eukaryota; kingdom Metazoa; phylum Chordata; class Actinopteri; order Myctophiformes; family Myctophidae; genus Nannobrachium; species Nannobrachium achirus. The sequence goes on from NC_137825.1 coordinate 31,761,245, forward strand.
CACTTTAGAATGACATCCTTTTTATTTCAGTTTTGCCCCAGCAGCTGCAACAAACTCTTTTGTAAAGTACATTCATTCCCTGAGCCGTGCAACCAAGACAAGTATTTGTTTGTTGACAAGTGCTCCTCTCTCCCTCTTCTGAAGTATACTTTGTTCAGTAACAACACTGAGAGACAATTAATATCTGTGTTCTTGCTAGTCCTGAAGCACACTGCACATCTGTCCACCCACTAGCTCTCTGTAGAGAGGTTGTGGGTGGACATGTGTGCAGTGCTGCATGAATAAGCTGCAATTACTTTTGAGATTCAATTAAAATGTATTATAAAGTGGTTCTAATAAATAGCGTTAGCGTAGATATATTGGAGGGTTAAATAGCGTAAATATACTTTTCAAGATTGTCACTGACTTATTATACAGATCTTATACAATGTATTGAAGCAAGAAAATGTAAAAAAATAGAATAGTTAAAAAAGATATATATATATATATTAAAATATACACTGATAGGACTGTACTCTAATACTGTTTAACACATTCCGTGCCACCTGTTTGCACCACTAGATGGTGGTACAGTGCCAGGGATTTTCATAGATTTCCCTTATTTGGAACGGCCCACTGAAGTGACGCGCGTGCATGTTGTGCAATGATACTTCCTTCCACACGTCTTTTTTCATGCAGAGGAGAAACATTGCTGCCGAGAATATCCTGCGATTAGATAGAGCCCGGAAAAAAGAGCGTTTAGGGCCGATTGCCGCGATCTGGGGAGAAATAATGAGAAAACGCGGTGTAAAGGCTCAGCCATATGATGGCAGCGGGTGAAGACGGCGCGGCTTAATGAAGTCACCATCTCCCAAAGCAACATGGGAAATGAAGTTCCTGCACACCAGCGGGTACAGTAGACCGCGATATGATATCAAATATTAATAAGTACAATGTTCGAATATACTCCTCAATGGCACAGTATGCAGCATGAATGAAAATCAGAACATACTCCTCAATGGCACAGAATGTTAATTATGTTTAATCTGCGGCAAATTAACCTGGAAACAGATGCAAATCTAGGATTCTAACACATTTAGATATTTTATCCTGACGTCTAAATTGAGGCCCGTTGCTGGAAACCTGTCTGCAGAAATTGGGGCTGAAATTGGACTGCATTTGTGTAGTCTGATCCCCACGCTGGTCACAATTAAATCTGCCTTTGGTTTTCTCCGCCCTGAGGTGCATCCTTGATTAACAGAGAGATCGGATCGATCGAGGCCTTCCTTTTTATTTAACCTTTCTAAACCTGATTTTGCCTTTATTAACTTGTGGTGGTGGGTGGAGCGTGCGTGTGCACGTGCACACGCTCAGGCCGACCGGCCTCATTAGCGGGCCGCCGGGTGCAGCTTGTTGTCTAAATGAGCTGTTTGTTAATTTATTTGTTTGTTTTGGTTCCGAGGCAGACGAGAGGAGAGGTGACTGCACATGGCAGGGGAAAACGCATAGAGGCTGCATTGTGTACATACACACACATACACACACTTGTATGTACACACACACACATACACACACACACACACACACACACACACACACACACATACACACACAGATGCACGCATGTACAGACAAACATACAGTAAGTACATAGCAAGCCTCAGCAACGGGTCAATAAACTGGTGCACACATACAGTGCACACTCACAGGCAAACATATACAGTATACAGTACAATATGGGCAGTATGGGCACACTCAAACACACATATTATTTTAATTTTAATTTTACCTTTGTTTTAAATCTATTTTACAAGACGGATCTGACCACGGTAGCAACCGTATAAAAACATAAATCACAACAGATTAAAATGCAACAATACAAAGGCCATGGATCAGCTACATCTCTATGATTCATCCTAGAGGGAGCAAGAATGCGCTCAGCAAGTTGCATGCAGTGGTGGAAAGTAACTAAGTTTATTGTGGTATTTCACATTTTCTATACGTTTACTTCTACTCCACTACATCTCAGAGGCAAATGTTGTACTTTTACTCCACTACAATTATTTGAAAACTTTAGTTGCTTTGTAGATTTTGATTATTACTACAAAACATGTAATGTATATTTAGGCTATTTGAAAATAGCCGGTCTGCAAGCTCAGTACTGATATGATACATCTGTGGATCCAAAAAACATGACAAATATGCAGGGGTGGTCACGCCTTTTGCCGTTGCTGCCACCAGTCCATTGCAGCTCTTAAATCTTTACTCAAGGCTTATTTTTTCCCCAATTTTTTATTTGAATTATTGTAAGTCATTGATGTGTACAGTATGCATGTGTACAGTATGTCAGGTTTGTATTTGAGTGCACTTTATGTTGTACTTGTTGATGCATAGTTTTATTCCGTGCAGCACTTTGGTCAACTGTTGTTTTTAACTGTGCTTTGTAAATAAAGTTTGATTTGATTCCTTTCCTTGCCTGCCTTGCAGGGAGGAGTGGGAGTGGCTGCAGAGTCTGTCCATCACGGAGGAGACGGAGAGTGAGCAGCCCGAGGGGGAGGAGCCAGAGGGAGTGGAGGCGGAGCTGAAGTCAGAAGGCCACACCCCCCAGCTGTACTCTGAGCTGCAGACGGCCATTAAAGCTCTGCTCAAACTGGTCAACAGACCGCTGTACCAGGTACACACACACACACACACACACACACACACACACACACACACACACACACACACACACACACACACACGCACACATCTGTGTGTGAGGATATCAGGATATCCTTGTGAAAATATCAGCATTTTAGGATGATGATTTTATGAACAAATTAGTTTTTTGGGGGGCATTTTTAAGCCTAAAAGCCAAAAATAGGTTTCATTTTACACTCTCAAGTGTTAAAGATCATTGGCAACTGGCGGCCCGGGGGCCACATGCGGCCCCCACCTTCACTTAATGTGGCCCTCAGGTTAATATCAGAATACTGATATATTATTGATTTCAGCTGTTAAAATTCCAAACATGAAAGCATGACCCGCTTTTACTTACTTCAGTCTATTTTAGTAGCTTAATGACAAAAAATATATATACCATACATACATGTCCAATGTATTTGTATTTAGTTCATACAATTTTACTTTTCAGGATTCTAATTCCAAAATAGCAAACAAGCAGATCCACAAGCTCAAAACGCGTAGCACTGCGACATGTTTTGATCGGCTATTTTTTCTACTTTTGTGTGACAGAATGACGAAGTAGGACATTCATTTACGAAATAAGTTAAATTCAGAGATTCTGACAGGTTTCTGCCAGACAGTGTATGCAATGTGACCCTCTGGAGTGAATGTGGAAACATAGTGGCCCTGGCCCCTCTACATCATCAAAGTTGCCCACCCCTGATCTATAGGGTCCATTTGGTTGCCAACTCTCCATCATTTAGCTGGGGTCTGGGGACCACCTGGAATCTCTTCAAGGACCACTGGTGGTCCCCGGACCACTGGTTTTGAGAGAGCCACTGACATAGATAAATGAAATGTGCAACCAAACAGAAAGCAGAGAAATAGCTGTTGTTGCGTTGTACGCCAGGCTCGCATAGACCGTATAAAAGATATGGACAAAGCGAAGCCATTGGTTTCTATGCAGCGCAAATGACACAATATGGGACCTTGGCATGGGTGTTGACATCATAGATTGTAAAGGCACCAGAGGATGCTATTGGCTGCCAACGGTCACGTGCAACCGCAGAGATACATGGGAGAATGTGGTCGGAGCCTCCCGAAATACAGCACACGAAGAAGAACACAGCCGGCTGGTATTAGTTTAGTTGGCCACGCCCCCCACAACTTTATCATCAATTTTATCATAAATGGGACCTTATTTTCACAAAACGCATATAATCGTGATTGAAAGGCATTGTTTAACTAGCGATAGGAACCATAAAGTATTTATGAAAATGTTAAATAAGGTTAGAAAACGAAAGGGGAAAATGAATGGGGTCCAATGGAGAACAATTTTTTTTTGCGATCGGCCGGGGGGGGAAAACAGCACAACTAGCGGCCAATCATAGGAAGTTTTAGTTCCGTATTGGAGTCATTTTAAATCGGCGGAACTATGCCCCTGCAGGCTCGTCAGTTCCGCGTGTACCGCCAGGAGGTGTTGGAGCTGGGCCACGGCGTGTCCTTCCTGCTGCTGCTGCCCACGGCCGATGACGTGTGCACGGCCCCCGGGCAGGCCAACCCCTACACCCCCCTGTCTGGGTTCCTGCACCTGCCCCTGCACATGTTCGAACTGGGTGAGGAACCACACGCGCGCACAACACACGTTTGAACATGTTTATTTATGTCCTCATACAGTACATATAAACAGAAGTACTAGAATGGCTTGCGCAGGACATTGCACACTGCCAATGCGGTCGGACAATAGGGAAGCAGCCAGTTGCAAAGTGCCTGGAGGGCAGGACGTTGTTACATACTGTACAATACGGCTGACATACTTGTCAGACACAGCAGTCATCAATCATTGGATAAAGGAAACGACGCGCCTCCTCCAAATTGAGCGGCTTCCTATAATGGCCGACACTGAGCAGTGCCTTGCTACTGTATAACTGCTTGGCCCTCCTTTTGTAGAGGCCGACCAATGTTTGAAGGCCCCTCACAACCAACCTGTGCACGTGCCCTTATGGGCTACCAAATACAAAAGCTAAAAGTTTTATGGTATACAGAATGCTCTTTTCGAGCACTCTAACGATACGCGCATTCGTTTTCATATTTTCTATTATAGTTTTCAGGCTTTGGGGACAGGTTATAGAAGAGAAAAGGTGCTTCTTGTTGATGCTATTGGATTCCATAAATAAACGTAATTATTATCAGCTTCAATTTGAATGGACAAGATATTGTTCCCAGACATGCACTCACGCACACACGCACGCGCGGGTCGCGCGCACACGCAAACACACAGGTACGTAGTCTACTTTGAAGTCTGTTTCTTTTTTGACTTCTTCTCACCCGCATATTTCAGTGTGTGTGTGTGTGTGTGTGTGTGTGTGTGTGTGTGTGTGTGTGTGTGTGTGTGTGTGTGTGTGTGTGTGTGTGTGTGTGTGTGTGTGTGTGTGTGTGTGTGTGTGTGTGTGTGTGTGTGTGCGCGCGCGCGCAACGGGAATCTTTTCATTTTCTATTGAACTATAACAACAGAGGGAGGATTCTGAAAGATTCTCTCATGAATGTTTCCTGGTTGATGGTTCTCTATGAAATTCATGGGGGCCTCAGTGCACCCAGCTCATCATATGTCCCGAGAGACACCCTCCTTCCCGGTGACTGAGGTCATAATGCATGCACTTTAGTGTCCTCTGTCTGTACGTCAGAAATTAACCTGACCCCATTGGTCAAGCCATGAACTACTATAGTCAAACTTGGTTAAAATTAAGGTGCCATTGACCACCTGGAAACCTTTGCTTCATTCATTCAAAGCATTGATTCATTGTGTTAGTGTTTCCAATTCCTTAACGGCTTCCTTTTAACAATTAATATGATTCCCTTTGTACCATTTGTACAATCTCAGAGTTGATGTTTGAGAACCATGTGAAGTCCACATACACCAGCTCTGACAGTGTGATTTAAAAAAAAAAAAAAAAAACGGTTTCGGAAACTATTCGAAATGTATTGGAACCGATTCCTGGTTTCTGAATGTTGGATCCAGTTCCTCCTAGGGTTGGGATCCTTATAGATTGTAACGATTCTGGTTCCTTAACGATTACCTCTTAACAGCCGATTCCTTAAAGGTTCCCTTAACGATTCCTAAAGGGGGTTCCAAATGGATCCTTACAGGTCTCTAACTCTGAGAGTGTAACAAATGGAACCAAATGGACCCGTAAGGGTCCATTTGGTTCCATTTGTACACTACAAGAGTAATGGTGGTCCTTGAAATTAAAAGATTTGAGAAACACCGGTATTGTAATTAAATAGCAGACGTGCGGTCCACACACCAGCTCTGACAATGTGATGAAACCGGTTCTGGAAACGGTTCCAAAATGTGAAGGAACGGTTCCCCCTGGCTCCGGTCATGTGAAAGGAAGTCAATGTTAACGCGTGTTTGTGTGTGTGTGTGTGTGTGTGTGCGTGTGCGTGTGTGTGTGTGTGCGTGTGCGTGTCCAGTGCACTTCTGTGCCTACAGAGAGAAGTTCATCAGCCTGTACTGCCGCCTGTCGTCCGTGCTGGACCTGGACGCCCTCATTACCCAGCAGGCCTTGCGGGAGGCCATCAGCGACAGCGAGGTGTCCACCGCCAAGCAGAGGAACCAGCTCATCCTGGACTACATCCAGGTACTTTTACTTCTGCTCCTCTACATCTCACTGGCAAATAGTGTACTTTTGCTCCGCTACAATTATTTGACAATTTGAGTTACTGGACCAGTAGGCCAACAGATGCAATTCAATTTTCAATTACAAGGAGCTTTATTGGCATGAGAAAACATACATTTACATTGCCAAAGCAAGTGTCACAAATAAAATAAAAACTGTTGAAAATGGGGAACATAATACATTTGGAGGGGGTATAGCATTGTGTAAACAGAGCTATGTCGCATTGTGACATTTTATATATATACAGGGTATAAAGCTTTTGGAACAAATAACAGCATTATTTTTTCTCAAAAAAAATATTTAAAGGTAGCAGCTCTGTTTCATACTGTATGTGCAGTAGGTCTAGATGTCAATCCATGGTTTATAGTCCTTAGGGTGGTTGTGTTTCTAGCCTTCTTTTGTCGCAACAAATCTTGCTGCTGTGTTCGAACATTGTTGTATTTCTCCCAGTAGGTATGGGAGTTTTTCATCATTGGTCATGTTTTCAAACTCACTTCGGGTGTGTGTAATCTGTGGGAAGTATGTGTCTCTGATGTCTTGGTATAGTGGGCAGGTGATTAGAAAGTGTAGCTCTGTTTCTACCACATTTTGTGTGCAGTGGGTGCATAGTCTATTTTCCCTTGGGAGCGGGGTCTGTCTGTGGCGGCCTTTCTCTATTGCAAGGCTGTGTTCGCTGAGTCTGTACCTAGTCAAGGTTTTCCTGAGTTTTGGGTAATTTACTGTGCTCAGATATTCTGCTAATGTATATTCTCTTTTTAGTGCCAGATAGCATTCCATTTTGCTTTGGTTTTGGGTTGTCTCTTTCCAGTATGTTAGGTAGCTTTCTTTTTTCAAACTAAGTCTGTTGTATTGCAGATTTTCTTTGATATAATTACATGACAAATGGTTGAACGGCTGCATTTTGTGTGTGTGTGTGTGTGTGTGTGTGTGTGTGTGTGTGTGTGTGTGTGTGTGTGTGTGTGTGTGTGTGTGTGTGTGTGTGTGTGTGTGTGTGTGTGTGTGTGTGTGTGTGTGTGTGTGTGTTTGCATGTGTCTGTGTGTGGTTTCACTAGCCATCTAGTGAATGGAGGCTGACCACAAAGCCACGAGGTGCCCCCCACTTAAGAGAGTGAAGAGAAGGAGAGGTGTGCTTGCGTGTGTGTGAGAGTGTGTGTGCGCGCGCGCGCGCGCGCACATGAGAGAGTGTCTCTCTGTTTCACTGTGATTTTAAACTTGGAAAAAGTTGTCCCTCTGACCACAAACTACTCAGCAAGAGAGAGAGGAACAAATAATACTTGCACAAGTGTGTGTGTGTGTGTGTGTGTGTGTGTGTGTGTGTGTGTGTGTGTGTGTGTGTGTGTGTGTGTGTGTGTGTGTGTGTGTGTGTGTGTGTGTGTGTGCGTGCGTGCGCAAACAGACAAATATGAATCTTATTATTTTTTTCGGCTCTTAATGTCACACGCTGCGCAAGTGCGCATGCACATGCACGCATGCACACGCACGCTTTCACATGCACAGTAAATTGCTAACTATAGCGTGTGTGTACAGATGACGTGATGGTGTGTAGCGTGCGTGCGCAAACAGACAAATATGAATCTTATTATTTTTTTCGGCTCTTAATGTCACACGCTGCGCAAGTGCGCATGCACATGCACGCATGCACACGCACGCTTTCACATGCACAGTAAATTGCTAACTATAGCGTGTGTGTACAGATGACGTGATGGTGTGTAATTTTTCAGTTTATTTACACTTGCCATGTGTTGATGGAGGAAACATTATTCACACACACAGCACAGTCTCTGTCTGTCTGTCTGGCCCTGTCAGTCAGTCTGTCAAATTGCATCGTCATCGTCCCGGATTGGATTAACTGGACTTGGATGTTTGGACAAAATCTTTAGCAGTAATATCTTCTCACTGGGTGGCGCTATAACAGGCCAGTTTGTACTTGGCCTCCAGGTGAATGTGCATGCAAGGTTTTGCGCTGATAATTCCAACGGTGCCAGAGATTAACTGCTCACAGACGGACTGACGGACGGCCATGTGGCTCCTGGTTCTGTATCTTGAGGCGGCTTGATGTTAAACCCAATAAGACCTGGAACCACTATTTTATGGTTTAACTATTACAAAATAGCAGATGCTATTTATGAAAGATTGTGCCTTTTTTTGCAAATCTTTGAATATATTTATTTTTAAAGCGAACATTTGTAACTCAAATATTTGCTTCTGGGTCCCTGATATACAAAATATTTCCAGATGGGAGTCGGTGGCCAAATACATAAATCTAGGGGTCCTTGACATGAAAAGGTTTGAGAACCACTGACATATAGAAACATGCTCAGTGCCAAGCAAGGAGGTACAATTTTGATAGTCTTTGGTACAACCCCCGATTATGATGTTTCTCAGTTTAGTGCCTCGTCTCCTCTCCTCTCCTCTCCTCTCCAGAGGTCTGACATTCTTTCCAGACGAATCATCACTGGTGTCACTCTGCCTGTGCGTGCGAGTGTCTGCGGAGTGCGTGCATGTCAGAGAGAGAGAATGGTAAATGGCATTTTATATACCTCTCCACGGACATTGAAAAAAGTGTTCTGTCTATGGAGAGCTAAATAAAACTATGTGAAAAGGACATGTATGATTGTGTCCAAGCTGTTTGCTCGGTTTCATGATATTGTTGAGCTGTGGCACCTTGAGCCATTTGTTTACTCTGGAGTGTTGTGGGTGTTCTGTGTTGCAGAGCTTCCCCGCATTTATATAGCACCTTTATCCAAAGTGCTTTAGAACGTGCATTACTCCTGTCCACACACACATTCACACGTCACTGCACGTACATTCACACACCGACGGCTGAGAAATGTGTGAATGTGCGTGTTGTGTGTTTGTGTGTGTGTATGTGCATGGACATGTGCTGTATACATGTGCGCACGCGTGTGTACTGTATGTGTGTGTGATATTTTTCTAACATGTTGATGTCTCTGTGCATAGATGTGTTTATGTGCCTGTATCTGTCTTTTCCACACAAAAAAAACATACATACTATACATGAAGCATTTTGAAGGCTGAAAATGTCAACATAGGTCTCACATAATTATGAATATAAAATGGTCAAATCGAAATGAATTCAAGCTACATGCACCTATTTCCAAATTTCCTTTTTTTCTTTTTCTTTTTAGCTGTGGAGAATTTTTATTGTAAACACAAAACAAACAAAACAGAAAAGTCTGATTTATACTTTGTCATGCAACAGTGTCGCTCACTGGAGTATAAATTAAGCATAGTGGGCAGAGCCTGTATGTGGCTATGACTCAATAGCTGTGGCTTCAATAGGTTTAAGAAGCCGCCGTATAATCAGTTCTCCATTGCTGTTGATGTATGTTTCAGCCATGTCCTCTTCAGCAGGAAGGCCATAGGGAGTCTTGAGTGGCTGGATCCTTACTAGATGTTTGATGAATTTCAATTGATTGTTGACTGCAGGTGTGTTCTTGTGTATTACAGGTGTATGTGCCTTTTCAAGGCGAAGGTCCTTAATTAGCTGCTTCTCCCAGTATGGCCTAGCTTTGACACTTTTGACCCGTGTCACTATGTGGAGTTTGTGAGGCTGGTTTGGGTCACCGCCATATTTTTCATGATCTTCAGACCTCTCTGCAAAATACTGTGGTCGAACCTTGACTTTGGTAAATTTGCTTCTGAATAACACCAACCAAGGACATGTAGCCTCCGTCAACATCGTAATTGACGATCCAGGGAATGCCAAGTGTAGACCTGATCGACAGAAGATTGCCATAGTTGTATAGCACCAAGGTTACAGCAGCCACCACAGATCCTCGTTTGTGTTTTTAGGCTTGACCGGAAGTGAGAGGTAGTTACATTCCTATTTCCAAATTTCAATACAGCTCAATAGTACAGTATACAGTATGTATGAAATTAGACAGAATTCCCAGAGTGTGAGGGGTTACTAAATAGGGCAAATCTACTATATATAAAGTTAAAGTTGTGGCAGGTGGTGTGCGAGTGTCTTTCTGTGTGCACAGATATGCCCATATATGGACTGGACTTGAGTTACGCAATGAGTTGTCAACAAAATAACCACAGCAGGGGGCAGTTTGATAATGAGACGAGTTATCAGCCCCAAATATGGACATGCCCATCGGCAGCACAAAGCGGCACCTCACATGCAGACATGCCGGCACATGCCCATATAGACAAGATACTTTTGTTTTAGATACCGTCATTTTGTGTGTCGTGACCAATAATCTGTCACTTCATGCGCCGCGACCAATAATCATGGCGGCGGGGTCTCTGCTGGAGTTTGAGACGGAGATGTTCTCGAACTTGTTCGGCGATGATGGGCTGCTGGTGACGGCGGAGGGCATGGGCATAGACCGCATTGCGCTGCAGTTCATGCGGGTCTGCTCGGTGGAGGACAGCCTGGTCTTAATGCTCAACACAACAACCCCGGAGCAGGAGTATTTCACTGAGCAGCTGAGAAGGGAGGGCGTCGCCCACCTGCCCAGGACGGTGTCCGGTGACATCCCGAGCTCAGAGCGCCGCGAGGTGTATGGCCGCGGAGGGGTGCTGTTCGTCACCAGCAGAGTCCTGGTGGTGGACCTCCTCACGGACCGCTTCCCCGCACACCTCATATCCGGCGTCCTGGTGTACCGGGCCCACAGGATCGTGGAGTCGTGCCAGGAGGCCTTCATTCTGCGCCTGTTCAGGCAGAAGAACAAGACGGGCTTCATTAAGGCCTTCACGGACAAGGCCACGGCCTTCTCCTCCGGCTTCTGCCAGGCGGATCGTGTCATGAGGAGCCTTTTTGTCCGGAAGCTCTACCTCTGGCCCAGGTTCCAAGCGTCTGTGAATGCCGTTTTGGATAGACACAAGCCAGAGGTGGTGGAGCTGCACGTGGCTCTGACCCCGGCCATGAGGGCCATCCAGAGCTCCATCCTGGACATCATGGGCGCCTGCCTGAAGGAGCTGAAGCATTACAACCCTGCACTGGAGGCCGAAGACCTCTCCCTGGAGAATTTACTTGGCAGCGCCTTCGAGAATACCATCCGCCACTACCTGGATCCTCTATGGCACCAGCTGGGGGCCCAGACCAAGGCTCTGGTCCAGGACCTGAAGGTGCTGAGGCTTCTGCTTCTCCACCTCACCCAGTACGACTGTGTCACCTTCCTCAACCTGCTCGAGTCCCTGCACACCGGCCAGAAGAACTTTGGCACCAACTCTGGCTGGCTGTTCCTGGACTCGTGCACCTCCATGTTTGTGAACGCTAGGAGCAGAGTGTACCGCATCACAGAGAGGAGGAAGAAACTCAAAGCGGCGGCAGAGATGGGGAAGAAGCAGACCTCCACCACTGAGGTGAAGCGAGAGCTGGTGCTGGAGAAGAGTCCTAAGTGGGAGGCTCTGACCGAGGTCCTGCAGGAGATCGAGAAGGAGAACAAAGGCTCTGAACGGGAACCGGGCCGCGTGTTGATCTGCGGCAGTGATGACAGGACCTGCGACCAGCTGCAGCAGTACATCAAACGCGGCTCTGATGCACTGCTCAATCAGCTGTACTCACAGACTGTCTGCAAGCGGGACGCCGCAGCTTCTGCCGCTTTCGCCGCCGCCTTACAACTCGACAAGCAGGGCTGGCCCAAGAAACGACTGCCTGAGAAGACAACCACAGAGAAGAAAGCATCACTGAAGACCTCTAACAGTAACAGCACACCGCCCCTGACCCAGATGATGGAGAAGGACCAAGAAATTAAAAGGGATGAAACTGAGAGGATAGCCAGCAACACGGAAAAAGATGAACTTAAGGACGAGGAAGAAGAGGAAGAGCAGCTGAAGTTGGACCTGTCGTCTGACGCCTACTACTGCGTACAGAAGGAGCCCATGACGGTCATCCACCCGCTGAGGGGCTGCAGCGACCCCTACAGCCTGACCCGGGTGCTGCACGAGGTGGAGCCCAGCTTTGTGGTGCTCTATGACGCCGAGCTCAGCTTTGTCCGCCAGCTGGAGATCTACAAGGCCAGTCGGCCAGGGTCACCATTGAGGGTGTATTTCCTGATCTACGGGGGCTCGACGGAGGAGCAGAGGTATCTGACGGCTCTTTCTAAGGAGAAGAAAGCCTTTGAACACCTGATCAGGGAGAAGGCCATAATGGTGGGTCCAGAGGAGCGAGAGGGCAGAGAAGACACTAATCTGGACCTGGCTAGGAGTCTGGAGCCGGCCAACGCCACCGTCGACACTCGCAAAGCAGGTGGACAGGAGCGGCCCAAGGAGCTGTCACGTGTTGTCGTGGACATGCGGGAGTTCCGCAGCGAGCTCCCCTCCCTGCTCCACCGGCGCGGCCTGGACATCGAACCCGTCACCCTGGAGGTGGGGGACTACATCCTGACTGACGACACCTGCGTGGAGCGCAAGAGCGTCAGCGACCTGATCGGCTCTCTGCAGAGCGGCCGCCTCTACTCCCAGTGCCTGTCCATGACGCGCTACTACAAGAAGCCTGTGCTGCTGATAGAGTTTGACCCGGCGAAGCCGTTCTCCCTGGCGGGCCGCTCTTTCGACTTTCACCAGGAGATGTCGGCCAACGACGTCACCTCCCGACTCGCCCTCCTCACCCTGCACTTCCCTCGCCTCCGCATCCTGTGGTGCACCTCGCCCCACGCCACGGCCGAGATCTTCCGGGAGCTGAAGAAAGACCGCCCGGAGCCGGACGCAGCGGCGGCGCAGGCTGTCGCGGGAGAGTCGTCAGACATGGTGGCCGAGTCAGCCGAGTCGGCCGACCTCTACAACCCCGGGCCGTATGACTTCCTGTTGAAGATGCCGGGGGTCAACTCCAAAAACTACAGGGCGCTTATCAGCAACGCTGACAGCCTGGCGGACGTGGCTAAGTTCAGCCAGGACAAGCTTGCACACATACTGGGGAACGCTTCCAATGCTAAGATGCTCTATGACTTTCTGCACAACGCTGCTGCTGACGTCCCGGCACCTGCCCAGAAGAGCAAACATACATGCTACAAAGCTTTAGTCTAGCTGTTGTGTATTAACCCATTAAGACCTGAGTTCTTGTCAGTTTTCAGCCAAAACTGACAAGAACTGACTTTACCTTGTGTGAAACTATAGGTCCCAGCTGGTATAAGTGCAGTGGCTCTGGGTAGAGCTGCCGCTTGGAAATTGGAAGGTGCCTGTGTGTGTGTGTGTGTGTGTGTGTGTGTGTGTGTGTGTGTGTGTGTGTGTGTGTGTGTGTGTGTGTGTGTGTGTGTGTGTGTGTGCACGCGCGCGCGTGTGCGTGTCAGAATGGGTGAATAATGCACATTGTAAAGCATTTCAGATAAAGGCACCTATAATACAATGCCAATTCCTTCTTTGGGTGGTAATGAGTCTGGCAGGCATTGTGAATATTAAATAGTTTATAGTGCAGTGTCCTTCAAAAGAGAGCACACGGTAAAATGATGAAATCATTTCATTTATCCATTTGTAACCCAGGGAATGTACTAATGAAACCCAATGGACCCTTATGTGTCCATTATGGTTCTATTTCTACACACAACTACTTGTTATAAACTATATAAATAAATACATGTTCATAAGATCGAAACCTTTTTCTCCAGGATGCTTGGGCTGCAGCGCCCAACAAGTCATGTCTTCTCAAATCATCTTCTTTAACATTGAATGTCATTCATTAGTTTTTTTCCGTTTACACGCCCATTGAACTCACTTCGCAGTGCGTAGTCCAGAGTAAACGCACAGTATGAACTATAGCATCATATCACCAATTAAAAAAGAAATACTGGGGGACAATATCGTGACCTCCAACATCCCTCTCTGATACTCCCATTTGTAACACAAGGTGAAGGCTTGTTGTGTGTCCCGTTCACAAGCTCACAATGATACCTCTATATCTCTGTCTGTCTGTCTGTCTCTCTGTCTTGCGAGTTGACTGCATTAGTCTATCCTACCCTTATTCTACATGACCTCCCTAAACCAGTCTGCACAGCAGAAAGCAGATTTTCACATTTTCTTTCTGTTTGTTTGGTAATACGACACACAGATGTAAACGCAATGCCCAATATCACGGTGCATTACGCACGCATACTGTAACAGTTTTACTGTATATCAACTTAATATGATCGTATCTTCGTAAATATAAAATGTGGTCTACAACATAAAACCAAGGGTGGCAGAGAAACTCAGGCCAACACTTTGGACAGATGTTCAAGAAGAACTACAACACGGTATGTGACGTAAGCAATTTACCCCGAGTGAGAGGACATTATGCTCTCATAATGTCCGCAGTGAGGGTGTTATCGGACGAGGCGCAGCCGAGTCCGATAACACCATCACTCAGGACATTATGAGAGCATAATGTCCGACCCCGAGTGGTAAATAGCTTTTCTACCACTTTTTCCCTTATACATGAAAGAAAACACATAGTTGTAACTTGCAAGGATCTTAAGTTACAATCATTATTGCCTATAAAACTTCCGCGAGACAGCAGATAGTTCCACCAACAACATCTTCTACTCACCAACAGATGGCGCCAACTCCATACTAATCCATGCGTCTAGCTTACAGCTAAGCTAACGTCAGTTAAAAGCACCGTTCCGGCCGTAAATAGAGGCTGTTCGCTTCCAGAAAGGCATAGGTTCAGAGAAAAGGGGCTTTAAAGTTGGCGGATTGCATTGGATCCAAATAAATCGGCAACGATAGTACGCACGTTAGTAAACATAGGACCGCTGCGACCTTCATTTGTTGGTTGGGGGAAAGTCCCCGGATGTACACTGAGGCGCATTGATCTCGGACACACAACTTTGCGGCAGTTGTCCTCTCATAACCTCCGGAATTTAGCCAATCAGAATCCAGTATTTGAACACGTGACTAGAAAAAGTGGTAGAAGTCATCTTTACGACATGACGCCTCAAATCATAGTCTCTTATGTGCTGACGAGTGGAGAAACTCTGTAGAGTAAAAAAAAAACGAATCAAAACTTAACTTGAATTGAAAACAAAAAGTACATGTACAGTATATGTAAGTATGACTAGTATAATAACCTGACGTGACTGCTACAGCTGCCATGCCAACAAGCACTTTAGCGTGGATTTCTTGTTCCGTTCGCTCCGCCAAAAGGCACTCAGTCAGTGGGAGTGAGGGTCAAGAAGGCTGGCAGTGTTCCGGAAAACAAACACTTGTCTTCATGGATAGCGCTTCTCCAGATAAGCCGCTGTCTTCGCCTTCATCTCTTTCACAGCTGCTGTCTACTCGGCACACAGGGCAGGAGTATACGCGCCTCAGCCGCAAGACAGCTGATGCCGTCTGGTTGTTTTCGGTGGAGAATGACCTCCGTACAATTTACAATTACAATTTAAGCATTTAACAGACACTCTTTATCCAGACAGCTTTTTCTCTGCGATGCTTGACGCTGCAGTGCCCAACAAATCACGTTGGGTGCGGTGCTATTGTAACCCAGGGTTCAGATTGTGTATTTTTATTTTGTTTTTCAAATGGAATGTTTTCTTCATTTCCACATGCAATGGTTTGGTCCCGGTCCCCAAGTCACAATCAGTCACAGCTTCCCAGCAATTAGCAATCATCACCACACCCAGTATAAAACTAGTCAGTCTGCAGTTTGCTCAGTGAGGTGCACATCACTGGAGCTGCTGCAGGTCTGTACACTTTTCATTATTCAACAACTATTCCAATTTCTAACAGTTTTAATTCATTATACTTACCCATACAATAATTTGGCTTTTAGAGACCCTTACCTGAACATACCTACCTGATCCACTCGAAACACTGGCTGTGTGTGATAGAGGAACAATGTGACTTGGTGAGTGACCACATGCTGAAATGTTTGTTATGATGTTTTTGTTATTTGGGATCTAAATGTAAAACCTTTTCTTTTGGGGATGTAATGCTTAAATGTAAGCTGCAATGTTGGTTATAGAATTGATGTATTTTGAGTTTAATGCCAATGCCTAGTTGGGCAGATAAGTAGATTTTTCTGTTTTAAGCCTGTAGTGCAGCAGATTATTTGAATTTATTATTTTGTATTAATTTGGCCTTTTCCTTCGATCCAGGCCAGGTTTTAATGCCTAGAACTGAAACTGAATGATGGCGAGCCTACAGAAAGACTGATCCCAGCCCTGTTCGATCCCTGTGTGATCCCCAGTCCTGTTTAACCTACAGTATGGTCATGGGTAGGAAAACTCAGCAGCTCAAACACAAACATTCCCCCCAGCTCACAGTGCCAAACTCCACTTCCCCCTGAACATTGACCTTTGGACACTGACTGACTCGATAACCATGAACTTTTGACTAAACTGATGTTTGGGTTTTACATCAACTGAAGGAATAGCAACTGAATGCATTTATGTTTTTTTGTTTTCAATACAATCCCTTGCAATGCAGTTCTGTCTCTCTGGTTTCATTTAATGTTTTCTATCAATTTAATTCCTCCAACCCACACCTACTTCTGCGACAACTGGTCCATCAGCATATATACTTTTCATTCACAAAGCATATGCTACATTAATTTGGCGAGCCAGCCAGGAGGAGGTAATTGATGAAACATTGAATATTGGTTGTTAAACTGTCATAACTATGGAGATTTTTGAGAATATGGGTATCAAACTTCCTAATGCTGTTTTGGTGCATGGGGTCACTGAGGCCACTGAAACTGAGGATTATGAGGAAGTTTTGGATTTTCTGAAGAATTATGGTGCCATTGACAGATCTGAAATAATCAAAGACAGTTTGTCAGAATTTAACCATTACATGGTGGTCGAATACTCCTCAGGGATTGCGGTAGAGTCTCTGAATCCCCTTCTGCCGCACAAATTTGTCACTGATGACAAAACAAATACATTTATCGTGCAAGGACTGTCTGACCTTTACTTCTTTCACATTGGTTTTTATTCATTCGTTTTGTCAGTTTTCATCCAGTGATTTCTGCTTCTCTGAGTGAATGAGTCTGTCCATGTGTCCCCTGTGTAGAACCGCCCGTGCTTTCTTTCTTTCTTTCTTTCTTTCTTTCTTCTCTGTAACTCATCTCCTTTCTTCTCTCTTTTTTCCCTTTGTAATGTTATTTTACCTGCTTCTGCTTCCAGTATTTCACCCTGCTCTGTTGTGGTCTCCCCTCATTGCATTTCCCCCAAACCTGTTATCTGAAACCTCATTCTCTCCACTGTAGTGCGTGCGTGTGTGTGTGCGTGCAGCCGTTTAAAAAGGAACAATGTCCAAACCTGGAGGCATCACTCCTTGGTGATGGAAACCTTCATGAATTATTCATAGGTGTCACAGCCCCTGTCAGCCTCCCAGGCGCACAATCCACTCACAATGATTCTTATTGTGTGTGTGTGTGTGTGTGATTCTTATTGTGTGTGTGTGTGTGTGTGTGTGTGTGTGTGTGTGTGTGTGTGTGTGTGTGTGTGTGTGTGTGTGTGTGTGTGTGTGTGTGTGTGTGTGTGTGTGTGTGTGTGTGTGTGTGTGTGTGTGTGTGTGTGTGTGTGTGTGTGTGTGTGTGTGTGTGTGTGTGTGTGTGTGTGTGTGTGTGTTTTTGTAGGTGTGTGTGTGTGTGCACTCAGGCGTGCATGTGAGATGTAGAGATGGAGACGGAGAAAGAGAGAACAGGCTGTTTAAAAATGCTGCAGTGTCGCACACAGAGTAACAGATCTATATGCAGATTACATTCTAATATCTCCCAGTTTCCTTACCATAATAACTACTGGAAGTGATATAGATATCGTTGCTGTCAGGTGGAAACCAGGTGGTATGTCCAAAACAGTTACTTTTCAGCAAATGGAAAACAGAACCTGTGCTCCAATGGATCATAATTATGTAGTTAACGTGTTAATACGTTTCATTGGTTCAATATTTCTAAAACCCACATACATACAAATGTAGCCACTTTCACAAAATGATCTACAAGCTCTCTCTCCAGGCACGAGTTTGTAGATCAGCTATTTTCAATAACTAAACTAAACAAATTAAAACCAAACTGCAACTGAGAACAAGTCAAAACGAAAAGAAAAATGCTAAGCTATTACCTTGGTTCACTGTTGTTATTGTTGTTAGTGTTAACCACTTAAACTCTAGACTTTAATTGGACATTCATTTCTTGGACTTCAGTCTACCCTTAGTCAGAAATCTACAAGCTTGTTTTTTTTATTGGCTTATGAATTATGCGAAAAATGTGTAATGTTTTTTGGAGAAGTGTTTAAAGTGTTTTATTGTGGTGTTGTTGTCATGTAGCAGTTGGATGAGATGTGGCGTGAGCTGCGCTGGATCACAGACGCCCTGCAGTGCGCCCGCTACAAGCAGCCGCGGGGCGGGGTCCCCATCACCCGTCTGCTGGACGTCACAGCCTCGGAGCCGGAGCCCTCCGCAGGACCCCACAAGACTGACTCCACCTCCTCCAACATGGAGTACCTGCCCACTCCCTCGCCCTCGCCGCCCGAGCTGCGGCGGAGGAAGATGATCATGGGAGGTGAGTGGCAGCATGTCGTAACTCGTGTCTGTGCACGTACACGTTTTAATTGCAAATAAGAGTAGACTTCTTAAGTTAACTATTTTACCGTCATTTATGTGATGTTATAAGGATCTAAAGATGTCTTTTAATGCCATAAAAGTAGCTTACCTTTGCGATAAAAAAATCCATCCATTATTTCCAACCGCATTTTTTGTAAAAGGCCAGCGTATCCCTCATTGTGTTGTGAAAAGAAAAAAAGAAAAAAGACGAACGGGCGCTTCCGTTCCAATGAACGAGGCTGAAGTTTTTCCTTCGGTTGCACCAGTTCTAGACATAGAATTGGAGAAACTCGATCCAGGCATAGGAATGGAGGAGAAAAGTTATCCCGCCGCCATTGTTGTTTACGTGCGCTCTAGATTTAAGACTAACGTTACGGGAGCTGCTGCTACTGTACACACCCGCTCCACCCCTCATCTGCTTACGGTGCTCAGACAGGTAAAAGAACGAACGCTCGTTATGGCACCGCCATAAAAAGAACGAGCGTTCGTTCGGCTGCAAGAGAGAGAGTTAAGAATGAACCACTATACTTATAATACAAACAGTGAAATCTACAAGCTCTCGTTGGATTTTGATGTGAGTTCTGTCCCATGTAGCGCCACCTTCAGGCCGATTTTTTAAAACACATTTTTGGACACTACTCCTACAAATTTGGCCCTAAAATCACACCAATCGCTACACAGTATGTCTACACTCATGTCATCAACATGGATCTGTCCCATATAGCGCCACCATCAGGCCGATTATTTCAAACTCATTTTTGGACACTGCTCCTACAGATTTTGCCCTAAAATCACGCAAATCGCTACACAGTATGTCTACACTCATCTCATCAACATGGATCTGTCCCATATAGCGCCACCGGCAGGCCGATTTTTTCAAACTCATTTTTGGACACTGCTCCTACACATTTTGGCCTAAAATCACGTGGCGACCTGACGGTCGCTTATCTCCCGATTAGGGAGTCTTACTGGTAATAAAATACTTACTGTGTGTGCGTGTGTGTGTGTGTGTGCGTGCGTGTGTGCATGTATGTGTGCGTGATCCGTCAGACTCCCTGCAGGGTTCGGATGAGGACGGTTCGTCGGAGGTGTTCCTGCCCACAGACAGTGACTACGACTCCTGTGACGCTCTGAGCCCGCGCGACCTGGACCTCCTCTACTCCCCACCACAGGGCCTCTCCCAGCAGGCCTTGCACTCGCTGGGCGGCAGCGCGCCGGACGTACTCCAGATACACGAGCAGTTTAGGTAGCTCAGACGCACACACACACACACACACACACCGTTCAGTCACCACCATTACCGCTACTTGGGGGCTGTTAAATTCTATCTCCATATAATTGGCCCTCACTAATGCTCCTTATAGTATAAGATGACACCATTTCTGTCTACACACTCTGTGTGTCTCATTGGTGGGCTGTGGACAGTTCAGAAACCTGCCCAGCTATGACGCCATCGATGCAGCAACTACAGCATTTCTCTCCTGTATGCTGAAATATACTGTAAGTAGTAATAATAATATGTACTAAAAAGGCTACACAGTCTGGTAGAGAACTGTAGCCCAACTCTGAGTAACAGACTAGACAAACAGTAAATCGTCACTGTCGGCAGAAACATTGTATCTCCAAGTTTCAAATGTTTAGGCTCTGTAACTGTCATGTCCCACCTGAGATTCAAAGAGCTGACATTTTGACCACTGAGCTACAGTAGCCTAATAGAGCAGTAGTTCTGACCACTGAGCTACAGTAGCCTAATAGGGCAGTGGTTCTCAACCTGTCAGTGATATCATCTGCATAGAGTTAAAACAGGACAGGACCTAGTATAGACCCCTGGGGGACTGCGTTCACCTCAGTATGAAGGTGTTTAAGTGGGTTTCACTGATGACGGTGTCTTTCCTCTCCCTCAGGTACAGCGTCTGCTCGTCCTCCCCCCTCACCCCCTCCCCCACGGCGAAGGAGCCCCACTCCTCTTGCTTCCTCAGGGGGGCGCCCCTCTCCCCCTCGCTGCTCCCCCGCTCTCCCTCCTTCTCCGGCAAGGAGCTGCCGCCTCCCCTCTCCCCCTCCTCCCCCGCCTCCTCCCCCTCCCTCCTGAAGACGCTGCCTCTCTCGCTGCCCCTCTCGCTGCCCCTCTCGCCCGTCCTGTCCGACACCACCCGCGACCTGGAGGGACTCTCGCTCTCCAAGGAGGCCCCCCGGGACCCCAGAGGTGGAGGAGGGGGGCCGCCGTTCCGGGCCAACCCGCCCAACCCGCCAGCCAAGCGCAAGCTCCTGTCCAGGAGCCACCATGGCGCCGGGGGCCAGTACTTCAGCGGGCCCCAGCGCTGGCTGCGGAGCCACAGCGGCGAGAGCCCGGCGGGGGCGGGCTCCCTGTCGGAGGGCGTGTACACGCGGCAGAGGGATGCCCACTCGGACCCCCTGCCGCCCCCTCAGGGAATGACCAGCTCCACCTACTCCCCCTCCTCCTCCTCCCCCACCTACGTCAGCCAGGCCTCCTGCGTGCTGGAGAGCCGGGGGCAGGGCGGCGGCCGCCACCGGGAGCCCCGCCCCCACGTGCGCAGGATCTTCGTGGAGCCGTGCGCGGGGGAGCCGGAGAGCGGCGGCGGCAGGGGGTGGAGCCGAGGCTCCAGGGAGGAGGCGGGAGAGATGGTGGAGAGGGCGCAGCGGCCTCCCTCGGTGGTGGTGGCGGAGGTGGGCGGAGACTCCGGAGGGGAAGGGGAGGAGCCGCAAGCCCCCGCCCCCCCGCAGGACGTGGACTCGGACGACCAGACGGACGCGCAGGTCTCGGAGATCCTCAGTAGCACGCTCTAGGATCACATGGCGGGTTTTCTTTTTGTGATTTGTTTTTTTTTTATAACGCGGCGATCGGGCAATGATCGGACAACTCTAGCTGCTCGCCCGTCCCGTCCTGTCAGGCATGCTACCCACGCCACGTCTCACTCCTGCTCTGTAGAATGTAGAACACTGGTTCTCAACGTCCGGTCCGGGGTACGGCAGGGGTCCAAATTGATCCTCACGGGTCTGGACCTCTGACTTAGAGCATAGAAATGGAAGCGGGCCCATTCCATTTGTATCCTCGCGCACTTAGATGAACACTGAGGATATTACCGTGTAATTTGGTGTTGTTTATCAAGTGGCGTCCCGGAACCCCCAGGGGTCTTATAGGGGTATCCACGGGGTCCCCAGCTAAATGAGTGGTAATCTGAGTTCCCAGAAGTTCTTTGTTTTCGCCGCTAGGTGGGCGAGAAGAACCTCTGGGCTAAAACGATTCTATCCCTGGGCCAGCTCAGAATCTGAGCAGGCATGCCGCCTGCTTTTCTTGATTGGCTGTTGATTTGGAAGAAAACCGCAGTGGCAACGCCCCTGCAGCCATGTTTCGAGGCGAATCCTACTAGACCAAACGAGTGGTAACTCTGAGAGTGTACAAATGGAACCAAATGGACCCGTCTCTGAGTTACAGACCCGTAAGTGTCTGTTTGAACCGCTGGTTGGTCCGTGGACCGGACGTTGAGAAACCAGTGATGTAGACAAGACTGAAGTTGCTGGTTCAACTGCCTTCTGTCATCGCCATGGCAACGACTGTTAACCGATGAAAATATATTACCAATGCAATGAGGGGGGAAAAGAAAAGAAAAGGGAAAAACAAACACAAGACAAGCACTGCTTATCCCAATACGTTTGCACGTTTACACACACAAACTTGAACTGTATTTCAACAGGAAAACTAATCGGCAGCAGAGGGTTTTGACGTTAAGAACGGTAAACAAAGAAAGGTCATAACTGTTGAAAAGCAGCAAAAAATTCAATAAAACAAAGACGAAACAAAAGAAAAACTCAAACAAGTGGCATTTTCTACCGAGGTTCTGTCTTGTCCTCGTCAGTGCATGGATCGTGATAAGGAATGACCTGCGTTTGACGTGAATGTACGTTTTAATCGTCTCTTTCTCCCTGTTGACGTCCCTGCTTTTACCACTTCAAGCCCTTGTTGGCCGGGGTCCCACAGGGCTCTATGCTAGGCCTGTTCCTTTTTTCCACCTCACCACCAAATATCTTTGACCAAAAATATCCAAGCTTGTGGATTTCTGAATGTTCGCCAACCGGTAAAGGCTACAGGTGTTCATGTAGTTTGAACCTTAGCCTTGTCATAATAGGTGAACCATTTAATAACATTCAGTAACAAATAGCTATTGATCTAAAAGTATTGTGAGCTATTTTATTTTTTAACAGATTAAGTGTAGGTGGGGAAAAAAGGAGGTATCCGAGGACAGAGCCCAAGGGGATCCCTATCAACAAAAGTAGGGATTAAGTGGTTAACTTTCTCAATTGGTTTTACTTTGGAGCTGCCGGGTGCACCCCCCCCCCCCCCCCCCAAGAAGCATGAACACCTGAATTTATTATTCAAAAAAAAGACCACTAGAAACATTGACAAAAACAGAAAAGACATTGACATGGAAACATGTCACGAATTCCAAACTTTCGTAAAGAAAGACGGGGCATTTGTTTTCAAAAGGCTGCAATCTTTTCCTCTCAGCTGTATATTATCGAAATATTTTTTTTAATTTCCCGTTTTAAAGATGTGCTATTTTACATTGAATGTCCATGGATTATTATTATTATAATAATTATTTTTGTCTCGTACCGAAGTTGACGTTATTTTGTCGGCATGAACTCTATAAAGTTTGTACCTTTCTGTTGTTGTTTTTTGGACTGAAGCTTTTCGTGTCCGTCTGTGCCTCTACTATCTACACTACAGCATGATGATGTCACAAAGGTCATGGTCGGAGGTCATGGAGGGGGAGGTCAGGATTTTAGGTCCTTACACACCGGGGGCTTTTATTTCCATGGAATTAATTCACCCAAATTATTTTTTTCCTTTACTTGATGAGAATATCCTCACAGAACATGAAAATGATATGGAGAAGAAGTGACCTTTTTAACCACTTTGTTGAGAGGAGTCCCTCGGGGCTCTGTGATAGTGGAGCCCTACATGAAGTAGCTTAGCTGAAAATAGCCAATGTACGTGTTGTGAGCTTGTAGATCAGCTATTTTCTGCAAATGTTTTACAGACCCGTAAGGGTCCATTTGGAAACCCCTCACGGAACCCTGAGGGTCCCTGGACCCCTCCCACCCCCACTTTGAAAACCACTGAAGTATACAGTATGAATAGTTTTGATGCAAACATGTTGCATTGTTTATTTGTGGGCCCCGGTGTGAAAGACCTTCAGAATAAAACACTGCACTGCACTTTGCCTCTTGGACTGACGGTGTCGTGGAACTTTGACAGTGCTTTTGTGGTGTGTTCTGTTTTGTGGTTCGGTTCTGCTATTTTAAGGTTCCTGTAGCGTTCTTCTCTGTTGGTTTCCTCTTCTTGACTCTAAGTAGTAGGCCTACTCAAGTTCTTTCCCAACATTTTAGCAAATGATTTTTGTTTCTGGGTTTTCTGTTTTCACCACAAACTGCACTGAAATGGATAGCGATGTAGTTTTTCCTACCGTGACAGGGGAGAGTTCAGGCACATTGTGATTGGCTGAGACTTATAGGGCCCTTTCTCAGGCGCCGCCTTACCCCTCATGCCTAAACTTTGTAGGCATTTTTTATTATTTTAAAATATTTCAAATAGCTGTGAGCTTGTACATACATTGTACAAGCTCACGGCTATTTGAAATATTTTGTCGATGCAAGATGAATGGATATTATTCAGAGCAGGTCCCCAAATAATTGGCAAAATACTAATATTTTAATGATCATATTACATTAAAGGAGCTATAGTCAACTTTTTCATTGTAGGGCCGACACTTTGTTTACATCCTAGTCTATAGACTGGAATGTAAACAAAGTGTCGGTCTGACAATGGCCAAAATGAATATTTTATCATTATGTTACGCTTTTTGTGGTCATTTTTTAATAGAAACACATATATGAAGCTGATTTTTTTACAAAATATTTTCGAAACATTATTTTTATTTTAGCATCCGTTTTTCAAGAAAAGGTTGACTATAGCTCCTTTAAGTATAACAAAGTTATGTGAAAAATCTTCATAGTATTTTATTTAAAATGAGTTTAGTTAAAAAAGATATGTTTTCATTGTGATGCCGATAAATGTTAGTTCCACCGTTCCAAGCCGGAGCACTATGGATTTGATCATTAAAATTTGTATTTGCATTTGTTTTAAAAACCCTGCACATACGCAGGATGTCGGGTGAACCAAAACACCTCTTCCCCAGCCATCCTCGGAAAAACTAAATCGCAAAATACGTATAAGATTCTCCATTGCAGATGTAATGATGCAGGAAACGAAGCCCATCCAGTAGTCTTAACTCATTGAATGCCATTTCAAGATGGCCCCCAAGTACCAGACTGCCACTATCCTAGATTTCTAGTGCACGGATCAATTTTTAGTGCACGGATCGTGCACGCCCATGCACCACATATGCATCATATGTGTAGTACTTTTTAACAGCTTTCAAACAAAAAAATCCGCTTGGAAATCCGTTCAGGCATTCATGAGTTACAAGCCTTCAAAGTCAGACAAAACAGCCATTTTTGACATTTTGAAAGATGTGTTTGTTTGTTATGGGGCTACACATGCAATTTCACAATTGCGATCATGCCTAATACATTTGAGGCATTTTTAGAAATTTTTTTATAAAAAAAAATTTTTGAAAAAAAAAAAAAACATTTTTTTTTTTTTTTTTCAAAATGGCTTCCAACTCGGGAAACTCGGGCTCTGGCAGCCTGGGACTACTGTAATAACTCGGGAAACTCGGGCCTTGGCAGTCAATGAGTTAAGAGCGATTTGAACATGCACAGACTCTTGCAATTTCTGCACAATTATGTGGCTTTTTAACAGAGCAGTGTTGACGATTGTTTTGCACAGTTGGCAATTATGGAATAAAAAGCTAATTTAATATTTTGAAACCACATCATGGCGAGTTAACTGTTGGCAGCTTTTTATCATTAAGGACAGATGAAATGGCCTATGTGTTGCCCTTCTATAATATACAGGACTCATTAGTGTTACAGATGAGACTGCACTGTAAGTGTTCTTATGTAAAGGTGCGTTAATACTTTGTCAAACGTGTGAGATGAGAGAGTCCCGTGTTTGCGGGAGATAAGCTGGATTTGTCCCCGCACTATAGCGACTCCTACAGGTTGGTCAGGGCAAAACATCCCTTGAACCAACCACTGGCAGGCAGCAGTGACAAGACTACACTAGTCATTATCAAGTGGTGTGAAGCGCTGTGAGCTTGTAGATGGACCATTTTCACTACTTTTGTTCGACACTCTTGTACTGTATCATGATGAAATGGGACATTCATTTATAAAAAGAAAAACATAAGTCAAAATATGGCAGATACATAGTTTCTGCCCTACAGTGACCATAAGCATAAAGATAACCAGTGTTGAACATGCGTCTTTCTAAACTTGGATAGATGTTGATTGGATGCCAGTTGTTTCTCTCATTCATAAAATCACTCCTAAAGTAGCCTAGTCCCAATGATATTGGGACGCCAATATCGGCCTTCTACCATCCATCCACTTGAGTTGGAGCGATTTTTTAAATGATAGACTATATTTAATTTACAGTTATCATTATAGTTATCGTTGTTGACGAGAGAACGGTCCTGAACCCCTTAACCCCAGCATCCACATTTTGGGGAAACTTTGGCATGAAAATAGCAGATCCACAAGCTCAGAACGCATCGCGTTTGCAATTTGTTGTAGATTGGCTATTTTCTGAATATTTGAGAAAAAAATATATAAAAATCTGTATGTAATGCCCTACCCAAAATAGCGATGCCGGGTTGAAAGTTGTTACTGTCATCTCCTGTTCAGCATTATTGTTTATTATTTTCAACCCATGCTCATCTTTATAGTCAGGGAATATTATCAGAATACCTGCCAAAGCTGGGAATAAATTCCGTACCAAACAATTTCTTCACCAATGTGTTCGTAAAGGTGTCTAGTAATACATATCTAACAAAGATTTAAATTCAACATCCCTAGGAGAATCTTTGACCGCTACGGTAATTCTGGGTCTCATTCACTTACTAAACACTATACTATAAGGGAAAGAATTACTCCCCCAAAAATATGCATCCATTGCAAGCATTTGTTTTGCACGAAAAACATTCCTTGGGCCAAAAATGGACCCCATACAACTGTGAAAAGTGATGACTGGGGGGGGGGTCTGTTTTTAGCCCAATGAATGTTTTTCGTGCAAAACAAATGCTTGCAATGGATTCAGAATAATTAAAAACACCTAGTTAGACCCCTCACATGTTACTTAAAGCATATTTTTTGGGAGTAATTTTTTCCCTTATAGTATGAATTACCCTAGCTGTCAAAGATTCTCCTAGAGATATTGAATTTCAATCTTTGTTACTAGACACCTTTACAAACACATTGGTGAAGAAATTGTTTGGTAAGGAATTTATTCCCAGGTTTTATTAATATCCCCTGACATTCATTTGCTCCTTAGTAAAGCATTTGGTGCTGTCATGATACACAAAACAGAAAGATACACTAGTATAGAGCCCTGAGGGACTCCGGTCAATCAAGTTAACTGTATGCTCGATTGTCTTTTGTGCAGGTGAACCCTCCGGTCTTAAAATGTGCTCAGGTGTAGGATAGAGCGTGATCTGTTGTATGCAATGTTGATTAATCTGTTATGCTATTGCTATTTATTATTTTTTACAGTGCCTGTCTCCCGGTTTCCACTCATGTTGACTTGTTTTATAGTTGACGGATGTCCCCTTTTAGCCTCAAGTATTCCAACACAACATGCATTGCACACACATTACATATAAACAGCCAAGAAAACACAAAAAAGAAAATGTTATCTGTATATTTTTGCATTTGACCAAAAAAGTTAAACTGGCATTTAAGAAGTCAAAGTAACGTCTCTTCACAGAGGATTTATTTTAATTTATTTGCAGTTAAAAGGATGGTGTTTCTTTTATGGACTGCGTACGAAATGGTTCCCTGTGTTTTCATGTGGGCTTCGTTGCGATCTCCACGGTCACATGAATGTCTGTATTTTACCAACTGAAATAAACTGTGTCTCTCCTTGTGGAGCTTGTGCACTAAAACATCTACTCGTGTCTTTCTTACATGTACATGGTCACACTGTCTGGGTTGGGATCGTCAATCCTGTGACCTCCTGCTTGCAGGACAGACTCAAGGAGAGGCACTGTCCATGTTTTTAAAACAAAGGCCAGTGACAAATTAATTGTCTCCACCTGCCGAAGGCATGAGGGACTTTGTTTTCGCCTGGATGCCAATTCAGAATCTCTGCCCCACATTTTTCACATTGGCCTGTTCTAGCGCCACCAGGATGTCATCACACTCTGCTAAACAGATGTTAAGCTTTTATGTGTTTTGCCGAGTCCCGGAAAAGAAGCCCTGTGATTGGCCAGTACAGTCACTTTGATAACTATGAGATTGTGGTGGCTTGTATGGGACAACCAAGGCATGGATGTGTGCAAATGAAATACAAATAAATAGCAAAAGCAGCAGATCTACAAGCTCAAAACATGTTGCTTCGCATCAAGTTTCAAGCTTCTGTATCTGCTACTTTTGATGCCCTCTGTTGTATGATCAATGTATGATAAGATGTTAATTTATTTAAACAAATATATATATAAAGATAAGAAGTGTCTGTCTACATGTGCAGCTGTAGCTTACATCAACTATGTATCGTGGCAGTATCTTTCTGTCTACATTGCTTTGTAATTTGTGATGCTCATGTGTCTTTGACACGGTGCACTAGCCAAGGCTTGAACCTGTAACCTTCTGCTTTCGAGGCATTCAATCTATCTAGTGAGCAATGACAAATACAGTGAATTTCAGAGGTGGTTCATCTCAACATCAAGGAGCCACAAATTAATACCAATTTGGCTGCAGACCACATCTGACAAGATGTGGTGCCAAAACTTAAAACAAAACAAAAAGCGGGCATAAGAAGTGAGTCTCAAAATGTTAGTCTACTAACAAAGTTTCAGAAAGAATGTCCTTGGTTGGATTTGAACCCGGCACACAAGTACAGTGTCAACTCAGTAAGTTACCAAGCTTGCTAGCAATTGTTTCTCTTCTCTTTTGATTTGTTCTTCAGGTTGTCACTCTTTAAAAGGGGCATTGGGATCATGTACAGAGCATCTTAACTGTGTTTTCTGTTCCATCAGGGGTGTCTTTAGTGCTTTTTAATGTTATCATGTATGTTAGTGAAATAAAAGAGAAAGGAAACCTTGCGTGGAGATGCATCTGTTGTTTATAAATCAAAGAACATTTTCACTGTCCATCTAAACTCTAAAATGTGGGTTAAGTATTGCGTTCTCGCTTATTCCATGCCAGCGTGTGTGGCTCAAAAGATAAAATAAATCTAAACTCAAACTGATGGAGTATCTTGACATTTTCAAGGCAGAAATACAAAAGAACAAGTCAAAAGCACGAGGAGAACATTGCCCAGAGAGACAGTATGATGGTGTTGTGGTCTAATGAGCAGGCACAGAGATTACATGTTCGAAACCCAGACCTCCTATAGTTCTAACCTCTCTAAAAACATTTTCATTGTCCATCTAAATTCTAAAAGGTAGGTTAAGTATTACGTTCTCAATGGTACCTCCAAAGCCCGTGTGGCTCAATAGATAAAAATAGGTCTTCTAAACCATGGGTCCAAATATCAAACAAAATTGAAAACCAACTAAAACCAAACAAACAACTACAAAACTCAAACAACTGAGATAATCTGTAATCATCATCAAAACGATGATGTAATACTATAAAACCCAAAGATGACATACATACTTTAATGAAGTAAAACAACCTGTTGATGGAAGAATAAAGCCAATAATAAATTAAATGCCTCAACAAAATGAAATTAATGTGGAGGAAAAGGGAAGTTGGATTAAGTATTACATTTCCAATAGTTTATTTCATGACTCTCTGGCTCAATAGATAAATCTTGGGTATATAAGCCAAAGGTTATCAGTTCAAACCTCTCAAAGAACATTTTCACTGTCCTTTTAAATTATAAAAGGTGAGTTAAGTATAAGATTCCAGTTGCATCTTCTATGTGGGTTAGGGTTAGGGTTAGGGTTCAAATCTCCTAAAGAATATTTTCACTGTTCATCTTAATTGTAAAAGTATTACGTTTCCGAAAGTTTGATACATGGCATCTGGCTGATTAGATAAACCTGGGGTTTGAAAGCCAAAGGTTTCAGGTTCAAACCTCCACAATAACTTTTTCACTGTCCATCTACAGGATAAAAGATAAGTATAACATTCCGAGATGTGTATATCAGTAAGCATAGCTCAAGAGATAAATCTGGGGCTCAAGCACCAAAGTGTCAGGGTTCAAACCTCCAAAAGAACATTTTCACTGTCCATCTAAATTATAAAAGGTGAGTTAACTATAAGATTCCGAGTTGCATCTTGATGCCTGGGTGGCTACAGAGATAAGTCTTTGGATTAAAAACCAAAGGTCTGGTGTTCAAACCTCCTAAAGAATATTTTCACTGTTCATCTTAATCGTAAAAGGTGACTTAAGTATTACGTTTCCAAAAGTTTATTACATGGCTGTCTGGCTGATTAGATAAACCTAGGGTTTGTAAGCCAAAGGTTCCAGGTTCAAACCTCCTAAATAACTTTTTCACTGTCCATCTACATGATAAAAGATGATTCAAGTACAACATTCCGCGGTGTGTATCTCAGTAAGCATAGCTCAAGAGATAAATCTGGGGCTTAAGCACCGAAGTGTCAGGGTTCAAATCTCTCTAAAAACATTTTCATTGTCCATCAAAATTCTAAAAGGTAGGTTAAGTATTACATTCTCAATTGTATCTCCAAAGCCCCTGTGGCTCAATAGATAAAAATAGGTCTCCTAAACCATAGGCCATGGGTTCAAATCTCCACCAAAACCAAAGAACAAACTAAAAACCAAACTACCAAACTCAAACAACTGTGAAATCAAAATGGTGGTGTAATACTACAAAAACTAAAAATACATGAAACATAAAAACCTTAATAAAGTAAAAGCAAGCTACTAATGGAAGAACAGAATGTGGAAGGAAAAAGACACCATAATACATTTGCTTTATATGTAAATTTCTTAAGACCCCTCCCCCTGGAGGTGGGGCCTCTCCAGGCTCCTCCCTCTCCTACCGGAGCTAAAAGAGAGGGTGAGGAGGGAGCTCGGCTGATTCCTGTCTCCTCGCCTTAAAAACAACAAAAAATAAGATCTACCATGAGCAAGATTCAAACCACCAACCTCTGGCTTCTGAGACCTCTCCTTTTCTCTTGCACCACCAGGCCTTTCACACTTATTAGATTTTCGAGGTTATATTTAAAGTTGAAGGGAGAGGTGACAGGTCAAAAGTTGAAAATCCATTGCAAACACCTCTAACCCTGACAGAATGACTGAATCTACAGATATACCCTCTGATGGTCAGGGTTCAACTGAGATTTAGGTTCTTGTTTAAAAGCTGTCAAACCTTTTTACCCAGCACCAAGATTTACACTTTCATTGAAAGCAAACAGAGATGCTTTGTTTTAGCCTAAAGGTGGTCAGTAATGTCAAATTCATACACACTTTGGGATATATACATTTCTTAGTTTCTGATGATCAAAACTATAGTTTAATAAACAAAATCAACCTTGTTTATTTGACATTTTTCATGTTAAATCGTAGGTACATTAGTGCTGTTTTCACATTGGACTGTTACATTAAAAAATATGGCTATAATGTTTTCAACAATTTCTCAAACAGGTTATAGATGGGCCATTTTTGCATTTTGAACACTTTAAATGATTAAACCAGGAAAAGACAACACTTACAGTATGTCATATATTAAGATAAAAATCCCACACGATATATAGTCTATTTCTTATCACAATATATACCAGTAAATTGCCCAGCCCCAGCTCCTCTTTGATTAGCTGAATTTAGTTAGAGAAAATACCAATTGACACTCATCACTGCAGCATATCAATCAAATATCAAATCAATGATAAACCAAGCCCCATTTGTGACTTGCCGTTTTGTGCTATTCTGACACAGGGATAACAAATTATGTAAATTGAAATCAACCACTTCCATTTCATGTATTTATTACAACACCAATCAAGAATTAAATACAAAAACAGATAGCTGTGCTGTTTTAGCTAAACAACACATGGCATTGAATAGCTTTCTTTTTAAACAAGTGCTATATGGCATTGTGTTAACCTATAGTATTTCATGAATTCATTTATAGGACACAGTGTAGTAGAACATATTTTCATAATATTGTGTCAAAGTAGGAACTGAATTAACATCATGCTCCTTTTAGCATCAATTCCTCCATGGAACAGGCCACATGTTGTAGTTGAAAGGATTTTACTGAAGGAGGAGAAATGGAAAACAATTTGACAAATAATCATTAAGGGTCACTTTAGCTTTAGGGCATTCACGACTACTGGATTTTAATAGTTGTCCATGATAGTAAACCCTTTTGGGTCTGGTGGTAACAAAAATATACAAGTTTTAAATACCGCATACCGGGCTGTTGAGCATAAAAGGTGCAAATTATGAAGACCACACAGGTTTGGAGCAAAGGTGCAGAGTGCTTTTTACTCTTTTTACTTTAATGGATGCACAAGCATACCATCAAGAAAAAATCACACTCGTGTGAACTGAGCGGTGGTGTGTGTGTGTGTGTGTGTGTGTGTGTGTGTGTGTGTGTGTGTGTGTGTGTGTGTGTGTGTGTGTGTGTGTGTGTGTGTGTGTGTGTGTGTGTGTGCGCAACAGCGCCCCTCCCTTCACATGTGTGGTCAGAAAAGGTTACTGCAGGCTACAGACAGACAGACAGACACGGAGACAGACAGACAGACAGACAGACAGACCCACACACACGGCCACGTATAGGAGCGTTGTGACCACCGCTCAAAAACAAGCCACTACCAGGGGACATGAATGTTGCACCACAAGAAGCAGCTAGTTGAAACAAAAGACAAGCTAACCAACAAGTAACTAGTG
Source organism: Nannobrachium achirus (assembly GCF_963921795.1). Lineage (NCBI taxonomy): Eukaryota > Metazoa > Chordata > Actinopteri > Myctophiformes > Myctophidae > Nannobrachium > Nannobrachium achirus. Next base: position 31,794,071 of record NC_137825.1, read on the forward strand.
AAACAAAAGCATACAATGTTCAAGATACATAAGTGGCAAACACCCCTTACCTAGTGTGCTTAACAAAGTTCTGTCTACGTGGTGCATGTCTATAGAGGCACTCTGTCTTTCCCTGTCCAATGGCAGAACATAAATCACAGAATGTAAAGTAGAAATAACACTAATTTACTAAAAGTTTGCTCTGGGTTTCAAATGACTCGAACACTCAAGACAACAGGACAGGCTACAATCAGGAGAAATGGTTTGAAGAGACTAAGCTAAGGTGGAGCTCAGGCTTTTATAGGCAGCAGGTGGTGATGATTGGATGAAGGTGGGGCCAGGTAATGGTTTGATTGACAGCTGATGAGGTGGTGACTACAGACCTGAGAGTATGATAGAGGGAAGGAAGTGTGTGTGTGTGTGTGTGTGTGTGTTCGTGTGTGTGTGTGTGTGTGTGTGTGTGTGTGTGTGTGTGTGTGTGTGTGTGTGTGTGTGTGTGCGTGCGTGTGTGCGTGTGTGTGTGTGTGATGCAATTTGAAAGGAAAATGTGAGGCATTGAGTCACAAACACACAACCCGCATTCTACACATTAACTGAATGCAGATTAACTTATGGGTGGGTGACGTGACGTAACGTTTTCGCTGTCCTCGGTGTCAAACATGTATAAATAAAAAATATATTTGTCAAAAACCTTCTGAATATTGTGCAGGACATTAAGCTTTATGTGAACTTACTCAAGATTAAAACATTTCATTCCTCATTTCTTCAGAATTTTCAACCAAACATGGCAAAACTCATATGGTGTGACTGTCCTGACCTTGTTTCTCAAAGTGGGAACTTGAATAAAACTAAGAAAAAGAATTGCTAAAAATCATTTGAAAATGAATTTAGGCAAAAAAAATGTCTATTTGTGAGCCTATATCTTTTCAAAGTCAAAGCATAATGTTTTCAGTAATTTCTGATCAAAAACATTTTGTCCCCCAAACCAAAATCATTTGGTGTGACACTAGTTTGGACAAATTAAACAGGCAATTATTTGGACACCTATTGGCTAGAGGTCCTTCTTCTGTAAGGCTATTCAGCACTCCCAGCACAACTGCAAGACAGGTGTCTGAGGTGAGTTATGATTTTAACATTTTCATGAAATGCCATCTTGTTGAAACTTTGACAAACTCACCACTTTGGATGTCTGTTGGTGTGACACCTTTTCATTCAAAAAAGCTTAAGTTATTTGAAGTTTTGGTCATATTTCCATGTAGATCTAGGTTGCTTTGTTATAGCTAGCATGCTGTTAGCATGCTAATGTGTACATAGTAGCCTCAAGGTAAACCTAAATGCAGAAAACGTAATATGGTGTGACACTTAATCATAATGGTGTGACATGTCTGCTTGTCACGCCATATGACTTGATTGTCACACCATATGATTTATACTGTATTTAACTACAGATATAACAATAAATAACAAAGTTCCATTTTTCTTTTGTACATTTAAACATTTGTTTTAAACATTTTTACATAAAATGTAATTTAGCTTCATTCAGTGATACTTCAAATTCATCAGACAGAGCAGAAACCCCTTCACAGAAACCTTAACATATTGTTTCAATCTAAACAATATTTTCTCTTTGTCTTAAACTATACATTCCATTTTCTTTTGTCAGCTGGAAAATGACAAGTGCTGAGAGAACGAGAAAGTACAGGGAGAAACTAAACAATGACCCAGCAAGGAGAGAGGAGCCAAAGGGGCGAGACTGCATTTTCTACGAAGAGCAGGAGGTTGTCTGTGGCATAGCAGAACCGCAACAAGGCAGCCGGTTTGCTACCCTCACCAAATACGACTGGCTGATGTACAATACAGTCTAAATGTATAATCTAATCTGATCTAATACTTTTGTACTTTCACTCACTGGACTGGACAGTGGACAGTGTTAAGGTAGGACCCGAGACAAAACTAGCGAAAATAGCTGATCTACAAGCTCTCAACACGTTGTGCTGCGAGAGCTTGTAGATCAGCTATTTTCGGAGTTGCGCAACCCAGCAGTCTTTAGCTAGTGGAGATGTGGTGTAATGTCATGATTCCTAATTACATTTGTTCAACACAAAATGCTGTGTTCAAGTTCAGGAGACTTCGGAAAAAAGCAATTTACCTGAATGCTGAGTTCTGTTTCCACTAATTGGTGTTAATAAAATGTTGCCTTGGCTCCAAGTGTGGCTATGCGCCTTATTGTCTCTTTAGGATCCTTCTGCCGTGGGCCGGCAGAAGACTTAGGTGTGCGTAGCATTCCTGTGCACATCCTCATCATCCATCTACTACTACAATTCTTTCTTATCCCATGTTAAAGCCCTACAATAATATCCTGTTCAGAAATATTAAGGCCATGTTATCCTGGGTAATTGTTTAATCAATCAGTAAAGTTCAGTACTCACTAATAGGTAGGTTAAAACACAGTTTGCTTTGACACATGAAGATATGATCATACGGTGTGACACTAAATCATTTGGTGTGACATTCCAAATAGTGAAAAATCATACCTTTATTAATAATTAAACCAAAAAAATGTTTATGGATTACATAGAGAATATTATCAGGAAGAGTCACAAATATTTGTGTAATTTTAGAGAAAGTTTTGACAGAATACATTTAAAATATGTTGTAAGATCATGAACATGGGCCTCACACAGAGTGTCGATTATGAAAAAAATATACAGATATAATTAATTTTCAAAAAACTATAGTGGATCACTGGTTAGTTATGATAAAGGACTTTGATAAAGTGAGTAACTTAAGAAAGATGTACTCCATTTTCATTTTATGAACAATTATTTTCATGTCACACCATATGACGATTTTAAGTACAACAAACTGCTGAATAAAGTCTGATTCCAATAAAATATCTAAAAACAAAATGTATTTCCATAAGGTTGAGAGCAGGCCTAGAATTTCGTCATTTTAGGGGCAAGGCCAATTGGCCTTTGGTGTTGTCAAATTTTTGAGGGCACAAAGGCCAAGTGCCAGGGCAGGAAGGCCATCATTAAAACAATGATTTTAAGTCCACGCCACAGTCATAATTAATTCAGCTTAAACGTTAAGGTTTAATGTAATACCTTTCAACTAAATAAATATCAAGAACCTGTTTATTTCTGTTTTGCCATGTGCAGTGGTGTAAAGTAACTAAGTACATTTACTTAAGTATTGTACTTAATTGTTTATTGTAATTTTGAGTATTTCTAACACTTACTTCTACTCCACTACATCTCGGATCCAAATATTGTACTTTTACTCCACTACAATTATTTGAAATCTTTAGTTACCAGTTACTTTGCATATATAAATTATAATATTATTAAACATACATGAACCACTTTAGCCCTATTTAGGCTATTTGAAAATAATCAAGCTTGTAGAAAAAATAGCAGATCTACAAGCTCAAGATGTGTCGCATTACTATGCGTTGTGAGCTTGTAGATCTGCTATTTTCAAAAATGTTGTATTTTTACATTTGGTACTTTAAGTACATTTTGATACCAATACTTTTGTACTTTTACTCAAGTATATTTTGAATTTGAGGACTTTGCTTGCAACGGAAGTATTTCTACATTGCAGTAGGCTATTGATACTTTTACTTGAGTAAAACATTTGAGTACTTTTTCCACCACTGGCCATGTGCACGCACGCACGCACACACGCACACGCACACACACACAAACTCCTCCCTCCCGTTCGCGGAGTGATCCCTTTCTCAACAATAATGTACTTTCTGACAGCTCAGCCTCTTGGGGAAAGAATAGCTTTTGGTTCCCTTGTGCTGCATTTTGGTTGTTGTCCTGAGCTCAGCAGAGCTCCGTTTGAAGGCATTCGTTCACACATTCGGATTTATTCAACAGGCTGCGTTAGATAAAACTCCCGTTTAGCCCGGTGATGTTTTTGTGTTGTAACTTGTATCTCCGGCGGCTCCACTATGCGGCGGCTGCTATGCTGCTACAACGAGCGTAAATGGAATCTACTACTGGTCATGTGCCCAGCTCAACCAACCACGCACTGCTGTTACCGTAATGACTGGAAAATCGCGCAGAGGAAAAAACGGTAAAAAGCAGTTAATGGACTGCTGTGGGCGCCAGGGCACCACGGCCACTGTGGCCGTTTGGGCATGTCATTTTTCGAGGGGCACACGGCCAAAGAGAGACGGCCATGGCCGTCGTGGCCGCCGTGAATTTCCTGCCCTGGTTGAGAGTGAGTAGAACAAAAGTAAATAACTTTTATGCCTGCAATTTAAAGTTTTTTTAAAAACACATTTTTTGGGGCGTCACGTCACTGACCCTTATATCAAATATACTTTTTATTGCAGTTCAAGTTAGATAAAATTCTAGGTCTTAACTACACTACATCACTGGTGGGGGGGTCATAACTACACATAGCCACGTCATGTGGGTCCATCATCATCATCAGCAGCACCACTCACTTCACACTGGTGTGATTCTTTTTTACAAATGTGTCACAAATCAGTGCCATGACAGCAATGAGTCAGGGAAAATAGCCATTACAAAAAAACGGGATACAATCAAGTTGGGGGGAAAAAAGCAATTTTTTATTTGATTTCTTACAAACACGTGAGATGGAACAGGAAAACATTCACTTACACAATTGACAGACCCCGTCATAGACGGCCGGCCTGAGATTTGTAAGCACAAGGTTGGTTCTTAGTTTGATGCCAGTCGTAGGCAGTGCTTGTGAATGTTTAGTCTGCATTTTCACAGCACTTTCACCAGCATCAGTATTACTATTTTGATTTCACTAGCATCTTCTAAGATGCTGTAGCACAGCCCATGTGTCTGTGGTTTATATGGTTTGTTCTTAGTTTGGTTTTAAAATGTCCAATTGCATCTAAATCCTATGAGCTTGGGGGAAACCACTCATTTTAAACAGCAGAATCCTGTGTGGGAATAAGAAAAGATGTCCCCCCCTTCTGTGTTGCCTAGTACTGAAGATTGATTGTGGGTTCATGTGATCAGTGAAATCATTAATATAAGATGTACTCTGCAAGCCAAAGAGTACATCTTCATGATGTCACTGACATCACTGAATCAACTGATGGTTGATTGTGACCTCACAATCAACCCTCCAGTTCTAGGCAACACAGAAGCAAATTGCTAATATCTTTCATATCTCTGAGTCACAAGAGATGTGTCAGCGTTTTTTAAACCAGGGGTTAGGGGTTCTACACCTCCATTAGGCCAAATGTTAATTTTCCAGTCCATCTAATTAAATTCTACAAGTTTAAGTATTTCATTCTCACTTGCATGCTCCAATGCCTCTGTTGCAGGAGACCCCGTGGTCTTCTCAGTTATATTTTCCTTGCGTGGAGATGCATCTGTTGTTTATAAATCAAAGAACATTTTCACTGTCCATCTAAACTCTAAAAGGTGGGTTAAGTATTGCGTTCTCGCTTATTCCATGCCAGCGTGTGTGGCTCAAAAGATAAAATAAATCTAAACTCAAACTGATGGAGTATCTTGACATTTTCAAGGCAGAAATACAAAAGAACAAGTCAAAAGCACGAGGAGAACATTGCCCAGAGAGACAGTATGATGGTGTTGTGGTCTAATGAGCAGGCTCTTAGCACAGAGATTACAGACCCCGAAATCCAGACCTCCTATAGTAGCGGAGCGGTTAAGTGCTACGATCTTTCATTTTATGATAAAAGCGTGAGAATTGGCATGAGCAGTCTCCATGGGTCACTTGACAAGAAAATTGTCTGAGGCAATTGAAATTTCAATATGGCGGCCATTTTTCAAGATGGCCAACACCTTAGTGCAGCATTTAAGTAAAGTAATGGTATATTTGGTGATACAAGCATGAAAATTGGCATGAGCAGTCTCTGTGGGTCACTTGACAATAAGCCACCCACAGCCACTTGAAATTTCAAGTTGGCGGGCATTTTTCAAGATGGCCACCACTGTAGTGAAGCAATTAACTCCCCTACTGCTTTGGACGTTCCTGTTCGCCCCAATTCTCAAGAGACCTCCGCGCCAATACGGCGCTCGTTCGCGTTCGTTCGTTCGTTTACCTTGTTGAAGCTGATGAGGGGTCGCGCCGCCGTGTACTGTAAACACATTTTCCGCGGTGATGGTGTAAAAAATCCATTATGCGTTAACATCAACGGAGACCAATTCACTTCCTTGTTGATTTCCTCTGGCTGTGAGCCTCTGTGGCCCGTGACTGCACTGAATGTACGGCAACACATAACAGGCAAATTCACATTCATTCTCGCATGACGCCGCCCTCTGCTGCCTGGCAGACCAAAGTGCGCTATTGCACAATCAAAAAATAATAATAATAATAAATAAATAAATGTCTGTCTATCTACTATAACGTCGCAAAGGTAAGCCGCTTTTTGATGGCACCAGACCCAATAAATAAATAAATAATCTGGCAGTAGGAGAGTTAAGTGATATAAGGGTTTATTTGGTGATACAAGCATGACAATTGACATGAGCAGTCTCTGTGGGTCACTTGACAATAAGCCACCCACAGCCACTTGAAATGTCAAGATGGCGGCCGTTTTTCAAGATTGCCACCACCTAAATGGAACATTAAGCAATAGAATTGTTTAGTTAGTGACACAAGTACGCAAATTGATATGAGCAGTCTTTATGACAAGAAATCACTTCCAGCCACTTGAAATTTCTATTTTCAAGATGGCCCCCTGGATCCTCAAAAGGTACATTTTCTCATTTAAATGTATGTATTTTTCATTAAGGACGATTTGGTGTCATTCCATTTTAGATTATGTTAAAGAACAACTTTTAACACATCTAAATTGATCATAGATAGATTAGAAAAGAGTGATTATCTGCACTACCAGGACACACTGGTGATATATCACTGCTGTTAAACTTAGAATGGGGTTCAATGTCAGCTAATTGAAAGTTAGTATCCCAAATGCTGTCTAATTACCCCAAAACAGTTAGATAGCTGCACCTGAATTGACAGGTTGTGCCAGCACGGGAGAGCCGAGCCAAGGTTAAACAGTATTTAAATGGCATTGGAAGAACGATTGGACCAAGTGTAGGGTTAAGGCATGAACTTAGTTGTATCCCATACATCAAAGTGCTTGGTAAAATGACCCTCGGCCTCTGCCTAAGACATGACAGAAGCCATCATAACAGTTGAGAAAACTAACTGGGACAGATGTGAGCACGATCATACTGGTTATGATACCATTGCAAGAAATGTTCCATTATTTCAGAACAAAAAAACATTGCATGGATGCACCTCAGTGATGTAGCCCAAGCTCATCAGGATTTCGGGTCTCGCAACATCATGCCCCTCACTTGGTTGACCCAGCCGGGGTTGATTAAGTCCCGATTTACGTCCCAGTAGCTACCCACGATCAGTCCCATTAGAGAAAGACAGGACCATTCACTCCACCGCTCTGGAACTACTCGGCCGAGACTGGGAGAGGAAAATCTGGTGCATGCATGGAGGGACTAGGCTTTGTGGATTGACTCCTGTCCGGGCCCCTCCTATGTCTCACCAGGTCCAGGACCTGTGCGTTGCACCAGACTCCAGACCCAGACATTTCACTCAGGAGTGGTGAATTTTGAGCCACAATGGTACTGCAGGCTCCACCTGGCCCAATGGTGGTGATGCATGCAGGCTCCGCTTGTGGCTTGAATGGCCCTCCTAAAGGCCTCACAGTGGGTTTTGTTGGGCTTCTTCCTCATGGAAGACACAAGCTGGGGCGCTAACCCAACCTGCTCCCGGATGTCATCTACATTCCTGCTGTCACCCGTCTCTCTGGTGGTCACCAGACTATTCCTGGTTGTCATGTAGTCTATTCTATGAGTCACTATAAATAAGATCAATGCTCTGCCTGCCTATCTTACTTAGTCCAACCCGACTAGATGAAGGTGATGGTATAGAAAGCACATTGACAAGACACAGGGCAAAATATCATTCAAGCTGTAAACAACACAGAGCTGGAAAGGACCCAAAAGAGAGCATCTACTGCTGCTGAAGACACCGAAGATATCATGTCAAGAGGCCAAGAAGATCCCAGCCCTCAAAAGCTTTGTGCTTTATCTGTGAAGGTGACAGTGCAACGTCCCCCTTACAGGACACAATGACAATGAAACTTAATGAAAGGGTTAATGAATGTGCAAGGAATCTAAGCGACAAGAAGCTCCTTGCAAAGCTTATCATTGCGTCCTGTATGGGGGACGTTACATTCTCATCTTCACAGATAAAGCACAAAGCTTTTGAGGGCTGGGATCTTCTTGGCCTCTTAATATGGATATATTTGGTATCTTCTGTGTCTTCAGCAGCAGTAGTTTATCCTTTTACCACCTTTTACCAAGCACTTTGATGTATGGGATATAACTAAGTTCATGCCGTAACCCTACACTTAGTCCGATCGTTCATCCAATGCCATTTAAATCCTGTGTGATCTGTACACCATCCGGTTTGTGCCCTGGTAGTGCAGATATTGACTATTTTCTAATCTATCTATGATCAACACAGTTGTATATTCATGTGTTGAAAGTGGTTCTTTAGCGTGATCTAAAATAAAAATGTCCTTAATGAAAAATACATACATTTCTATGAGAAAAGGGATCTTTTGAGGATCCAGAGGGACGCCATCTTGAAAATATAAATTTCAAGTGGCTGGAAGTGATTTCTTGTTAGAGGCTGATCATAACAATTTGCATGCTTGTGTCACTAACTAAACAATTATATTGCCTAATGCTCCATTTAGGTGGTGGCAATCTTAAAAAATGTCCGCCATCTTGAAATTTAAAGTGGCCGTGGGCATTTTCTTGTCAAATGAGCCTTTGAGACAGCTCATGGCAATTTTCATGCTTGTATCACCAAATAAACCATTATATCACTTCAGTGCTCCCTAAGGTGGTGGCCATCTTGAAAAATGGCCGCCATCTTGACATTTCAAGTAGCTGTGGGTTGCTTATTGTCAAGTGACCCACAGAGACTGTTCATGCCAATTTTCATGCTTGCATCATCAACTAAACCCTTATATCACTTATTGCTTCACTACGGTGGTGTCCATCTTGAAAAATGGCCGCCATCTTGAAATTTCAATTGCCTCGGCCAATTTTCTTGTCAAATGATCCATGGAGACTGTCCATGCCAATTTTCACGCTTTTATCATGAACTGAAAGATTCTGGTGAAAAAAAGCAGTTAGCCGCTCCGCTATAGTTCTAACCTCTCTAAAAACATTTTCATTGTCCATCTAAATTCTAAAAGGTAGGTTAAGTATTACATTCTCAATGGAACCTCCAAAGCCTGTGTGGCTCAATAGATAAACATAGGTCTTCTAAACCATGGGTCATGGGTTCAAATCTCAAACAAAACTGAAAACCAACAAAAAACATCTAAAACCAAACAAACAACTACACAATTGAGATAATCTGTGATCATCATCATCATCAAAATATTGATGTAATACTATAAAAACTAAAGATTACATACATACCTTAATGAAGTATAACAACCTGTTGATGGAAGAATAAACCCAACAATAATAAATTAAATGCCTCAACAAAATGAAATTAATGTGGAGGAAAAAGGAAGATGGATTAAGTGTTACGTTTCCGATGACCCTCTGGCTCAATAGATAAATCTTGGGTTTATAAGCCAAAGGTTATCAGTTCAAACCTCTCAAAGAACATTTTCACTGTCCTTTTAAATTATAAAAGGTGAGTTAAGTATAAGATTCCGAGTTGCATCTTCTATGTCTGTGGTGGCTACAGAGATAAGTCATTGGTTTAAAAACCAAAGGTCTAAGGTTCAAATCTCCTGACAGCGATGTGCCAAGGGCAAACATGTCTGCGCTTTGCTTCCAATGAATGTGGACGCTGTGCCACGCGGCAGGGTGCTCCCAGGGAAGGGCCCAGGGACGTGCTGGCCATTGGGAAAAGCGGGACAACTCCCGAACGGCCGGTTCATTCCCGGCCAGTCCAGGCCGGCTATTAGGAAAATAATACAAATAATATGTCGGCCTTCGTTCCATTTTGGGGGCTGAGCGGCCAACAAAGTAAATCACTCACTGTCAGGCAGAAACCTTGTATCTCCAAGTTTCAAACTTGTACATTTTTTTCGCAAAGCAAAGCCCTGCTTCATTATACAAGGCCATTGCACAAAAGTAGTGAAAACAGCAGATCTACAAGCACACAACGCCTCGCACCGCGAGGCGTTGCAGGGAGACAGTGTAGTGTCTCAGTAAACTATAGGATCATAGAACGCAGAGAGACAGCGTAGCGTCTCAGTAAACTATGGGATCATAGAATGCAGAGAGACAGCGTAGCGTCTCAGTAAACTATAGGATCATAGAATAGAGAGAGACGGGGTCATAGAATGCAGTGAGACAGCGTAGTGTCTCAGTAAACTATGGGATCATAGAATGCAGAGAGACAGCATAGCGTCTCAGTAAACTATAGGATCATAGAATACAGAGACACAGGGTCATAGAATGCAGTGAGACAGCGTAGTGTCTCAGTAAACTATAGGATAATAGAATGCAGAGAGACAGCGTAGCGTCTCAGTAAACTATGGGATCATAGAATGCAGAGAGACAGCGTAGCGTCTCAGTAAACTATAGGATCATAGAACGCAGAGAGATAATGTAGTGTCAGCGTAGTGTCTCAGTAAACTATAGGATTATAGAACACAGAGAGACAGCGTAGCGTCTAAGTAAACTATGAGATCATAGAATGCAGAGAGACAGTGTAGCGTCTCAGTAAACTATGGGATCATAGAATGCACTTGCAGAGAGACAATGTAGTGTAAATCTTTGTTCAGATTGTCTGTCACCCATGTCCGCATGATGCACACCCTTTATTTTGAAAGATTTCCTTCGAAATATATTTTTCATGAATTTCTGAAATCTAAGAAATGTAATAACCTTTTGGTCAACATGACTTTGATAGCTAAATCTGTGTTCAGATTGTCTGTCAGTCATTCCCACATGATGCACACCCTTTATGTTGAAAAATTTCCTTCAAAACCTCAAGGGATGCGTCCATGACGTGTGTACCATGCGGCCACTTAAACTTAAAATTTCCAATGCTAGCACTTTTGACTCACTGATGAAGTATTTTAAAGTATATTGTAGGTAGTGTATCAAGATGACAGATATGCCACTTTAAAAAGGCCAAATTAAACACATGGGATACTTTATTAGAACACAAAACGATGCCTCTCATTGGGATTGCATTGGCAGCTGCAGTACACCATTCTCTCTGAGAAACGGCACATCATGTCTCCATATACAGAGGCCACATAGCTGTCACAATAGGGGGTGTGAATTTGTAGGAGCCCGTGTGTCTTTATGTGGTCTCCATATATGGGCATTCCCATATGAAGTCCTGTTAGATATGGGCTTAATATTGATGACATCAGTCATCCATAAATGGGCCTAAAAGCGATTATGTTAGTAATAGTATACAGTAGTTAGTGATGTCAGAGTGGCAAACCCATAGACCGCAAAAAAAAAAAAGAGTACACGGACAGACGTCCGGAGACGTGATCTGCCGTTTCTCATACTAAACTGCGATCTTTGGTCGCAACAATCTATACAATACTAACAGTATCGCTTTTATGCCCATATATGGAGATCCAGGATGTCATCAATATTAACTCTTTTACTGCTTCGGATGTTCCCGCCGCCCCAATTTTGACCCAAGCGCGCTGCCAATACGGCTCGTTCTTTTTACCTTGTTCGATGACTGTAAGCTGATAACTGGTCACGCCACCGTGTACAGTAAAATCACTTCCTGGCCGTTTTCTGTGGATCTGATCCAGAAATGCATTTCTATGCTTTGAATGGATGGCAAGCGGAGCGGCCCAATTCACATTCATTCTTTGCATAAGGCTGCCCTCTGCCGCCAACGTACAAATATAATACATCCAATGAAAGAAAAAATGTTTGGAAATAATTAATAGATCATTTTCTATAACATCGCAAAGGTAAGCTGCTTTTTGCTGGCACCAGCCCCAATAAAAAAATTATAAATCTGGCAGTAGAACTGTTAAGCCTGTAGAGCATGGGTATTCAACTGGCGGCCCGCGGGCCAAATGCGGCCCGCGGGGACCTTCCTTGTGGCCCCTGGAGCAATTTTGAAAAAAAAAAAAAAAAAAAGAAAAAAAAGATTTTTGAAAAAAAGAAAAGAAAAAAAAATCCAAAATCTTTTTTTTTGTGGAGACTAATGAACGTCATAGGTATGGTTTGCGCGATATGAAACGTGAGCTTCATTTTACCATAATCACAGTAATCCCTAATCATATTCCATCATATTCAAGTGAAGAGACTCCAGTCAGAGCACTGCAGCAGAGTGGAGTGTGTGTGTGTCTGCGACCCACCTGATCCTCGTTGAGCATCGTTAAAGCATCAAAGAAGGCAATTGTGTGTGCACTGTCAATAAGGTCGACATCTACTCTAAGATAGCATCAAAGCCAGGTTGGCCATCATAGTGTGATGTAGTTAGCACTAGGTTTTAAACAAGAAAGCATGTGTACAGTTGTCAACTTGTTGAACAGAAATTAAGCACATTAACATGAAAAGTATTCTACTTTAAAAGTATTCTGCTTTGCAATGTAGTTAGATGAAAATGTGCTTATTTGTGAAAATGTAGTAGTGAAAATGTGGTCGTACCCGTTGTTTCAAGTGTTCATTAGATTAATAGCTGGTGGGGGGGGGGGGGGGGGGGGGGGTGGATACGTTAGTGCGGCCCCCGGCCCCTTGGGTTTCTGTCAATGTGGCCCCCTGGACAATTTTGTTGAATACCCCTGCTGTAGAGTCTTTAACGACATTTTACAAACAGGAAAGTGGCCAGAAATTTGGAACTTAGCAATTATTACTGTTATACCAAAAGAAGGAAAAGACCTGACAAATTGTTCATCTTACAGACCGATATCTCTCTTAAATGTAGATCAAAAGATATTCACTTCAATTATAGCCAATACTCTCAGTTGTACTCCCAGATATAATTAACTTGGATCAAACAGGTTTTGTTAAGGATCGTCTTTTAAGTGATAATGTGAGGCGCACTCTTAACATTATAGATGAAACGGTAGTAATGAAACAACAGATGTTGACATTAACTTTAAACGCCGAAAAGGCTTTTGATCGAGTCTCTTGGTCCTTCCTATTTGGAGTATGTGATAAGTTTGGTTTTCATAAAACATTTATTAAATTAATGGAAGGAATGTACAAAGAACCAAACGCAAGAGTGAGAGTTAATGGGATGCTCTCCAAGACATTTAATCTGAAAAGAGGAATAAAACAAGGAGATCCGATATCACCTCAAATTTGTAATTTGTGTATTGAGCCTTTAGCAGAACATATCAGGGAAAACAATAAAATAAAGGGAGTTTTTTTTAAGGGAGAAGAACATAAATTGGCAATGTATGCAGATGATATCATAGTGTACCTCACAGATATTCACAAGTCCCTACCGGGCCTACTAGATGAAATAACAAAATATGGCGCTATGTCAGGCTATAAGCTAAATCTAAATAAAACAGAAGCTATGTTAGTGGGTGGTCACCTGGAAAATGATTTTTAAAAACAGTTTAATATTAAATGGGCCCAGAAAAAATTTGATATCTGGGAGTAACCATACCTAATAATTTAGATGAATTATATCACTGTAAATAATTATGGGCCACTGGAAAATGCCGTAAAACAAGACTTCAGTAGATGGAAAATAATACCCTCATCCCTTTTGGAAAGAATTAAGATTATTAAAATGAACGTTCTACCACGCTTCCTATTTTTATTTCAAAACCTGCCATTGTATATATCACCTACAATACATGTTTTCATGTTTGGGAGGGACTGATGAGAAAGTTTGTATGGGACGCAAAGAAGCCAAGGGTTAAACTTAAAACACTGCAACAAAACAAAGACAGAGGTGGTCTGGCATTACCTAACCTAACCTATTACTATTATGCAGCACAGATTAAATCTATACTGATCTGGACGAACAATAAAATGAACCCCAAATGGAAGGTCATGGAGTCTAAATCAGTTGGGTCACTTAGTACCTTGATATTTTCAGCTTTTAATAAAGCACAGATTAAAACATTCAACCACTCTATACGCAATACATTTAAAATTTGGAAAACAATATGTAAAATAAGTAAAGTCAAAGAACAAGAAATGACTTGTCTGAGAGAAATGTCACGTGAAAGGTCTCACAAGATTCTATCAAATGTACAAGGAAGAAGAGGTGGTCTCTTTTGAATATTTAGTAGATCAATATGGAATTTCTAGAAATCACTTTCATCGATATTTGCAAGTGAGGAGCTACCTAAAAGATTGTCTTAAAATCAGAACTCTTAGAAACCTTCACCCTCTCCTGAGATATATAATAAAATCACATCAAAGAAATGATTATAGAAATACAATTGGACAACTTTATCAAATATTTCAGGAAATTAAAACTGAAGATTTAGTCTATATTAACACATCGGGTGCCCCTGGATTGCCCCATTTATCCCCTCTCGCTGCCCAGGCCCACCACCATTGTATTGAATCCAGCGTATCGTCACAGTAAACTATAAGGTCATAGAACGCAGAGAGACAGCGTAGTGTCTCAGTAAACTATAGGGTCATAGAACGCAGAGAGACAGCGTAGCGTCTCAGTAAACAATAGGATCATAGAACGCAGAGAGACAGCGTAGCGTCTCAGTAAACTATAGGATCATAGAACGCAGAGAGACAGTGTAGCGTCTCAGTAAACTATTGGATCACATTGAATGCAGAGAAAAGGTGCAAACAATGCAAGCTGTTATTCTGTTTGAATTTTTTAAACCAGTAAGACTCCCTAATCGGGAGATAAGCGACCGTCAGGTCGTATACAAAACTTGAGAAGTCAGTCGTAGCCAATGAGGAGGGAATATGGGAAATGGGATAGACATGACTTTAGAGATACTGTGTGAAATGAGGGGTGGTTGTGGTTTGCCAGCCAAGGAGTATGTGTGCTAAATTTGGCATGGATAGGGGCAACGGTGGCATAGATAAAAGTAGGGGAAAAAGTGTGACGTGACGTGACGTGACGTGACGTGACGTGATGTGACGAGACGTGACGGACAGACACTGGAATGTGGTAGTGCTCCTCACACCATAGCACTGCTCCTCGTCATCTAAAACCATTGCAAAGTGAAGAGTTTGGTAAATAATAGTAGTGTGCGTTCGGATATGGGGGTGTGCACTCCTGTGTTAGTTTTGTATTGGTACAGCAGTGGTTCCCCAACCTTTTAGCTTAAGACCCAAAAGAAAGATCAAGATGTTTGTCTAGGACCAAAACTACTGAAAATAGCTGATCTACAAGCTCACAACAGCGTCAGTTTGCGCCACGTTGTGACCTTGTAGGTGGGCTATTTTCACTACTACTTCTTGGGAACCAGTGCTGTACAGTATGTCCGAAAGCACATTATCATCGTTGTCATCATCATCATCAATACATCACATTCATGGATACAGTATAGCCTAACGCATGCAACAATCCATTCATTTGATTTCATTTCATACCATACACCATACAAGTGTAGTCTTACCACTCTCTCTAGGTCGTCCTTAGAGGAGCTCTCCATCGGCGTCTCCACTCATCTTGGTTCTCCATATATATCTGGCCAGTTCTTTCTTTAGTCCGTCCACGTAGGTAGTGGGCATCGCTCCTCCACAGGGCCCAGTCTTCCTCAGTCCTCTGGGTCCCTCTGGGCTGGGAAGATGGGCTCTCGGGACAAACAAAGCAGCATCAACAAAGATAGATACATTGATAGAGCAACATAATGCTATAAACTGTTAATGACACTGATCATCCCCTGTATCGCTACTTCAAACTCAATGACATCTGGGCAGGGGCGCAGGAGGCATTTTAAAAGTGAAGGGGACACATCTGGGAGGTATGTGCGCGCGCATAGCGCGCGCGAAAAATTTTGGGGTATCCCCCCCACTTTTGGTGATATCCCCCCCACTTTTGCCCCGAGGAGGGGGGGACATATCTAGCCTGATTTCAGACTCTGCGCTGGAGCTTAAGAGTCTGAGCCTGAGCCATTGTGTTGAGATTTCAAAGGGGAGGGGATTTAAAATTTGAAATTCCCAATCACAAGCGATCTGGTGGGAGGGTTGTGTTTGACTTTTGCACACAAAACAATCCCTCCTCCCCCTCCCCTCAATGACATGCACCCAACAGGTCAGTGTCTTTGATGTTTCACTGATTAGAGAGAATCACTAACAAGCTACTCGACACTTGTATGGCTCAATCAATGCCTGCAGTTCGGAGTCCTTTTGAAGTTCAAAGGGAGCAATTAAGAACTCTGGTGAGCCACGCAGCCACCCCTCCCTCCACTGTTTCTGTAGATTTTTTTCCGTCTTGCTTTGAATTCATTGGTCGGTTCGCCAAGATACGGCTTTGAACCGAATCAAGAGACTCGTCATATGACATATCCAGACCAAGAGAAGCAGTTCACTCAGAGAGTGGGCGGGTCTATTGGCTGGATCCAGGCTAGGACATATCCCCTCCACTTGAGCTGAATTACACAGTTGTTTTACGCAGATTTCAAGGCATTTTTTTTTCTTGTTACTGTATCCCCCCCACAGTAACAAGAGGAAACGTAACTTAAAATGTGTTGACAAACGAAATTGCATTTCCATTATGCATCTGTTCAAAGGTACTTACATTGTTGCTTGATTTAAAGAACGACGTTATCGTTTTTTGGTTTTTTGACTGAGAATGATGTGAGACTAGCCTACACACACCAGCAGCAGGTCCAGCACCTGCAATGACGGTCTCCTTCTGCCACTGCCTGCCTGCTTGTCACTATCGCGTTGCATTAATTAAACTCATTCAGAACAGCTGAGCTGAGCTGACTGCACTGCACTGGTGGGACTGTGCCTCTAGAGGGCAGTAATACGCCTTGAAATGAGAACTACTCAGGGCCCAATTAAGAAGGCGGTAATTAACGCCCGTGCTAAGGAGATACCGACTGCCGACGATCGCGTTTGACGCATGAATAACGCTCAGCAGCTGATTATGTGATTTGCGATGATCGTAATTGTGCGCTCACCACGTGAAAAATTATTCATGGGTGTGTTTTCATGGAAACGTGTGAGGAAACCGATGGCATGACCGCTGTAGGTACATTCACCAATCAGAAGCTTGTCCGTCATTCCATTTAACTGGCATAAAACCAGAGGATGGGGGGGCTAATGCTTATTCACATATCACAGTGATATCATACTTGTAAATATCTCACACTCAATAAGGTCTGTTTTATTAGAACCGACATTGTTTGCGTATAGAGAAAAAAAGGCGAGAAAGAGAGAGAGAGAGAGAGAGAGAGAAGGCTATATTAATATAATACTTTTTTTTGTCACGTCCACATATCTATTTGTCTCTCTCATCTCATGCCAGCGTGTCAGTGTGACATAGGCTGGCCTTGTTGAGTGAACAATGGACGCATAGTGGCCTATTAATTAATAGGCTACGGAACGGCGGCCTCCTGCCAAAAAAAAAAAAGGGAATCTGATGGAACCAGTAGCCTAATTAAACGAAATAAAACATATCCCACCTGATTTAGTTTGATATTGAGTACAGTAATAATAAATACATTTCATTTATTATTTAGAAATTTACATTTGTAAAATTAGACCAAAAATGACAGAGATGTAAAAGAATAGGGCTGTTTAATTACTTAATTCAGCGCCTAGGTAATGGCAGCCAGACGGCTGCTGCATGTCCTTGAACTGTAGCACATAGGCCTACTGTACATGTGTGTGTCCGAAAAAAACATATTTAGACTTAAAAGCTGTCAACATGCCATGTATAGCCTATAGTGCTTCGAGAGCTTTTTTTCTTTTCTTATTTGGCTAAATTGGCATGACGCATCGCGATCAGCGATCACGCATCTATATGAAGCAAAGCAAAACTGCAGATTGATTCCTCATAGATCGGGCAATTATGAAGCGATTTTAAAAATTTAAAGAGCTCCTGAACACTGGAGGGGATATCCCCCCCACCCAAAAAAAGTGGAGGTGTTAATCCCCCCCGTCCCCCCCTACCCCCTGCGCGCATGCATCTGGGCCAAGATACAGATCCTTGAAGGGAAAAAACGTTTGGCTTTAGCAGGACTTTTGTCCATCAGTGTTTTTCTATTGTGATAGACAGCGCTGTATGCTGACCAACAGACAGAAAGGCAGGGAAAGCGGCCTCCATTTAACCTGACACACAGTTACTGTCACTGTGTGAGGAGGACACAACTGAACTCACAGTGGACTGCTACCTTCAGGACTTTGAGACTGAACTCACACTGACTGGTACCTACAAGACATTGAGTCACCAGGCTTGATAGAGTAAAACCTCGTTCCATGACCAAAACACTCTAGTGCATATAGAGACCACTCTAGAGCATTACATGGCAGTCAGAAACTGAAGAGTAAAAACCCGCTCACCGCCAAAACACTCTTGTGCATCTATAGACCACTCTAGTGCTTTACATGGCCGTCAGGATTGAGGGTAGAACTCTGCTGAATGACCTCCAGGACTCTGACTGGAGGTACCTGTAAACACAACTCAAATCCTGAAGGTAGCAGTCCACTGTGAGTTCAGTTGTGTCCTCCTCACACAGTGACAGGGTAGACCTTGAAGTGGAAAAGGGGTCGCTTTAGAATCATAGGATGTAGAAAGAGATTTCAACTGATTTCTTATTTGTGGGAAAATGTGTACATTGATCTAAACCAGCGATTCTCAAACTATGGGTCCTGACCCAAATTGGGGTCACTGGTGGTGCCTTTGGGGTTTATGGATATATTTTAATCAAGAAACGTTTAAAAAAGTGAGGTTGTTACGACCAGAGTGATGCGAACGGAGTGACACTCCTCTCCCTCGAACGCACACACACATGCGCACACACACACATGTGCACACACACACACACACACACACACACACACACATGCACACATACAAACAGCTCTGCCCCCAACAACATGTAGCGAAGCAGAACAGTAATCCTCCTCAGAGGAAAGACTGGGGTCTTCGTTATTATTATTTTTTCTTTTAGGGTGAGAGCTGTTTTGGTGTCTTAGCCGGGAGCCTTGACCGCACAGAGGGTCCCCAGGCAGAGACAGCTTCGGCTATTCTTAGAAACCTTGGTGCGGTCTCCTGTTTGTCGGGATCTCTCAGGATATTACTCCAGCTCCTATTGGCATTGGTCCCAGGGGGGCTCACACCGCAGAGCGTCCCTTCCCTTCTCCGTACGTAAGCCGCTCCCAGGTGTGACGGGCCGAGGAATTACCCTGTTACCGCCACAGACACTGGGGTCTTCGTTCGATTCACCCGAGGGTGAGAGTCTGAGGGTTGGGGCTGACTCGTGATGGTTTTTCGAACCGGGCGACAGGATTGACTTACTGACTGCTACCATCGTGGCTTGGGGGAGTTGATCCCTGAGACAACTCCCCCACAGTAAGATAGCGAAGCTATAGACAATCCCTCAGATATGGCCATAGGCCCCTGTGCGACCCGAAGGTCGCACTGTTCGAGGAGAGGTTGCCCCCAGAAGGGGGTCCTCGCACAGCTGACTTGTGAACGCGGCGTCCCGTTTGGGCGGAACCTTCGCCCTGGCCCGGAGGCCTGAGGGAACATTAGGCCACAGTCTTGCCCACCAGAGGGGGCACGGCACAAACAACGTCTGAGATCCCCCGCCTCAGGGACGGCAGACCCTAACGCAATGTGCACTTCGAGTGCTTGGCACCTCGTTCCTCCCATCAGCCGTACTCCTCAGTCCCATGACCTTTATCCCAAATCCACGTAGACCGCTCCACGCGAAAAAGGAGGCCAAGGGACTCTTCCCGTGCGTCACTGTTGCAAGAGGGGAACAAGAAACTTGGATGAGGAGAGGGAATGCCCGACACATGGCGCATGCCATGCGAGGGAGCCCTCACATGGCTGGCTTTGTGGATGCGGCTCTCCGTCTGACCCAGAAGTCGTCAGGGGACGTTATGACTCACTCTGCCCGCAAAGGGGTACGGCACAAACGAAACCTGAGATCCCCTGCCCCCTTCACGGGGCAGGGAGACCCTAGTTCAATGTGCACTTCGAGTGTCAGCACCTCAACCACTCCACCAGCCATACTCCTCAACACTCCAACCCCCGTCCGCTCCACGCGGAACGCTCCGCACGAGTGGGAGGCTGGAGGATTCCCTCCAAAAGCACCATTACCGCACGGCTTAGGACACCAATGATGTGATGCGAGCTCCACGCTCACATCACATGGCCAGAAAGGGCAGGGCTCCAAACACGGAAAGGCAACATCCGGCCGCACCTTTGGACTTCAGTTAGGTAATACTCTCCCCCCCACGCGACATGTGGCCGCAAACTGGCGGTGCCCACCCAAGGTGGGTTTGCCAACAGGGTTAAGCCATCACAGCACGGGAGGGTTCTGATAATCTAGGGCAGGGAGTCAGTCAAACCCCACTGACGGATCTGACTTGCCGACCTCCCTTACCCCCCATGTTCATGAATTGCCAATGCCCCAGAGCCGAAGGAGGCGTCTACCTTTCTATGTCTATGTGTGTGTGGACTGCTACTCAGCGTCTTGCCTGTATGGATGAAACATCAGGTCACATGTCATCTGTGGGCGGGTCCTATGGCTGGCCACACCCCTTCCACCACCATCCACACCGTTAACACTCCCTGGGTCTTCAAAAACCCAATCTGCACAAAGTGAAAGAATATTAAATACTGTTCTCTTTCTTTGTTCTTATAAGACCTCATCTTTATTTCAGACTCATGGGCCCATATAAAATAATGTGGCAATGTTTAAATATATAAAATATGTATGTAAACTATAGGATCATAGAATGCAGAGAGACAGCGTAGTGTCTCAGTAGACGATATGATTATATAACACAGAGACAGTGTAGTGTCTCAGTAAACTATAAGATCATAGAATTATGAGAGAGAGCGTAATGTCTCAGTAACATTGAAATGAATGCAGAGAAATGATGCAAGCTGTGGTACGTGGGTCCACACTCTGGTCGGTCACTGTGACCATGTCTTTGTGTAATAAGTGCTGAGAGTGCTCCTGGCACAAGCATTTCATTGTATCTGTACTTGTATAACCTGACTTTCGCCAGATGGTGGCAGCATTGCGTATATAACGCTCTGCTTTTACCATCTGGGCTTGCTCGGCCAGAGTTGATGACACTCGTAAAGTCCCGGGCCGGACCAATCAGCGGCAGCTATTGGTCATGCATGAGGCCAATATGAGTGGTTGGAGTTGGCACTCCCAGACTGTGATAGAAACGGCCACATCCAATCACCTGCTACAGAAATTACATCGAGTCTGCCCGAGAGAGCCCAGATGTAAGGCAGAGCGTTACGCACTGCTGCAACTATCTGGCGAAAGTCAGGTTAGTACTTGTATGGATATGTGTGACAATAAACCTGAACCTGAACCTTTTAGCTCAAGACCCAAAAGAAAGATTAGATGTTTGCACGGGAACCAAACTTGTAAAAATGGCCGATCTATAAGCTCACAACGGCGTCGTTTGGCACTGCGTTGTGATCTTGAAGATGGTCTATTTTCACTACTTCTTGGAATCATTGCTGTACAGTAAATCTCAACGCACTCTATCATCATCACCACATGCATGGATACACGCTACAATGCATTCATTTGATATAATTTCATTTAGTTTCATCTCAAACACGACACATCACATTCATGGATTCACATTCATGGATACAGTATAATGCATGCGACAATATGTTAATTTCATTTCATTTAATCTAACACAAAAGTGTAGTCTTACCATTGCTCTGCTGTGGTGGGCATTGCTCCTTGACGGGCCCCGCTCTTCCTCAGAGTCCTCCGGGTCGGTGGATGGCTGGGAAGATGGGCACTGATCATCCCCTGTATCTCTGCTTCAAACTCATGCCATCTGGGGGAAGATACAGATCCTTGAAGTGGAAAAAGGTTGTCCATCAGTGGTTTCCTAATGTGACAGACAGCACTATAAGGTTTCGGGCCGACGGCCTGACAGAGAGGCAGGGATAACTCCATTTAACCTGACACACAGCCATTGTCACTGCAGGAGGACACAACTAAACTCAGCTAGCTCTCTCTCTCTTGCCATGCCACACACACTCACACACACCAGGGTTGCCAACACCACTGAATTCGGCAGGAGTCTCCTGAATTTCGACCCCATCTCCTACGGTGCTCCTGAATTGTCATTTCTCCTGGATTTGGTGTCAAACTCCCAAAATTAATCTGCTCTGTTAAAAGATTTTCTGGGGGAGGACCCCCACACCCCCCGCTTAAGGGGTGGGGGCAGTGCATGCAGTCATACAGAGATATTCATTTAAGTAATGACTGGTTATTATTATTAAAGATGGGTCTTACATTGCTTCAGTCATCAAATCAATTTCTGTACGCCTACTTTTTGCGTTTTAATGGTTTAAATTGTACCCATTATTTTCCATGTTATTAAAGCAGGCCTGATAAAAGTATCAAAAAAATTGAGGGGACCCCCAGACCACCCTCAAACCGCAATGACTCTGGGAATACGTTCCCGAAGTTACGAATCTGACTTGCAGACTCCCTTACCCGCCATGTTCATGAATTGCCAGTCCTTTTTTACCAACGCCCCAGAGCCAGGAGGCGTCTACCTTTCTATACAGTACCTATGTGTGTGAGTGTGTGTGGAGGAGGGGTACTGCTACTCAGGGTCTTACCTGTATGGATGAAACATCAGGTCACATGTCCTCTGTGAGCGGGTCCTGCGGCTGGCCACACCCCTTCCACCACCATCCACACTCCCTGGAGCGTCAAAAACACAATTGCACAAAGTGAAAGAATATATAAGACCTCATCTCTATTTCTGACTCATGGGCCCATCTAAAAGAAGACGGCACATAATATAAAAGACAGCAATGTAGAAATCTATAAAATATTTATGTAAAAACATTATCATTACAGATACCCACTCACACACGCACACACAAACATGAGGCGGCTGTAACTTATAGGCCTATATTTTTGTCTATGCCTTACCCCCATCCCTAAACTTCTTTGCCTTTTTTTTACTATTTTGAAAAACATTTTAAAATACTTCAAATAGACACATTGTGAGCTTTTAGATCAGCTATTTGTCTAAAAAAATCAATCTAGTAGAAAATAGCGAAAGAAAGTTTAGGGATAAGGGGTAAGGTATGGGTATGCCCATATATGGAGATCCCTGATGTGATCAATATTAAGCCCATATCTAACACGACTTCATATGGGAATGCCCTTATATGGAGGCCACATCGGCCACATACCACACTAACAGAATCCATATATGGCCAAGACAGCCTACAGACAGGGATCTCCATATATGGGCATAAAAGGGATTGTATGTATGATGTCAGATGTCATAGACGTCATAGGACTTTCACATAACGACTGAGTATGCATGTTTGGGGTCTCACAGCATATCTCTACATCAGGGGTGGGCAATTTTGATGATGGCGAGGGCCACTATATTCCCACCTTCACTCCAGCAGAGGGCCACATTGCATATTGCTACGTCCTACTTTGTCATTCTAGTATCTAATACAAAAGAAGCAAAAATAACATATCTACAAGCTCAGTGCGATGCGTTTTGAGCTTGTAGATCTGCTATTTTTGCTTCTTTTGAAGTGGAATCCTGAATTATTATTTTTTTATTTGGAATCCTGAAATGTAACATTTCGATTTAATTTCAAACTCATTTAGTTATATACTCATGTTAACTTTATGAACCTAAATACAAATACGTTGGTCATAAAAGAAGACATTTTAATACTACTATACTAGTCATTAAGCTACTAATATAGACTGAATGAATTAAAGCAGATCATGGTTGTAATTATAACAGCTGAAATCAATAATATATCAGTATTCCAGTATCAACCTGCGTGCCGCATTAAGTGAAGGTGGGGGCCGCATGTGGCCCCCGGACCGCCAGTTGCCCATGTATGCTCTACATGGATCTTCATAATGGGTACCAGGGGTCTTCATATGAGTAACTGGTCTGATATACATCACTGGCCAGATGGCCAAGACATGGTGCCCTTAGGTGTCTTACTGGTATTAGAACAGTTTCATTTACCCCCCCATCTGGGACACCACTGCGCTGCCCTGATTACCAATGTGTATATAGCCCCAGATGCTAATGCTAACAATGCGCTAGCAGTGCTACACGACACGATCACCTCACAACAAAGGAGATATCCCGACGCAGTTCACGTTGTGGCGGGGGATTTCAACCACGTTGATCTGAAGAAGGTGCTGCCCAAATTATACCAGCACGTGAAGTGTGCCACAAGGGGAAATAACACACTGGACAAAGTGTACTCCAACATCAAAAACGGCTACAGGGCTAGGCAACAACCCCCTCTCGGCAGTGGCATAGTTGAACACCCGTCTGACCACATGTCCCTGCTTCTAACTCCAGCCTACACACCGATAAGGAGAAGTGCTCCTATAACAACAAAAACGGTGAAAACATGGCCGGAGGGGGCAATGGGACAGCTGCAGGACTGTTTTGCAAACACAGACAGGTCCATTTTTGAAAGCGAGGACCTGGAGCAGTACACAGCAGCAGTCCTAGGGTACATCAAGCACTGCATAGACACTGTAACAGTGGACAAGCGAGTGAAGGTTTATCCCAACACAAAGCCCTGGATGACAAAGGAGGTCAAGGGCCTGCTCAAGGAGAGAGACAGAGCCTTCAAGGCGGGGGATCAGGAACTCTACTCTGTTGCCAGAGCCAATCTCAAGAGAGGTATCAGAGAGGCAAAGGCTGAGTACAGGGGCAAGATAGAGGACCACCTGCAGAGCAACAACACCAGAGAGGTCTGGCAGGGTGTACAGCACCTGACCAACTTCAAGCCCAGGGGTCCCTCGGCTGACGGCGACGCCTCCAAAGCGGAGGAGCTAAACCGCTTCTTTGCACGATTCGAGAGGGCGGCGGCACCTGAAGACGTCACAACACCCCCACCAAACACCCACAGCAGCCGCAACCTACAGGAGCACGAGGTGAGGCGCACGCTGAGAGCGGTGAACCCGAGGAAGGCGACGGGCCCCGACGGAGTCCCGGGACAGGTACTGAGGGACTGTGCAGACCAACTGGCGGGAGTATTCACCAACATCTTCTCCCAGTCCCTCTCTCAGGCCATCATTCCATCCTGCCTGAAGACCTCCACTATTATCCCGGTGCCGAAAAAGAACTCTGTCAGCAGCCTGAACGACTACCGCCCCGTTGCACTCACATCTATAGCTATGAAGTGCTTCGAGAAGCTAGTCCGGTCCCATATCACCTCTGTCCTCCCCCCCGACCTCGACCCATACCAGTTTGCCTACAGAGCCAACAGGTCCACAGAAGACGCCATCGCCACAGCCCTACACTCCACTCTAAACCACCTGGAGAAGAAGGGGTCCTATGCGAGGCTGCTCTTCGTGGACTACAGCTCGGCATTTAACACCATTATTCCTGACAGACTGGTGTCCAAAATGTCAGAGCTGGGGGTATCGAGTTCCATCTGTCAGTGGATCAAAAATGTTCTGACCGATCGCCCCCAGAGTGTGAAGATGGGGCGTCACACGTCATCGAGCCTGAACCTCAGCACCGGCTCCCCACAGGGGTGCGTGCTGAGCCCCCTACTCTACTCTCTCTACACATACGACTGCAAACCTACCAGGCCCTACCAACCCGACTGCAAACCTCCCACCCCCAGCGGAAATTACATTATTAAATTCGCTGATGACACCACCGTGGTGGGGCTCATCTCAGAGGGTGACGAGTCTGCATATCGAGCCGAAGTAGAGGAACTGGCAGGGTGGTGTGCAGACAACAATCTAGCCCTGAACACCTCCAAGACCAAGGAGCTGGTCATAGACTATAGGAGGAAAGACACAATCATTCCTCCCCTGGTCATCAGCGGCGACTGCGTGGAGAGAGCTCCCAACTTCTGCTTCCTGGGCGTCCATCTGGACGAGGACCTAACCTGGAGCACCAACATCTCAGCCATCGTCAAGAAAGCACACCAGCGACTGCACTTCCTGAGAGTACTCAGGAACAACCAACTTCCTCAGGAACTGCTGGTGTCCTTTTACCGATGCTCGATTGAGAGCATCCTCACATACTGCATCAACGTGTGGTTCTGGAGCTGCACAGCAGCAGAGAGAACAGCGCTCCAGAGGGTCGTAAACACCGCCCAAAAGATCATCGGACGCCCCCTCCCCTCCCTGGCTGACCTGTACAGCTCCCGCTGTCTCAGGAAAGCCCAGAGCATCGTGGAGGACCCCTTTCACCCAGGACACGGCAACCTTGAAATGATGCCTTCGGGCAGACGCTATAGGGCGCTACTCACGAGGACAAGTAGGTACAAAAACAGCTTCTACCCGAGAGCCATTATGGCACTAAATGACAGCATGCTCTCTGAGAGGGGTAGGTGAGATCTGCAGGCTCACAGCGCCTCGCATCGCGTGGCGCTGTGAGCTTGTAGATCGGCTGCCACCTCGGATGTGCACCTGGGTCTGAATGAAATGCACGGAAACCCCACGCTGGACTGTGGACATTGGCTGTGACAAACATATGTGCAATATAAGAACTATGACTGTAAGGAATTGTGTCAGCCGGGCTGACCAAGAGACTGTGAACTGTTGCTAATTGTTGTTTATTATTATTTTCACTACTTGATTTTTAACTTATCTTTTATTCTTTTTTTTTGCACTGTGTATGCACCTTGTGGGATTGGCTCAAATTTCGTTATTCACTGACTTGTTCTGTGTAATAATGACAAATACAATTCTATTCTATTCTATTCTATTCTATATACGTTTAGTGATATAACTCCATGAGTATACAAGCTACCTTTACAATTGGGATTGCTGAATTCAGTGGAACCACACCTTTCCAACTACATAATGTGTTGATATGGTAATCCATGTCACAGTCACTACAAAGTAAAGAGAGGAAAAAAGTCATTTTGGGGGTGAACTACTGCTTTAATAACTCTTTAAAAAACAACCATATAAATGACACTCCTATGTGTTTTACAAGTCATGTAGGTGAATGAATGAGTGTGAACAAGTGACCACATTAAAAGACACTATGTGGCTGCATGACAAAGTGGGCTTGGGAGTTTGAGTCGGACAGTTTCAATGTGTGTTATTTCAATTAGTCTTACCGGCCACTATCTACATGTTACGTTCTCTGCTCTCGCTGGTCAAAATGACCATTATGGGCAAGCGCAAGATTAACACGGATGCTGCCATCATTTTGCCATAATAACTAATGTAGCATGTGCACGTTGTGTGCGCGGCGGTTCCCATTTCTGGCCACTCAAAGTCTTTTCTTTCACGTGGAAAAGAAAAAAATAGTGCTGTCCAACGATTAAATATAACGCTATGGACCTGAGCTACACTCCAATAAAACAGCTCCAGTCTGACCCGTCACAAACAATACATACTAACTGCACCACATGTCACAAGGACAAACACACTGACAAGCTCAAATTAAATAAGTCACTTCACCACAGGGACGCCACCAAGGGTTAATTTGCAAATTTCAACTGATTGCTCATTTGCTTTTCTACAGTGCTTGGTTCCAAATGTAAATTGGACCGGAAAATCTTGATAGTCTGAGGTCCCATTAGTCCGAGTAAGGATAGGGTAAGGGTTACGGTGAGGGTTCGTGTGTTAGTGGGTTAGTGTGTTAGTGTTAAGGTTAGTGTAAGGGTTAGGGTGAGGGTTAGTGTGTTAGTGGATTAGTGTGTTAGTGTTAAGGTTAGGGTAAGGGTTAGCTTTCACCAGGTTAACATTCACCAGCCTCGGACTAATGGGATGTCGAACTACTACTATCGAAACAATGCTACGCGCCCAAGTTGGACAAGCGGCCATTTATGTTTTTAGCCCAAGGAATGTTTTTCATGCAAAACAAATGCTTGCAATGGATTCAGAATAATTAAAAACTCCTAGTTTGACCCCTCACATCCCACTTAAAGCAGATTTTTTGGGAGTCATTTTTTCCTATAGTAAGTGAAGGTAGTCGTTGACTCGTTTTCAAAACTTTCCCCTGATGGGATTCCTTGGGACTTTTTTCCCCTCACTAAGGACATAATGAGGATACAGAATGAGTTGAGTTTGCTACTATTGCAATTTGTTTTAGGTTTTTTCATATAATGACTGGACTATATGCGCCTTAACCACTAGGCCAGCGGGCGCCCCACCAACAAGTCCTTCTACCAATAACTGCTGGCTGAAGCGCGCAGACATCTCCTAGTTGTAGAGTTGTGTTTGTAGGTTTATTGTGGTGTTTGTAGTCGGGGACCCAGTCCCCAAAATGGGAGGGGACCTGTGATTTTCTGCCGTACTTTTTATTTCTGTTTTATCTATTAGTTTGGTCATTAAGGTCCACAGAATGAGAGGCCTGCTCTGCCGGAAA
The DNA here is from genome assembly GCF_963921795.1 of Nannobrachium achirus. Taxonomy (NCBI): domain Eukaryota; kingdom Metazoa; phylum Chordata; class Actinopteri; order Myctophiformes; family Myctophidae; genus Nannobrachium; species Nannobrachium achirus. The sequence continues at coordinate 31,822,549 of NC_137825.1, forward strand.
CATCGCGAAAAAAAGTTATGGCCATTTGTATATTCACTGTCCCATTGACTCCACTAGAAATATTAAAAAAATGAAAAACATCTGCTTTAATTAGCAAGTGAGGGGTCAAATTAGGGGTTCTTCATGATTCTGAATCCATTGCAAGCATTTGTTTTGCATAAAAAACATTGCTTGGGTTACTTTTCGGCAGCCCAAAACTGTGAAAAGTGGAAAAAAAGTGATGACTCATCACTTTTGACTGTTTTGGGGGGTTGATATCTAGCCCAAGGAAGTTTTTCATGCAAAACAAATGCTTGCAATGGATTCAGAATCACGAAGAATCCCTAGTTTGACCCTTCACATGCTAATTAAAGCAGACTTTTTTTTCTTTTTTTTATATTTCTAGTGGAGTAATGGGACAGTGAATATACAAATGGCCATAACTTTTTTTCGCGATGTTTCCGGCAGAGCAGGCCTCTCATTCTGTGGACCGTAATGACCAACCTAATAGATAAAACTGAAATAAAAAGTACAGCAGAAAATCACAGGTACCCCTCTTTTCTTTGAGCTTTTGGCCATGTGGGTCCTCGACTATTGGGGATGGTAGCTAATGTAGGTCAGTCAAGATTTTTTTCCTAGTAGGTTTATTATTGGGGTTTGTATTGGGGGGGAGGGGGTGTATGTCTTATGGGAAATGATTATCATGCGCACCCCTGTAGTTGGTAGGATCTGAGGGTAGGAGCCAGTCTGCTGAGTAAGTGGGCTGGTTGGAGTAGCCTAACATGTGCCCAAAAGCCATGATTTTGATGTTTACTATGATGTGCACTGTCATTTTTGTAATAAAGGCCCACCAGTGGCATTGATTTAATATACAGTATCTCCTGCCTCTGCCTCCTCACTTCTGGTCATGACCACTCGGTCAATCTAACAGTCTCACACTTGGCTCATTGGCCAACAAAGCTTCGCGGGACTCTTAATGAACAACAGGATGAGTCCAGGGAGTTTGTAAATGTGAATGCCCCCCCCCCCCCTTGCAACACTCTTGCCTTATGAAGTAAGGCATTAATCTAAAAAAAAAAAAAAAAAAAAAAACATTAAAAAATCTGATCTTACATACAAGGTTTCTGGCCGACAGCAACGATATGTACAGTAGCATTGTGCCTGCATGCGTGTGTGTCCTTTGAGCTGACCCTGGTTTGCCACACTGAAGTCGTTGCACCCAAATGGAGCGTCTTAAGTAATGGAGTAGTTGTCTTCATCATCAAAGGACGGAGCATGGAGAACAAACAGCGGACATTAAGAGCTGCATGGTGGTTGTGTTGTGATCCGATCTGTTATCTGCCCGAAACACACAGCCTGGGAGGCCTTCCGATTGGCTATTAAGATTTAAACTCACTCACTGAGCGTGAGCCGACATCAGAGAGAAAGCTAAAATTACATGGACACACGCATGCACATACACACCTAGATTTAAATGTATATTGGCTACTAGTGGGTTCCTAATGTGCCACAGTTTGATGATAGTATTTTTGCATGGCAATTAAATCAGTGTTCTACCTTCAACAGAGGGTCTGGGACCCCTAGGGGGTCCTCAGAGTTAGAAGTTAGAATGTCTGAAAACACGAATTGACATGAATCCAAAATACACAATGATTGTGCTGTCAAACAATGAAACATATATGGAATCTATGAACAGGTTGTGGGGGTCCCTGCTTCATCTCTTTCTCAACTAAGGGGTCCTTGGCCTGAAAACGTTTAAGACCCCTGACCTACAGTATGCTGAAGAAAACCTGGACTGTACTTGCTGTGTACATGCATATGGTCCAAGTCTATTCCATGTTTAGAATTTTTGAGTGGTGCTAACCGCTCCTGCATCTGGAGTTGTCTGCATGTATGTACAGTATGTAGTTTCCCACACTTGGATCATTGGCCAACTAAGCTTTGAGGGACACTTAATGAAATTAACTTCTGATTTTTATTATTGGGTCTTATCAGCACAGTCAGTGCTTTCGAGTATTAAAAGAGTATTATATTTAAATCAAAACGTTTTTCTCATATATATAGTGACAGTTAACCTCGTGGGGATTTGTTTTTACCCCACACGGATAGTAAACCAAACCAAATAATCACCCATGCATGCACGCACGCACGCACGCACGCACACACGTACGTCACGCACGCACGCACGCACGCAGACAGACAGACAGACAGACAGACATCCAGACAGACATCTAAAGCCTTGGATAAGCAGCGATCCAATTCTCGGCAGTATCTCACTTGTGTTCTGGAAAATCTAAGGAAAAGGTGATTAAAACATGTGGATCTCTGTCTGAAGGACCACACAGCTTAGGAATCAGTAATGGGCATACAGGCCTTTTGAAGATACAGTAAGTGCATGTGCAGGTCAGTGTGTGAGCGTGACGCCATGCTTTCCAATGCTATCAGAACACCATTATTGATCCCAACGTTACAATGAGCTGCTGTGTTAACAGAGTGCAGCACTGGTCTGTCATTATGGATCACCTCTCGCTGACCTCTGTCCATGCAGTGTCCACAGCAATGGTTCCCAAGCGTTTTAGCTCTCCCATAAGAACAGTGGTTGTCAAACTTCTCTGTATCAAGGACCCCCCAAATTGATGTATATCGTCGTTGTCGGGTGGTTCTTTCTTAAAGTAAAGCCCTGCTTCAGAGTACAAGGCCGTCGCACAAAAGTAGTGAAAACAGCCAATCTACAAGCACACAACGTGCTTGTAGATCGTCTGTTTTCACTAGTTTAAATCATTTTTAAAATGAAAAATGCAAAACGAACGGTTTTGGACATACAAGGTTTTCACCCGACATCGACGATATATTTAGCCCTAGACCACCATCTGAAAAGGTTTTGTGCCAGGGACCCCCAGAAGAGGTTTATGCTACACATTGTTCAAAAATAGCAGAGGTACAAGTTTAACGCCTGAAATTCGAACCTGGGTCTCCCTCGTGAAAGTCCAATATCTTAACCATTGATCCAAAGGGTAATCTTGGATCAATGGTTAAGATATTAGAGTTTCACACGAGAGACCCGAGTTCGAACCCCGAACCACCGCGTTACATTGGTGCCGTGACCCGGATCGGGTTTCCCTGTGGAGGGAGGTCAAAAGGGGGGTGAGTGTAGCACACACACACACACACACACACACACACACACACACACACACACACACACACACACACACACACACACACACACACACACAAAGAAAACTTTACGTTTACCAAGACTTTTATAAAGACTTTATAAAACCATAGAATTCACTTCAATTCGCTATCTAATATGTTATTTTCTATCATGGCAATGATGATTTGCCATCTTGGGCAACCAGCTGTAAGATTACAATTATGCATTGATTTACGAACGCACCTTGAGAAATTTACTTCAAAGTTCATCTCTACTCCACAAAAGCGTAAGAGAGAAAGTGGCAGATGATGGCTTCAGCTAACCACTTACCGTAACTGCATGAAAAACCTGCACGACTTCTCGATTTTGCCATTATAGACAAACTTTTTAGATTTGTTTTCATTTTTTTCAACCGCTTTAGCAATAGCAGATCTAAAAGGTCAATAGCAGATCTATAATCTATAATCCACACTCTTGCCACTCAACGCACTGCAACACGTTGTGCACTTGTCAGTCTGTTATGTTTTTCTATTTCTATCTATTTGTCACTGTCTTAAAACGGCTCTTCAGAATAACTTGTATGTCACATCACAGGTTTCCAGGTGTGCATTATCGCTTTTTGTTGTTTTCAGAAAAAACATATATATATATATATATATATATATATTTACAGCTCACTTCCAGGCTTAAATATGAATATACATATCACAGTCAAAGCTAGATTACTGCTGTGTTGTCTTTCTAGTTCTTAGTCTGGGATCACTTCACTTTACGAGGTTTGATCCGGTCGGGAGCGGAAACCACTTTACGTCATGTTGTAGTCCTAGACGGACTACACTTTGGCTGGAACTATCAACCGGATTCAGTTTTAAACCAAAATATTCCCCTGCACCCAAGGACATAGTTTTAGGGCCTACCTAATAAACACCTTGATGCGGCGTAGTTTTGCTTTCGAAAAATTCGTTTGGTATGTGATCTTTTAGTCCAACTCATAGCGACTGGCAAGACTACACTAGGCTTCTCGAGCATTTTAATAGTGATTGGGGAAACAAACGAGGGGAACTAAATCAAAGCGACGCCGCTTCTTCTAGTGGTTTCCACGCTTTAGGCGGAAACCAAACGGTCTGTTGTGAACGAACACCAGGCTTTCTCCCGAGAAAGACTGGTAGGCGAGGTTACTAGTTCTATACGCTGAGGTCCACGGCCGTGGGGTTTCTGTCCAGACGTGGGAGTCTGTATATATTATACACAAGGACGGACCCCCGAGGGCCCTTCTTCTTCACGGTCTGAAGACCATGTCCCCCGTGACGTTGAGTCTGCTTCTCTGGCTCTGATATAGGGAAGTGAAGGGGAGAGATGGAGAGGAGAGATTAGTTTCTTTGTTTGTGACACAGAGGAGAAGTGAGGGGAAGAGATTATGTGAGTGAGTGAGAGAAAACAAGAGATCCGCAGAAAGGTCAAAGTCTTTATCTGATCTTCTCAAACGGTCTCTTTAGACTATAGAGGATGTGACATGTCACCGTCTAGACCAGTGGTTCTCAACCTGTGGGTCGGGACCCCCAGAGGGGTCCCCAAATTATTTTGGGGGGTCCCCAGATGTTAAGCTAAATGTTAACAGTGTTTTCTCACTCAACAGTAAACAAACCAACATAAAGTTGAAGTGTATAGAGGGTATCTGCACATATTTAAAGTGACAATTTAAGAACTTTAAAGACCTTTTTAGTACCTCTGGTCAAGCATTGGTCAAATTGTCAAATATTAGAGAGAGACAGCCGCTGATACGAACGACCTACGGCCTGGTCGCGACCTAGGCCACGACCTGGAGGTCGTAGGTCCCGGTTCTGGAGGTCGTAGTTCGCGGTACATACTTGTTAGGTCGCGGCCGGTCTAGTTTCGCGACCCCCGGCCGTGGTTGCGCCACCTCGGTCGTCCCCGGGCCGTTGTTGCGCGATCGGGCCGTTGTTCAGCGACCTGGGAAGTCCGCGGTCGTATTTAAAAGGTCTTTTTGCAGAATATTCTAGAGCAGCAGCGCTATTCAACCTTTTGAAGCTTGTGATTGGCTGAACCGGAGGTAGGAAGCGCTCCATTGTAGTCACTTGGACCGCGCGAGGTGCACCAAAACCTATCCTTAACCCTAACCCCAACTCTAACTCTAACCCTAACCTTAACCCTAACCCTAACCCTAACCCTAACCCTAACCCTAACCCTAACCTGCCGACACTGAGTAGCTAACCTGCCGACGCTGTTGAAAACGAGCGCTCCTTCCCTTAGCAAGCGTAGAGTTTCTAAACTCGCGTCCCTTCCCTTAGCAAGCGTAGAGTTTCGATCGCGGCGCTCCTTCCCTTAGCAAGCGTAGAGTTTCTAAACTCGCGTCCCTTCCCTTAGCAAGCGTAGAGTTTCGATCGCGGACTTCCCAGGTCGCTGAATTACGACCGAGATCGCGCAAAACCTCCAGAACCGGGACCTACGACCTCCAAGTCGTGGCCTAAGTCGCGACCAGGCCGTAGGTCGTTTGTATCAGCGGCTCTTGCTGGCTGAAATTGTGAAAATAGCCGATCTACATGCTCACAACGCCTCGCGTGAGCATGTAGATCTGCTATTTTCACAATGATCGAGTCAAACCAAATGTAATGCCAACTCTTACAATTCCAAGTGCTTGTGCGGGGGTCCCCAGTTAAAATGTGATTATTTTGGGGGTCCCAAGTTAAAATATGATTATTTTGGGGGTCACGGCTTGAAAAGGTTCAGGACCACTGGTTTAGACCAGTGGTTCTAAGCATGTGGGTTTGGACCCGGAGGGGGATCCCCACTTGAATTTTGGTGGGTCCCCAGATGACAGTGAAGTGGCTTTCAAGACCTTTTTAATACCTAAAAGAAAGAGGGGGAAGAAGAAAAGAAAAAGACCATTACTATTTTCTGAATCAAAAACATTATCTATAGAATAATCTTTGATAATACTACAACGCATCGATCTCGATGCATCACACTTTTCTATATTACTGCACAACATGGCAAATTATACTGAACTATTTTATTTTGAATTATATTACATGTAATATTATACACAGTATTATAATGATTTTATACTATATATAATTATATTTATAGGCTTCGATTATCAATTATGTCATGTTGCAACATGGATAAATCACGATGCATTGCTGAATCAATTATTTTTTAGACCACTATTTGATAAACATGCATGATAAACATTCTACCTTGTCCTGCTCTCCCTCATGCATCCTGAAGAGGGAGCATTGTGAGCTTGAAAATCAGTTCCTGTCATGGAGTATAATGTACATTTAATGATATTAACCTCTTAAACCCCCAGCACCCATTTTCTGGGATAGCCAAAAATAGCCAATCTACAAGCTCACAAGGTGATCTACAAGCTCACAACGTTGTGAGCTTGTAGATTGGCTATCTTAGAGATTTTGGTGTAGACAGACAAAAAAGTGGTCCAAGTACAGAGACAACAACAGAGGTCCAAGTCTTAAAAGGGTTCGTTTTTTAGTCTTAAAGGGTTAGTTCACCCAAATAATTCGTTATTTTCTATTAATTAGGCCTAGGTACACACTCCATTCATGGAGAGTTTTACATTGTTTTAGCCATTCCTGAGCCAATAATTTGATGGACATACACAGGGACATAGGGACCTACACACTAAGTCAAACGTAGGAGCGGTTTGCACCGCTCAAAAATGTTCTTCCAACACTGCTGTGGGAACATGTTTTCCCAAGCGTGGGTCTTTCTGGTGAAGAGAGTGTGTGTTAGGAGCACAGCGCTGTATGTTCACAACCCCATGGGGCTGCTTATGCATTCATTAGTTTATGAAGAATTATGATGCAGTAAATCCATAACATGATGTTTATGATGTCATTGGGTTTCTTTACAGACCGTTTCTTGTTCTTTGAGAGATGGATGGATGTGAAAAATTGTCTTGGGAGTTTATTTTTTTTCCCTTCAAGTCAATCACACAAGCTGTACGTATAGGACTATGCAAGTGTGTGTGTGTGTGTGTGTGTGTGTGTGTGTGTGTGTGTGTGTGTGTGTGTGTGTGTGTGTGTGTGTGTGTGTGTGTGTGTGTGTGTGTGTGTGTGTGTGTGTGTGTGTGTGCGTGCGCGCGCGTGCGTGCGTGTGTGTGTGTATGTGTGCAGAGGGTTCAGTATTTCTTTCTGTACAGCTTTGATTTACTTAGACATAACAAGGCAATAATCAAGATTAAAGTCATGCTATGTATGGGCCTATAACTAATCCTAAACATAATTTAAAATCTTTTGGTAACCCTAAATAATCTCCTACCCTTGAAGGCATCCTTGCAAAAGAAGTGCACACACACAGACAAACAAACGCACAGACGCGCGTGCGCGCGCGCACACACACACACACACACACACACACACGCACACACACACACACACACACACACACACACACACACACACACACACACACACACACACACACACACACACACACACACACACACAATCATAGTTGCTCGTCTTAATTGGTTGTCCAACTTTGCACACATCACAAAGTAAAAAACTGAAATGTAATAGATAAAAGTATAATGCAATGTGAAAGAAATTAGTTAGTGTATCGTCTCTGTGACAGCCTGTTTCAAGGTTAATTTATGGCACTAGTGGTAGACATCATCGGATGGAAACCTCTTATGTCCATAACTGTTACTTTAATAGCAGATCTACAAGCTCATGCTGCCACGTGTTTTCAGCTTGCAGATATAGGCTTTCTTTTCTTTTTTTTTGCTCTCTCTGTCTGACACTGTTGTATGACAAAGTACTACTCAAAGTTATTTATAGAGCACATTTAACATGACCAGGTCAACCAAAAAGTGCTGTACAGGTTAAAACAATGCAATAGAAACAGACCTTATATAATGAAAATAAACACAAACTAGAACATTAGCACGAGTAAGGGGAAAACGTACTGTAGGGTGCCAGGCTCAGCTGTCGCTGCAAGGCCAGCGAGAAGAAATACGAGGGCATTTTTTACGAATTATAGGGCATTCATCTCCATAAAACCTGGAGATAAGAGGTTTCTGCCCAGACAGCAATGACACGCCAACGTATTTGACGAGAATTCATGGCTCATTAAAACGCCGTAGGGTTTTCAAATGAAACGCGCGTGCGGACGGCGTGGCCTGTGTCCCCGTCTCTGTGTGGTTCTGGTTGGCCACGAGGCAGTGAGGAGCACAGTTGGCTCTTTATACCCCGAGGCAGGGGCGTCACAAGGGGGGGGGGGGGGGGGGTTGGGACCCAAGGTGGAGGGGCCTTAATTATGTTATACTTTAGCTATTGAAAAATAGCAGATCTACAAGCTGCGAAAATGTGTGCAAATCTTTGAATATATTTATTTTTTAACATTTCGTCACTGTCGGGCAGAATCTCCAAGTTACAAATTTGTACGTTTTTTCTCAAAGTAAAGCACTGCTTCATCATTATGGCCATCGCACAAAAGTAGTGAAAACAGCAGATCTACAAACACACAACGCCTCGCGGTGCGAGGCGTTGTGTGCTTGTAGATCGGCTGTTTTCACTAGTTTAAATCATTTAAAGAATGATAAATACAAAACACGGTTTTGGACATACAAGGTTTACACCCAAAAACGACGATTTGTAACTCATATTTTGCTCCTGGGGGGTCCCTGGAACTAAATATTTTGAGATGGGGGTCCGTGGCCAAATACATATCATTTTGTGGGTCCTTGACATGAAAAGTTTTGAGCACCACTGACGCCATAGAAACATAGGTTTTTCAAAAAACCTTAGAAGGATTTGAAATATTCGAATACTTTTTCACCATTTTTCAAAAATAGCAGATCTACAAGCTCACAGCGTGCCGCGCTGTGAGCTTGTATATCTGCTATTTTTCAATAGTTAAAGCACTAAAGCCCGCAGTGAATCCTTGTACCCAGGGCCCAGAATTTGGTGCAATACCCCTGCACCCAGGTCTCTGGCTCTCTCTCTCTCTCTTTCTCTCTCTGCATCGCTCGTATACCAGACAAGAGTTGTGGCTTTTTTTTATATATTGATCTGTCCCATAATTCAACCTTTACAGCATGTGCAAACATTCCGACAGGGTTTGCCTTCTGGGCGCACGGCGGGGGCTCCCAGAAGCTGCAGCCGTGCAATGGGAACGGAGGCCATACTGGCTGACTGGCTGGCTGCTCCAATGACTGATTGAATTGTGGCTGTTCTTTCTACAGTAGCCTGCAATACACCAGCCTCTCTCAGACTGTTCAATTTGATATGCATTAGACCACGGAACCTACTTTTGATAGGATGTTTTACGATTTACAATTTAGGCAATTAGCAGCCGCTCTTTATCCAGAGTAAACAGTATAATATAAAATAAATAAAGAAATCTGTGCGTTGAAACTATGCAAACTTTAGGATGCCAGGTCAACAAATGAACCTGGCATCTGTCTTAATAACATCTCAGGTACTTTTTTAACCTTTGCATAAGACCGATAATACGGTGGTTGTCAAAGTGGGGTCCCCAGGGGCCCTTTGAGGTGTTCCAGGGGGTCCTCCTCAGCTAAAAGTAAGATTAGAAACCTCCGTGGGGGGTCCGTGGCCCGAATGCACATGGGGGTCCTTGAAATATAAATGTCTGAAAACAGCTGCTCTAGTAAGTATTGTAGAGTTAACAGTGAAACTCTGATCAACTTAATTGAGAGAGAGATGAAGCGAGGACTCCCACAACCTTTTCATAGATTCCATATAGTTTCATTGTTTGGCAGCACAATCATCAGTGTATTTTGGATTAATGTCAATTTGTGTTTTCAAATATTGAACCACTTGAACTGTCAATACTTAATAAACTAGACCTTTCACTCTGTACTTAGTCTGCTCTTTTTCCCCTCTACACCAAAGCTCTTTGCCGAAAATAGACGATCTACAAGCTCTGCGAGGCGCTGTGAGCTTGTAGATCAGCTATTTTTGTCTAAAGTTCTCCGAATATGGACACTAGGGTTCAAGTGGTTAATATAAAAAAGGAGGAAAAAAAGTTTCTATCACTCAAAGATTTGGAGAACCCCCTTTAGTAACTCTGGGGAACCCCTATAGGCGTCCCGGACCCCATGTTGAAGATCCCTGTACTAAAAGATTGAAGAATAACTATCAGTCATTTAGGTGGGAATCTCTTCAAGGTACTCTATGGTGGACAGTGACAAAGTAAAACTGGAACTGCACTTCTTTCGAGGTGCCAACTTGCATCTTGTGCACCAAGTAGGCCATTTATGGCCTACGTGTGCACCAGCAGAACGTGCCATGAGGTGCGCTCACACTGGCATCACCACTGGCGATGCCAGTGACATCACCACTGGCATCGCCAGGAATGCTGGTCCCTCATTGGTTGGGAGAAATATTGTACTGTACTTTTGATTCCACTACCTTTCTAGGAAGGGAGTCTTGGGAGCCAAACGTTTAAAAATGACCAGTTAAGGTCCTATTTCAACACTTTCAGAACAAAATCTGAAAATGTGTAATCTTAAAGGAGCTATAGTCAACTTTTTCATTGTAGGGCCGACACTTTGTTTACATCCTAGTCTATAGACTAGAATGTAAACAAAGTGTCGGTCTGACAATGGCCAAAAACATTTTTTTGTCATTATTTTACACTTTTTGTGGTCATTTTTGAATAGAAACACATATATGAAGCTTATTTTTTTATAAAATATTTTCGAAACATTATTTTTATTTTAGCATCTGTTTTTCAAGAAAAAGTTGACTATAGCTCCTTTAATACTTGAGTATTTGCCCACACTGATTGTACTACTGTACTGTACACACCTGCAAGTAACCAAAATAACTTCTTATATTTTGGGGCAGTGGCAGGGACGTGCTGGGCCCCTGATTCACCTATAGAGAGAGATCTCTCTCTATAGCGCTGCTGCTACTCAAAGATTTGCCATTTCAGATCATGGCAAGTGACAAGCCAGTGGGTCAATTACATGAGTTATATTTCGTCATTGTCGGGTGGAAACCTTGTATGTCCAAAACCATTTTAAAAATGATTTAAACTAGTGAAAACAGCCGATCTACAAGCACACAATACAAGCACACAACGCCTCGCACCGCGAGGCGTTGTGTGCTTGTAGATCTGTGGTTTTCACTACTTTTGTGCGACAGCCTTGTATGATGAAGCAGGGCTTTGCTTTGCGAAAAAATTTACAAATTTGAAACTTGGAGATACAAGGTTTCTGCCCGACAGTATTTTTTTCCCAATGGCTGGCCTGGACCGGCCGGGAATGAACCGGCCGTTCGGGAGTTGTCCTGCTTTTCCCAATGGCCAGCACGTCCCTGGGCAGTGGTGTCTGAATGCCACCTCCTCTGCCTGAGACTATTGGATGTAGCCTAAAATGCAGTGGTTCTCAATGTGGAATTAAAATTACATCAACCTGTTCTCCACGAAGTGACCCCAATTCTTCAAGACCATTGAGGGGGTTTCCAGGCGTCCCCCAGCTAAATGAGTGATAACGATGGTTAATCTTTGCCAGTATTTCATGTAAATAACAAAAACTCAACTAGGGAATGTATAGGCTACACAATTATGCTATATTGATCTATCTACAGGCTAGCACATGTTCTCAAAGTGGTGGTCCAGAAGGCAAGAAGATCAGTTTAAACATTTATGCCCAATTTTTCTGTATTTTCAATCCATTTTTTTTGACAGATCTTGACAAATCTCCTCTTATGGGGGTCATGTTGCCGTGTCGTCACGTCACACATACTATAAATCAGTGGTTCTCCTGCCCAAATGAATAAGTATTTGCCTATTTGGCCATGGACCCACTATTTGAAAATATTTTGGGCAAGGGTATAAGGCATGAGAGTAGATTTGTCACCATTTTTGGATCTGCCAACATTGTTCTCATTGCTGGAAAATAAAATAGTGCTTAATAATACTGCCTTATTTTGCACAGAATCCTCTCCTCAAGGACACCTGGTGAGTGGGTGGGGGGTGGGGGGAGTCAGTGTGCCCAGACCCCACTGTAGTAATTAATGGTCTAATACTACACCACTTCTTTGAGAACCGGTTGACATAAATCCACCGGATTCCTCGTTTCTACAAAAAAAAAAATCCAGGTCAAGCTGGAGTCTGGTCTGGGGCAGTGGGGGCCCCTCTGAGGGTGGCGGGACCATCTTAATATCGCTAATGAAAAGAGGCACTTTCCCCCTGCACTGCTCCTTTTCTCGCCGTGTCTTGGATAAGTCTAAACACACGTTGAGAGTTCTTAAGTAAACACGGCCTGTGGCACCAGGCGCCCTCGTAAAAAAAAAAAAAAAAACTCTGCTGGCCAGGCCTGTCCTGGCTGGCAGCGCTGTCTGTCTGTCTGTCTGTCTGTCTGTTTGTCTCACTCGCAGGCCAGGGAGAGACGGGCTCACCTTGCTTGAGTTATACTTCATTGCTGTCCAGTGCGCCTGGCGCTGAAAATAGCAGATCTACAAGCTCACATGCATGTGCAAGACAGATAAGTGTGGCATCAGAGGCGCTGGGCTCTGCTCTCGATCCCATGAACTGACCGGTGTGCATGCATGGCACCTCCTCAGCCACCTCCTCAGGCTCAACCATATATATATATATATATATATATATATATATATATATATATATATATATATACTAAATTATTTAATGCAATAAAAAATGTTTAAGAATCCAAAATGATTACAAAAAATCTGAACTACAAGTTCTGCTATTTTAACATTTTTTGAAATATATTACATAATAGAGAGAGAGAGAGAGAGAGAGAGAGAGAGAGAGAGAGAGAAAGAGAGAGAGAGATGGAGACTAGATATAGTAATAGATACATAGATGCAGACATATACACACATCTTAATAACTTTTTAGCAGTAGCACCATTTGAATGTTCTTAGTGCCTGTTTTTGGATAAACAAACACTATGTGAGAGAGAGAGAGAGAGAGAGAGAGAGAGAGAGAGAGAGAGAGAGAGAGAGAGAGAGAGAGAGAGAGAGAGGTATAAAGTGTGCAGTGTGCTGTTGACTGTGCGTGTGTGTTGTTGACCGTGGTTTAAGAGAGAGAGAGAGAGAGAGAGAGAGAGAGAGAGAGAGAGAGAGAGAGAGAGAGAGAGAGAGAGAGAGAGAGAGAGAGAGAGAGAGAGATTGACAGCGCGCGCACACCCACCAGAATTAGGAGTAGACTAGCCTACTATTATTCCATCACTGTCCGGTCTCAGCAGCCACAGCTCCGTCGGGGCTCAGGTGGAGGTGAGGAGGGGAGACAGCGGACCACCGGAGAGGACCGCGCCGTGCTGCCGGACGGTTCCAGCAGGATAAAGCCTCACCATGGACCTGGCCGTGCCGCTGCCCTCTCCCCGGTACCCGCACCGCTGTCCCCGCACAGAAACCCGTCCCGCAGGCGGAGCGCCACCGGCCGCCGGAGCACCGCGCGTCTCCTTCTGACTGACGCATCATGACGATGGTGGCGGTGGCGGCACCGTTTTATGGACTTTGAAAACTTCGATGAAACTTTTCTAATAGGACTCTGTCAGCGTGGTTTCCTCTGTGTGGCATGGCTGGACTGTGGAGTTGATTTGTTTGTTCCTTTATATATTTTTAAAGATATGTATTATTTTTAAGCCTCCATAGGTCTATACGGATAATTTGGATCTCCTGGGAGGGGAGCGTACGTCTATCCCTTCTGCGGGACCGCAGAGAGTGTGTTTGGGAGCTGAAGTGAAGCAGCGAGGAAGGAGATGATGGATAACTGGTCCTATGTGATGGCTCTGTCTATGCTGGTGCTGTCGGTGGGCTTCCGGATAGAGGAGGCCATGTGCCAGCACTACTACCTGCTGCGGCCCATCCCCAGCGACACGCTGCCCATCGTGGAGCTCAGGGAGGACCCGGACCCCGTGCTGGACCCCCGGGAGAAGGACCTGAACGAGACGGAGCTCCGGGCGGCGCTGGGCAGCCACTTCGACCCGGGCTTCATGTCCGTGTCGCCCCCGCCGGACCACCAGGACAACAACAAATACGGGGACAGATCGGCTGCCGCCGCGGCGGCGGCGGCGAGCGACGCCGCGACGGACGCGAGCTCCTCCTCCTCCACAGACTCGGAGTTGAACTTGAACTCGAGAGGAGCGAGCAGCAGCAAGCAGCTGCAGCCCTCCGGCCTGATGCCCAAGGAGATCAAGGCCATGGACTTCGAGCTGCAGCACGGCAAGAAGCACAAGCCCAGCAAGAAGCTCCGCCGGCGGCTGCAGCTGTGGCTGTGGTCGTACGCGCACTGCCCCGTGGTCTACACGTGGAGCGACCTGGGCGCGCGCTTCTGGCCGCGCTACGTGCGCGCGGGCAACTGCTACAACAAGCGCTCCTGCTCGGTGCCGGAGGGCATGCTGTGCCGGCCCGCCAAGTCGCACCACTTCACCATCCTCCGCTGGCGCTGCCTGCAGAAGAAGGGGACTCTGAAGTGCGCCTGGATACCCGTGCAGTACCCCGTTATTTCAGAGTGCAAATGCGCCTGTCCCAACTGAACTGAAGGACCTTCAGTGCACTACTCTAAACGATCCTGAGTGTTAGTTTAGTGTGCGTTCGGAAATGCGCACAGGGAGCGCACTCACGTATTACTTTGTATGGGAGCTACACTCAGGGTTCCATTGTATACAGACCCCTGTCTGTAAGGGTCCAAGAGAAACAAAAAACTAAAGAAAAATCTAACCCTGAGAGGGTAGAAATGGAACCAAATGTCCATTTCTACACTCTCAAGGACAGGGTTACAGGCCCTTGTGGGTCCATTTGGTTCCATTTTGTTCAGATCTCTAAAGGTCCAATGAAGAGAACAATAAATGTAACCCTGATTGTGTTGAAATTGAACCAAATGGACCCCAATTAAGCGTGCATTCCGTACCCTTTCTACACTCTTGGGGTTACAGGCCCTTAATGGTCCATTTGGTTCAAATTGTATTGTAATGTACAGACCCCTAAGGGTCAGAGAGAAAGACTGAATATATCTTTTTTAATTTTGTATTAAATCGATTATTAATTATTGCCGATGAATCAATAGTGTTGTGATTGATTTCTTTACATGCACTGTGTAAGAATGTATATTTTTTGATGTACATGTCATGACATTTTTTATTTTGTGACAAAACTTTGTATTGGCTATAAAAAGGTCAGTATTACTATTAATAATATAATCAAGTCTACTGTATTTGTAAAATGCATCTTGATTGTGTCCTATCTTTTTTATATTTATAATGAAAAGGCACTTAGCTTATTAAAATACAGATACTTAAGGCTTTATAAGCAACCTTTCCATTCAAAATGAAATATGAATGAATATTGAATGTGGATTCAAATGACTTTGGTGGCAAAACAGTAATGATGCTTAATTTATGCTGCCTCATATTATGGTT
This sequence comes from Nannobrachium achirus, assembly GCF_963921795.1. Lineage (NCBI taxonomy): Eukaryota > Metazoa > Chordata > Actinopteri > Myctophiformes > Myctophidae > Nannobrachium > Nannobrachium achirus. Next base: position 31,838,088 of record NC_137825.1, read on the forward strand.
CTTGGACTATTTTTGGTGCTTAACACCATCATACAATTAAATATTAATCGGGCATAAGCCTCCATCCCATCTTGTGATGCTGTAAAAAATCTAAAAGAGACTATTGGTCTATAAAACCATGTGAATTAAAATGATGTCTTGGCCTGTTTATTCCTCTATAGCAGTGGCTCTCAACCTGTAAGTCGAGACCCCCATATCAGAAAGAGGCAAAATAAATCTGCTCTAAAGTACTGTAAAGTTCAGTTTAAAACAGTTGTTCTCAAACGTTGTTTTTCAAAGACCCCCCCCCCCCCCCCATAACCTTGAGTGTTGCGGGTCCATTTGTACACTCTCAGACTAAGGCTCCATGTGTACTCTATAGAGCTACAGACCTGTAAGGGTCCATTTGGTTCCATTTGTACATTCTACTGCAGTTACAGACCTGTAAGGGTCCATTTGTACACTCTCAGAGTTACAGACCTGTAAGGGTCCATTTGGAAACCCCTGAGGGTCCCTGGACCCCACTTTGAGAACTCCTGGTTTAAAAAAAAAGGGAAAAAAAAGAAAATGTCTATAGACACCATGGCAGGGGTTTGGTCTGTTAAAGTATGTGCAATGGAAACTTGGAAGTATTTACATGTAAAATATATATTGCTCCCGCTCAGTTTCAATATTTTAGGTTCAAGACAGGTTAAAATATATAGGTCTAAAGGCCCTTTCCCGCTGGGCACAATAGCGATAAAAAATATCGTTTTTCAATTGAAGTGGATGGCAGCGTCCACACCACAACAATAAAGCCGTCATAATTGATGTGAACGCCATCGCCGACATATCGTTATTGTTATCGCGCCCAGTGGGAAAGGGCCTTAACCCCGCTTAACCCATTTAGGCCTAGAATTATTGAATGCTTTAACCAGTGAAAAATAGCAGATATACAAGCTCACAGCGCGCGCTGCGAGCTTGTAGATCTGCTATTTTTTTTTTAAGTCGTGAAAATGTGTGCAAATCTTTGAATATATGTATTTTCAAAGCGAACGTTTGTACCTCAAATTTTACTTCTGGGTGGTCCCTGGAACTAAATATTTTGAGATGGGGGTCCGTGGCCAAATAAATATAATTTTGGGGGTCCTTCACATGAAAAGGTTTGAGAACCACTAACATAGTAGTCTCTCAAGAACAAACTAACTGAGCTCTATTTAAGTGAAAAGGACCTTTTCTTTGACGATGACCAGCCAGATTGCTGACATAGAAACATAGGTTTTTCAAAAAACCTTAGAAGGATTCAAAAGACTCTTATAGAATCGGGTCAAAATTCAAATTTTCACAAATAGCAGATCTACAAGCTCACAGCGCGGCACTCGGTGTCGCGCTGTGAGCTTGTATATCTGCTATTTTTCAGTCTATCTACTAGGGTGGTAACGTCCCCCTTTTTTAAGTACAGCGGTTCTTGTATTCTTGTATTTCGTCACTGTCGGGCAGAAACCTTGTATCTCCAAGTTTCAAATGTTTATCTTCATCACACAAGACTGTCGCACAAAACTAGTGAAAATAGCAGATCTACAAGCACACAACGCCTTGATCTGCTATTGTCACTATTTTGATTCATTTCTAAAATGATAAAAACAAAACGAACGTTCTGGACATACAAGGTTTCCCACCGACAACGACGCTTTGTTTTACAAAGGATAAGGTTACGAATAAGTTTAAGTTTAGGCAGAGTTTACTGAGGTTATGTATAGGAATACCGAATACCAGGTGAATACCGCCGGATTTAGATTATTATTGCAAAATACTTTGTTGTTTAAGCGGCGACTGTACATGTTCTACCTTGGTGCATAAAAAACAGACTAATGGACACTAGGATATTTCCTCATCCAATATAGCAGACAGTGTAGCAAGAACCTAATTCCCAAAACCTTTTACTAGGGGAAGTGAGTGAATGTCCCCATTTCTCCACAGCCATGCCAGCATTTAATGTGAGAGACTTATCCATTTTAAATTATGTATGGTGTAATATACACCATGTGCATTGTAATATTTTGTATCTTACACATTTGGATAAGGTTGTGGTGCTTTTTAGGACACTCTCCCACTGTGCTGTGGTCAAACTTACACCCAAATCCTTTTCTGATTAGGGGTTAGGCGCAATATTGTGAAGAAAAAGAAAGTGATGTCAAGTGTATACTATACTGTCTGTAGGTGTTGTTATGTGTTATGCATTTAGCAATGGAGCAAGAAGTAGTCAAATCTTTGACTTGAGTTGAGTTGGTGTGGCAATGTCAGCTGAGCTGTGCAGTCCACTGTGATTGTTCTACTTTTGCTAGGACATGTATACACGCTGTACATAAAATTGCACACGCACGGAGGCACGTGGGCACACACGCAGACACACGCACACGCACAGAGAGAGATTAGATGCCATAATAATGTATGTTTAGACAATATGCCTACAGTACATTATACACTTGCTATTGTTAGGACAAGGGCTGAGTCAGTCACATAGAGAGTGAAATCAGTTTCCACTGAAATCTTCACTCTCAAATGGAACATTTAAAAAGACGATAAAGTTGAACTCAGCCAGCCAGATGAAGAACATCAAGGTTCAACCAAAAATAAACAGAATCTTTAATTGGCTGGGGCAGGTTCAAAGCGTCTTCAGATGTCTTTATCAAGTGTGTCAAATGGTTTAAAAGAATGGCAAGAGAATTCACTTGATGTCAACCCTCCCATGTCTGATCGCAGCCTTGAAGCCCCCCAAATGACCTTTTTTAATGACCGTTCCGGGCCAAGCGTGTCTCCTTTGCTGCCGAGAGAGGGTTGTTCTAAAAGAAATACACCACCACTTGCTGATAAGTGACACCACCTTTCACTAGGCTATCTTCCCTGCAGGCTGTCAGGGCAGGCCATGAACAGCAACCTAACATAACTGCCAGGTCAAATGTCTTCAAGCTGTAAATAAGAGACACGTTGCGAGCTTGTAAATCTTGCTGTTTTTGCCACACAACACACACACACACTAATACCTATAGGCAGGGGCGTCACAAGGGGGGGGGGGGGGGGGGAGTGGGACTGAGTTTACTAGTGCCCAAGGTGGAGGGAGGGGCTTTAATTAGGCTATATTATACTTTAGCTATTGAAAAATAGTAGATATACAAGCTCACAGCGTGGCACCGAGTGCTGCGCTGCGAGCTTTTAGATCTGCTATTTTTGAAAAGTCGTGAAAATGTGTGCAAATCTTTAAATGTATGTGTTTTTTAAGCGAACATTTGTAACTAAAATTTTGCTTCTGGGGGGTCCCTGGAACTAAATATTTTGAGATGGGGGTCTGTGGCCAAATACATATCATTTTGGGGGTCTTCTCATGAAAAGGTTTGAGCACCACTGACATAGAAACATGGGTTTTTCAAAAAAACTTATATCTGCTATTTTTCAACAGTTAAAGCACAACATAACGCGTAACAATGCGTTCCCAGTCTAAATGGGTTAAAACCCCTCCCCTATGAAGAACATTCATGGGGGGCCTGCAGTGAATGCTTGTACCCAGGGCCCAGAATTTGGTGTGATACCAGGGCACACAACACACACACACACACTAATACTTATTGCGACCGTAGGTCGCATTTACTATCAAACCCTGCACAAAGTGTAAGTCAGTCTGTCTGTCACACCTCACACGTCACACTCTTGCCCTGCTCATATCTCCGCAACCGTTGCCCCGATCCATGCCAAATTTTGCACACACACTCCTTACCTGCCAAACTACAACCTCCAAGGACCCCCGGAGCTCCAGGGACCCCCAGGTCCCTGGGGGACCCCCAGATGTAAAAAATGACCAAATGTGCTAAACTGACCAAATGACCACCCCAACGGGGCTGCTCACGGGGAATTCCCGGGGACCACCGACTCCTGGTGCTCCAGAACGGATGCAAAAGTGGTGGCGCCCCCAGTGGAGGACCCCCTACACTGCAGCTCACATAAAATGCCGTCTGGGAGCGACCGGGACAGCCGGGGCCGGTACCTATTTGTCCGCCTTGCCGGCGCGGAGACCCCACCCCTCATTTCTCACATGGCCCTCTTCTAGCGCCACCATGAGGCCGATTCTTGCAAAACACATTTTTGGACACTGCTCCTACAATTTTTGCCCTAAAATCACGCAAATCGGTACACAGTATGTCTACACTCATCCCATCAACATGAATCTCTCCCATATAGCGCCACCTCCAGGCCGATTTTAAAAAACACATTTTTGGACACTGCTCCTACAGATTTTGCCCTAAAATCACGAAAATCACTACACAGTATGTCTACACTCATGTCATCAACATGGATCAGGAACATTTTGGCAAAACACATTTTTGCCCTATTTGTGGAGATAAGTGACCTACGGTCGCTTATCTCCCGATTAGGGAGTCTTACTGGTGGATATACATTACTGACGGACGGACATACACACAGATAGTAAATAGGCAGGCAGATGGATGGATGGAGGGATGGAAGGATGGATGGATGGAGAGGAGTAGAGGGTGGTTTTGGGTTTCAAACAGGCCGTTATCTCGGCGGGGTGGGCAGGTATGCAGGCCGAGGTCAGGCCTGGCTTTGATGTCCGTGTGAGAATTAGTGTGCGTCCGTGCGTCCGTGTGTGCGTGTGTGTGCGTGCGTGCGACAATGCATTAGGACAAGATTTAGTCTGCCTTCTTTATACTTACTTGTGCAACAGTGTTAAAATAGCAGATCTACAAACTTGCTTGGCTATAGGGTTTGTGTTAAAAAACACATTTATAAGATCACCGTCCCCAAATCATAATGTTCTCAGAAGTATAAATGTGTGCGAGCATGTGTGCAAGCGTGTGTGTGTGTGTGTGTGTGTGTGTGTGTGTGTGTGTGTGTGCGTGTGTGTGTGTGTGTGTGTGTGCGTGTGTGTGTGTGTGTGTGTGTGTGTTAGTTATTCTAGACTGTAATGAGACATAACCCTTCAAATACTGTGAGCTGCTGCAGCGTGCAAAAGAACCCAGTCGGACAAACTGCTATCAATTGGAAACGTTATCAGAAGATGAAGCACATGGCATCTACAGTATTCTCCACAGAACATCCTGTGTGTCACACCTGAAGCACAGAACAGAACACTGCGTGCGCGTGTGTGCGTGTGCGTGTGCGTGTCTGTCCATGTCAGGGCAGACAGCATCTTAACAACCTATACCCTCAGGCAGGAAGATGCCGTTAAAGCCTGGACTCTGTAACGAGGAGAGGAGAGGAGAAGAGAAGAGAGGAGAAGAGAGGAGAGAGTTCTGTGGCTGTAAACTATTGGGAGCTGCATTCAGACACAAGCATGGCACACACACATACAGTGTTTGTGAAAGCATTTTCCACCAGCTGTCTGATACCTGTGAGAGAGAGAGATAATACCAGTCACATAACCCCTCTTTAATTCGGCCCCCAACGCACTGTGTGTGCACACACGCATGCATTCATATTCATACACCGTCGGCATGTGTTTTGTTCACTCACATACTTACAAACACATGTGTGCACACGTCCGTTACATGTGCGTAGGCTTAATAGTGCAGCAGGGATGCGTTTTAGGCACTCATTATGCTGAAAATCTTCCTCACAGCAGTCACCCTCATCCCCCGCAAACCTCTACAGAGCACAGATGGAGTCGGCCTTCATTTCCGTCTGGATGGAAACCCATTTAACATCTGCCACCTCCAGGCATCCAGCTAGACTGCTGCCCTCCCAAATCTGTTAGCTCCAATATGCCGACGACTGCCCGCTGTTCGCCCCCCTCTCCCCCGGGGGGCGTCGTTTGGGGTCGCAGGGAGGATGGCAATTGCCACCCTCTAGCGTTCGCATTTAACCTCTAATTCAGTTCTTTTCTGTGTATTTCCTCTGCTTTTTGTTGTTGTTGGAGATGAATCTGGTTTTAGGTTCGGCGCCGAGTGCATCTCTCATTCCACGAATCCACGCCTGTCCATCTACACGTGACACATGTTTTCTTGTCTGCTTTTGGGCGTGTCATTATATACGAACAATGTAAATTAAATACTTGTATGCATATACACAAATATATTATAATATATAAATATTAAATAATAATCACATTTCCTACCAGGGGTTTATGAATTATGATTAACAAGTTCTGCCAAAGAAGGAGATCTCTGTCTTAGCGTTTTTCTTTTTTAATCAGCGTATTAAGATCGCTGTTCTCCATCGTTCGATCCAGCTACCGTTGCTAATAGTTGCTAGGAGACGAAATAACCCGGAAACAAAACATCCGTTCCCCATCCGGTCCCATTCAACTGCAGAAGAACATAGAGTTATCTATCTATAAATGCGAGAAGTCTCTGCGTGTGTGTCTGTCTGTCTGTCTGTCTGTCTGTAATCCGCGTATCTTGAGAACCGTTCGTCCCACCGGCTTCAGATTCGGCACGCGCGTTCCCCGCCGCGGCACGGAGTGCAGTGCCGGGTCCCGACTCGACCCGACGCACGGTTTTCCCGAACCGGCGCGAAACGTTCGGAATCTCCTTATGCGGGGTTGATTGTTGACATCAGGCTGTTCCGGAGGAAATCGGCGCAAGCGCTGACTCATTGTGACATCACTCATAAAAGGCTCTGACATCACGTACGCCACATAAGTCAACAAAAAATCTCTGAATATCTCCATATATAGCATATATGGGCATAAAATGGACGCAGAATCACAAAGATCTCCATATACGGGCATAAAGGGACACAGACAGACGGATACAGAGATCTCCATAAATGGGCATAAAATGGACGCAAATGGCATATATGGGCATAAAATGTACGCAGAATCACAAAGATCTCCATATACGGGCATAAAGGGACACAGACAGACAGATACAGAGATCTCCATATATGGGCATGAAATGGACGCAAATAGACAGATATCTCCATATATGGGCATATATGGGCATAAAATGGACCCAGAAATAAAATTTACGCAGAATCACAAAGATCTCCATATACGGGCATAAAGGGACACAGACAGACAGATACAGAGATCTCCATATATGGGCATGAAATGGACGCAAGTAGACAGATATCTACAGATATCTCCATATATGGGCATATATGGGCATAAAATGGACCCAGAAATAAAATTTACGCAGAATCACAAAGATCTCCATATACGGGCATAAAGGGACACAGACAGACAGATACAGAGATCTCCATATATGGGCATGAAATGGACGCAAATAGACAGATATCTCCATATATGGGCATATATGGGCATAAAATGGACCCAGAACTATATCTGCAGTGATCTCCATATATGGACATAAAATGGACGCTGACAGACAGACAGATAACAGATATCTCCATATATGGGCATAAATGGACACAGGCAAACAGATGGTCAAAACGGGTCCTATGACAACAGGTATAATGGGGTTTGCATTAAAGGGCGGGACATTCATTCCCTATTTACATCGTTCCCGAGTTGGCCAGGTCGCCGACTTCGGGCGGCCCAGCTTCTAGTATATAGAATAGAGGACGGACAGCCCCGCCCCCAGCCATTCACTTCAATGAAAGTGCTCAGTGGCGTTTTGAAGCATGAGGAAGTAGCTAATCCAGGTGCATTCTGGGGGAAATTGGCACATACCTATGTGCCAAAATGTTTGACGTCGAACGTAATGACGTCACGAACGACGTCGAGGTCCATTGAACCCTATTGTAGACCCCAGCGGCGCGCTCTTATGCTCGTGCTTGTATGTTTCACCCCGCCTGAAATTCCAACTTTGGCCAGTAGGACGGCCGCTTCAATGTTTACAAGCCGTTCTGGGGGCTTGCAGAAGAATAATGCCCTGTATCTCCGCCCCTAGGTTTGGAGAGGGGAAAATGGTGATTTTGTGCACACGGCACTAGGAGGTCATTGAACAGGGAAACAAAACCACTGCACGCTGAGTCGCTGACACACCAAGGGTGTAGAAATGACAGCAAGCAAATGGAGAAGACGCACGGCACTGTGCATGCGCGATCGTCCTCCAAAAACAGGTAAAAACACCTGAAATACCTGGCACGGAACTAGAAAAAAAGATAAGAAGGAGATCTCCATCTTTAGCAGTCGGTACATTGGTCAAAATAGGAATACACCAGGAAGAATATCACAGTCTCTTTTTGCAATATGTAGGCTACATGAGTGACCGTATAACCAGCTCAGTGGCCTTTGGGAGTGAGAATGTGTTGTGTGGTTGGAGTGTCCGCTCTGAGATTGGGAGGTCTGGGTTTCGATCCCCGGTCGGGTCATACCAAAAAGAAAACTATAAATATGAGACCTAATGCCTGCACTGCTTGGCACTCAGCATCAAGGGTCGTGTTGGGGGTAAGACCCTGAGACATACTATACTAGTGTCATGTCCAGGGGTGTACTTGTACATCAAGTTGTCTCACGCTATACAGAAACAGGGAATATATAGGCTCCTGCCCAATGGGCCACATGGCTCAGCAAGGCTTGCTTACTTGTAGTGACAGCATAAGAGCACATTCTAGGTCATTTTGTATATAAAGTGACTCTGCACCAATCACCATAGACTGTAAGAAATATGGACTAAAGAGAACGGTGATGTCACCCATTGTTTTCTACAGACATGTTTTGCAAATTCAATCAATTGAGCGTCGACCACTGTCTCCTTGGGAGGTTGGTGCCAGGAACCTGTTCCCCAAGCTCATTGGATGGTGAAGTCAGCTGGTGGGGTGTTGTTCCACATTGGTCTAGATGGAAGTCGAGCAGTGCATGGGTGGGTTGTGATGTCGGCATGGATTGGTTGATGGGGAGATAGGCTATTTGTGAGCTTGTAGATCTGCTATTTTCAAACATTTTCATCATTTTATTTTGATGCCAAAACTTTTGTACTTTACTCAAGTAACTTAAGTAAAACATTTGAGTACTTTTGCCACCACTGGATTGATATGAGGAAATGAGAGAGAGAGAGAGAGAGAGAGAGAGAGAGAGAGAGAGTGAGTGAGTGGGGGGGGGGGGGGGGGGGGGGTAGAGCAGAGACGATTGGAGGGAGACAGACTGACAGGGATGACAGGGGTAAACATAGACACGTAGGATGTTACTGCAGTGCAGGGAGCCTGTGTGTGTGTGTGTGTGTGTGTGTGTGTGTGTGTGTGTGTGTGTGTGTGTGTGTGTGTGTGTGTGTGTGTGTGTGTGTGTGTGTGTGTGTGTGTGCGTGCGTGCGTGCGTGCGTGCGTGTGTGTGTGTGTGTGTGTGCGCGTGTGTGTGTATGTGTGTGTGTGTGTGTGTGTGTGTGTGTGCATCCGCCTGTCTGTCTGCCCATGTGTGCATCCATGTGTGAGAGCGTGTCCACATCAGCTTTCATGCTGAGTGAAGTGTAATGAAATGAAATATCATATCAACACAGGGCTTTCCTGAGACCAGCTACTGCAGCCAGGCTACGTGTGAGTTACAGGTGATAAGGCAGGATTATTCCAAGCAGCCGTGCGTGTGTGTGTGTGTGTGTGTTCATACGAGACACTGAGTGAGCTTTTACACACGCACAAACACACACACACGCAGAGCGTGGCTCCGGAGATCTCCTAGCATACTTCTGACAGATTCTGACATTCCAAAGTGTTGTGTGTGTGTGTGTGTGTGTGTGTGTGTGTGTGTGTGTGTGTAGGTGGATGTAGTCAGTCTCCCCGCACTGAGGTGATAAACCTGGAATGTCTCAGCGTGACATCCAACTGCTTCACTCAAACACACACACACACACACACACACACACACACACACACACCCTCACACACACACACACACACACACACACACACACACACACACACACAGTCAACCAGTCTCCAAACTGCGCTCTAAATAAATGCCTGACATTGTTTCACTCCGTCCACCTCTCCTCTCATCTCTCCATCATTTCCTCCTTTCTCTCCTGCCTCTCTCTCTCTCCCCTTTAGAGTCCAAATGTCATGAAATGTCAGTAGCATATAAAGCAGCAGACTGAGCAGAGTCTTTATGCATTCCTGTCCCACGGTAAATATGAAATAACTTTTGCTCTGGTGTGAAAAAAAAAAAAAAAGCCACAAGGGTCGTCAGAGGCAGCCTGGATGCTTGGCTTGTTATGATCAGAGTGGTGACAACAAGTGGTTCTCCTCCTGCCCGACTGGCCGGTGGTACCAGGTTTCTTGGAAAGGTTTGCTTTCATCCCCCCTACTACCACCCTCCTGGTCCCACAGGGGCCTGTACTTGGCCCTCTCCTTCTACACTAAATCTCTTAGCTCTCTGCTCACAAACACTCCTATCACTGTTACGCAACACCATTGAAAAGGTCTGTTTTAAAAGGGAACTTATTAGACTTAATGTATTGTACACTCAAAACACACAATAACATATTTCTTACATACCAGATTGATTGATTAAAATGTTTTTTTTTCCTACACTGTGATTGATTGGTGGACCACAAAGGAAACGTGCTACAGCTTTTTGTGTATAATCCATGTTGGGGTTTTCCCTAATTAATGACAATGTCTGTGTTTTCTTTTCTTTTTTTAACTGCCAATAAAGTATTCCTCCATCTATCTACCGGTATCAGCTCCCAGTTACTGCCCGCACCGACTACACAGTAGAACACCCTAAAACACCCTGGACAATGCTCCACACGTCCTACTACACTCATCTCCATCCTTGCTCCCAAACAGTGGAATAAACTCCCCATTGCAGTCAGAACTGCAGACTCACTCCCAATCTACAGCCGTACTCCAAGAATCAGGATTTGACTGTGTATAGTATGGTGCTTTGAAGTCCACAGGTCATGGCAAACCGCTTAGAATTCATATCAGCCATCAGGGGCGTCACAAGGGGTAGGAAAGTGGGACTGAGTTACCAGGGCCCAAGGTGGAGGGGCCCTAGTAACTTTAGCTATTGAAAAATAGCAGTTATACAAGCTCACAGCGCGGCACCGAGTGCCGCGCTGCGAGCTTGTAGATCTGCTATTTTTGTGAAAATGTGTGCAAATCTTTGAATATGTATTTTTTTACGCGGACATTTGTAACTCAAATTTTGCTTCCGGGGGGGTCCCTGGAACTAAATATTTTGAGATGGGGGTCCGTGGCCAAATTCATATCATTTTGGGGGTCCTTCACATGAAAAAGTTTGAGCATCACTGACATGGAAACATAGGTTTCTTGCACACTTTTTCACAATTTTTCAAAAATAGCAGATCTACAAGCTTGCAGCGCGACACTCGGTGCCGCACTGTGAGCTTGTATATCTGCTATTTTTCAATAGTTAACATTCATGGGGGGCCCGCAGTGAATCCTTGTACCCTTGGGCCCAGAATTTGGTGTGACGCCCCTGTCAGCCATAATTCTACCCCATAAATGCCACTTCATGCACTATTCATGAAGCGCTCTACCAACCAAAATGCAGCCAAAATTATGTATGTATTGCATGTGTGTGTGTGTGTGTGCAAATCCCCTCACAGGTCAACATTTCAAATCAACCACGCGCAAGAAAAAGATATCCGTAAAGGTCAGCTCAATATATTCTCCATTTCTAGTGCCAGTGTCATTTTTCACAGGACGTTAAAACGGAGGCCATTTCTCTTAGGCTGCAGGCTTCACTCTGGCGGTTATTGCATTTTGGTGGGGTTGCAGCCAAGCGGTAAGGTCCAGGTTTGAAAAATGAAGCCAACGTGGAAATAGTCTTTCAAGCCAGACAAACTATTCCACAATCTTCGAATGCTCCATAAAGTCTGTAACTGCGCCTCATGAAAGCTATAGCGAAAGGGAGCTGTCATCTGTTCCTCATTCCTGTTCACAAATTCATAAAAAAAAGCATAGTAGGCCTACTGTATTGTGACTTGTATTTACAAAACAAAACAATACAGAAATGTTTAACCATCATTAGTGTGGTTGCCAACCAGACTATAGTACTTGCCGACTTTCCATCCATCCATCCATCTTTCCAGATAAACTTTACTTTGCCGCGCTGCACGCACTTGGGACATATGTAAAATCGACCTGCTTCATCGGGAATCTGATCATTCGGCCTAGTCGCTCATTTTGGGCTTGTTTTCATAGACCTCTCTCAAAACCTGGCAGCACTGTGTAAGACAGAAGCTTGGATGGTGGATTAATAAACCTCTGCGGAGTCAAGTCCTCTGTAAACATGTGAAGTACATCTGAGTGGCTGCTATAGTGGTTCTGAGACTGTCCAGCCTTTCCTGGATCAGATTCAACCCCCCCTTAGGGATGGGACGATATGATTTTGACGATGATGATTTTGAATCTGCTCTTCAAGGAAGGCGGTCGATCGCCCTGAATTGTTGCGCAGGTTCTCCAAGATAGCGCCGCCCATGGCTGCTGTGGTGACTACGTGTTGCGTTCTGTCGGTGTTTTTGTGTTTGTCTGTTTTTTGTTTTTGTTTATGTTATATGTGAAAAAATTGATTTGAATGCAAAAATGTAGTATGCCAAAGCAAATTCCTATGTGTATTACACAATGGTTAATAAAGAAATCTGAATCTGAATCTGAAAATGTCATATCACGATTATTGTGAAATCGCAATTTATGATATTATCGCGATAAACAAAATATATTATCCTGCGGGGTGGATTATTTCCCAAAAAATAGCAGATCTACAAGCTCACAACGAGTCGCGGTGCGACGCGTTGTGAGCTTGTAGATCGGCTATTTTTTGGCAAAGACATTTGATAGAGATTGAAAAAAAAATGTATCAAGTAGGTATATTATAAGTATCTTTTACCAATTATAGAGGGTTTATATGTCGTACCGTACCGGATATGCAGCTCGGCAAATAAAAGGTGAATTGATCCCAGTGCATGACGGAGCACCATATCACGATAAATTAAATCTCCACGATACGATTATCGTGAGTGTTTTTTTATCACGATAAACGACAATATTGTGTATCGTCCCATCCCTAGCCCCACTTGACAATCTGGAAAGCGTTCACCCATTTGACCACTGGCAGCCCTTTGGCTGCCGCTGTGTTAAATGGTCAGATGGATGGGCCGTGTCACGTGTGCATTCTCAGAGCGTGTTTATTCTAACGGTCAATCAGTCGATTGTGTTCTGGCTAGGACCCAGGGACGTGCTGGCCATTGGGAAAAGCGGGACAACTCCCGAACGGCCGCTTCATTCCCGGACGGTCCAGGACGGCCATTAGGAAAAAAATTAAAATAAAATGTCGGCCTTTGTTCCGTCACTGTCGGGCAGAAACCTTGTATCTCCAAGTTTCAAATGTATAAATCTTTTCGCAAAGCAAAGCCCTGCTTCATCATACGAGGCCGTTGCACAAAAGTAGTGAAAACAGCAGATCTACAAGCACACAATGCCTCGCGGTGTTTTCACTAGTTTAAATCATTTCTAAAATGATAAATACAAAACAAACGGTTTTGGACATACAAGGTTTCCACCCGACAACGACAAAATATAACTCATGTACAGTAGTTGGCCCACTGGCTTGTCACTTGTCATGATCTTAAATGGCAAATCTTTGAGTAGCAGCAGCGCTATAGAGAGAGATCTCTCTCTATAGCACGCGATGAAGGCCTCTGCAACTCTTTTTCCCGGGCTGAATCAGGGGCCCAGCACGTCCCTGCTAGGACCTCACCGACTGCATCCCAGCTTTGTATGGAAATTGTGCCGTTTTGGAGCGGCAATCACTTCAGAGGGTGGTGAAAACGGCTCAGCGCATCACAGGCTTGTCATTACCATCAATCAAGTCTATCTACAAGCAACGCTGCCAGTCTAAGGCCCTAAGCATCATCTGAGGGAAAGCCTGGTGATCGTACGTATGGACGCAGTCACCCACTTTCTCCTTCTGTAGAAGGAGTGAGGAGACTGTAGACAGAGAAATGCTGGGCCTCAGCCTCCTGTCTGGACCCAGAGCGACACACACACGAACACACACACATGCACACACACAGACAGACGCACACACAGACAGCGTCAGCCCAGAACAAGCCACATCTTTCACTCTCCTGTCAGTCTGTCTCCCTCCATTCATCTTTCCTCCACCCCACCCCATCATCCCTCTCTCTCTCTCTCTCTCTCCCTCTCTCTCTCTCTTCTACACCCCCATCATCCCTCTCTCTGCCTCCCTCCATCCGTCTCTCTCCTCTACACCCCCCCATGATTCCACTCTCTTTTTTTCCTTTTTCTCCCCAATTTAGTTATTATTAATTGATTCCTCCCCACCCACATTTCTGTGTCGTCACTGCTATCGTATCGTACTGGCCCACCATCCAGTGAGGATCCCCAACCAGGAGGACGTGTCGTAGGGCCTTCGTCCTACTCCTCCCGCCCGACACTCCCTTGCTGACAGGTGCCGCCCCAGACCGTAGAACACGGTAAAAATGCTGAGAGCGTTGAGTACATGTCCGGTGTCTAAGGCAGTGGTTCTCAAAGTGGATTCCAGGAACTCTGTGGGTTCCTTTATGGGGGTCTAAATTGACCCATACAAGTCTGTAACTCTGACAGTGTACAAATGGAACCAAATGAACCCCAACGGGTTCATTTGGTTCCATTTGTACACTGTCAGAGTTAAGGGGAGGACCTTGAGGTTTGAAAGTCCGAGATACAGTGGTCTAATGCATTGTCTTTTCTACTGTGGTTCTCAACCTTTTCTGGAAACGTCCGCGCCCCAACCCATCTTTTACTACCTACATCAGCTAATCAAGCAATCAACACACACGCACGTCGCACGCACACACGCGTGTCTGTGCGTTGTTAGAGTATGTCACTCACACATATACTGTGTAGACGCAACACCCTGTTAGAGCTTCTGTCACTCTTGCATGTTGTGTGTGTGTGTGTGTGTGTGTGTGTGTGTGTGTGTGTGTGTGTGTGTGTGTGTGTGTCTTTCTGTCTGTCTGTGTGTGTGTGTGTGTGTGTGAGTGACAGAGGCTATCATTCCAGTGCACTGTAGGTGCAGTGATTTATGACTGGGTCTGTCCACCCCAGGTGGAATTTTCCCAAAATAAGTTGGAGCAAACACATGGTGACAGAGGGCTCCCTCTGAGCGCGGTGGAATGCATAAACACTACCGAACAGTGTGGGCTAGTGTAATCCACCGACGCGCATGCACGCAAGCGCGTGCGCACACACACACACACACCCCCACACGCACACACACATGCGTAAATACGCAGTCACACAGACGTAGACGCAAACTTAACACTATGAGACCTTGAGACATAGTGAGAGGTTGAAAAATCCTTTCGTATACGGAGACAAACACACACACACACACACACACACACACACACACACACACACACACACACACACACACACACACACACACACACACACACACACACACACACACACACACACACACACACACACACACACAGGAGAGACAGTCTGTCAGTCTGTCCCACACATTCACACACTGAGACAGACATCTTACAGTCTGTCTCTCTCGTTTTCTTACATTTACAACCTGGCATGGCATTATATATACAGTATGTATATACACACACATATATATAAACACAGTATACTTTCAGAAATTGTGAAAATATTATTTTTTGCTATTCATCATAAATGACTTGTAGCTATGTAAGAGCCTTAAGTGGTTAATGACAGCTTTCTCTCTCTGAGTGTGTGTGTGCGTGAGTGTCTGTGTGTCTGTGTGTTAGAGGAGTCTCCCTCTCCGGTCCACTGGCGTAGCGGTCTGGGCACCTAGGCTCCTAAGTAGCCTGACAGCGTGGCGCAGGTTCGAATCCCGATCCCGACGGCCTTTGCTGCATGTCACTCCCCATCACTCTCCCATCCAATTTCCTACAATCCTATCAATAAAAGGCATTGTAAAAAGCAGCAAGGGCGAGATCTGAGAGCGTCCCAGTCCTATAAAGATGCGTCCTGCCCCCACACAGCATCTTCTCAGCTCAGCACGCAAGTTTTTCCCAACGAGTTTGATCACAATGGTGGGGGCACGGGGGTGTGGGGGGGAGGAGGAGGAGGAGGACGCGTCTTAGGACTGGGAAGCACTCGGATCTCGCCCTTGCTGCTCGTGCAGTTGGTATCCAGAGTGACTTGCCATAACCATGGTAAACACATAGGCCTACTGTACATCAAATGGCACAGTGTAGTGCCTCTGTAAACTTGGATCACAGGTAAACCAAGTATCCAGCACCAGTCTTAAACAGTGGGTCCTCAGAGTTATTAGAGGGGGTCCACATAGGATATATATTTAACCATTCCCTATTCCAAGGAGACGTTCACAAAAAAAAGAAGATCTAGCTCACATCAAATTGGGCCACGAGGCGCTGTGAGCTTGTAGATCGGCTATTTTCGGCAAAGAGGTGTGGTGTAGGGGGGAAAAGAGCAGATCAAGTACAGAGAGAAAGGTCAAATTTACTAGGCTTAAGTATTGATGGTTTAAGTAGTTAAATGTCTCAAAAATAACATGAATCCAAAATACACTGATGATAGTGCGGTCAAACAATTAAACGATATATGAAATCTATATGAAAAGGTTTAATCTGCAACACAATGTCATACGATATGTAGTGGGGGTCCCTGCTTCATCTCTCTCTCTCTCTCAGCTAGGGGGTCCTTGGCCTGAAAGACCATAGAATAAGCATTCACATAGTGGTAGAACATGCATTGGAGACAGACCATCCATTCAGATAGTGTATAGTAGACTATACATTATTAGACAAACATCCATTCAAACAGTACACTATACTTAAATTAGACACAACATCCATTCAGACTGTAGACTAATACATTAGACACAACATCCATTCAGACTGTAGACTAATACATTAGACACAGCATCCATTCAGACAGTAGACTATACACTAGACTTTACATTAGGACACTCACAAGTCTACTGAGTATTAGATTATCATTATGGGCTATATCTGCAAGAAATGCATGAAGAGGATCTTGATTATTGGCTGCCATTGTGAATTACCTGTGTAATAGTGACATCTGCTGGCGAACATCTGTTCTCCAGCATATGTTCCAGGGAGGACCCAGTTATTATTGATAGCTATGAACCAAATGGACCTGTACAGGTGTGTAAGCTTTTATACTCTCTGAGTTACGGGGGTCCGTGGCCAAATGCATAGGAAACTGGGGGTTGTTTGAAAACCATGTGCTTTAAAAAAGGATAGTCATTACATCATTATGGTGCAATCAGAGTGCCAGGCGCATGATTTAGGCTGTATGGAGACAAATATACGGACAGTAATTTGGCATGTTAGCGTCACTAGGACACACATTGCAACTATTGTTGTTCCTAAATCAGAGGTTGTTATCACTCAGCATACATTTTTTTTATTAAGGCAAAATAAAAGGTTTAATCACTTAAGCCCCATAGAAAGAAAACTATAACAAATAAACAAAAGTAAAATTGTCACCTATGGCATGCCCAAATTAGGGACGCCAGGTTGAAAGTGCTTAAAGGTTATAGCATTTCCCTCTGTATTGGGAAATGAGTGAGCACGACGTGCTCATAGCCTACTAAATTAAGATAATTCATAAATTAGAGTTGCACAGTATATACTGCAATAATATGTGCAGTGTTGTAAAGTAACTAAGAAAGAACCAAGGAATGTGTTTTCAGTGAATCTATCATGGTTAATATAGAGTTTGAAGTTACAATGGATGCAAAGTTCTCAAATTCTATTACACACATTTGGCCCACACAAGTATAGTAATAAAAGTACACATTTATACACACACAACACAGTGTTTTGGTACCATTTATAGAACCTTTATTCCAAATACCTTCAAAACGGCAGAGGCACACAGGCTACAAGTATCTGATGCTAGTCGCCCGTATAGGAGCACCAGATAGATATCCTTATCACAAGAGGAGAATAAAACATATTTACAAATATAAATTAAAACATATCTCAACTCCAAAAAAAAAAAAGACATTGTTATAATCATCATTATAACTGTAGACGGGCAATGATTGTATTAAAATGGTACAAAACAAAAAAAGAGCGTAAACATGTCCGTGATGTTGAAATGTTTTTGTAGTTGTTTTTTTTTTTCTTTTCCAAACGTAGCTTAGTCGAATGCTGGGTGTAGTGCAAGAATACTGTCGAGGAAGGATTATACAAACAATTAAATTAAATTAAGAAAATATAAAAATGCAGACTATTTAAAGACAAGATTATTCACATTTGCGACACCTTTGGTCCAAAGAGAACAGAAAGAAAAAAATATTAAAAAGCCAAAATGGGAGTATGTGTACATACAAGAGTCAGTTTGGCTAACAACAGACATACGTTACTTTTTTTTTGTACTTTCCTTTTTTTTACATGCTGTCCCAGCTAAATAAAGACACATTTTATTATAACCGTACAACAAAATTAAACACTTGACTTCTTCTGACTCAGTGTAATCATCAGAGTTTATGTGGAATGGCAGCAAACAATGCATCATTTATATTGAGTTGCGTGCCGGTGTTGTAGATCGACCGCTTTCGAATGCCGACATTGGCACTCAACCAAGTATAAATCAGGCTTTAAGGACAACTTTACCCATTTAAACCCATCTTCAAATAATTGGTCCTCACTAAAGCTCATTATAATATGGTAGCATCTTTGTCTAGTCACTTTGTCTCTCAGAGGAGGGATGTGGACAGTTCAGGAATCCGCCTACCAGTGACATCATAGATGGGGGAATACAAGCTTATAGAAGCAGCTAACTTTCTGTTCCTGGGAAATTACCATGCTATAATGAAGCCATTGTTCTCACGTTCATAAAAATCTAAATCAAATAAAAAAATATATATCTTGTTTGAAAATAAATAAAAATGATAATCTGGTTAACGATGATGTGTCCATGAGACAGACTGAGTCGATGTTTTAACCATTTTATACATTAGTGAGGACCAATTATATGAAGATAGGTTGAAAATGGGTGAATTTGCCCTTTAACTACTTAAAACCTATATTACCGTGCATGAGGGCTCTACACTAGGTCGGCCAGTATTTCCTAGTAGATCTGCTATTTTCACCAAAAATAGCAGATCTACAAGCTCCCAAAGCATCACGCTGCAAGCTTGAATATATACCCTTTTTGCTGGATGGTCGCCCCCAGAAGAATAGGGACGCCAAGGTTTGTGCGGTTTTGCCGATCCTGCGTTGAAATTGCAACGGTACGCGAGGCACTGGAGCAAGACTTTCATGCCACACGTGACCCATGTGGTATGAAGGCCCGCCCCCTCATACACGGAAAAACACAAACGTTTTAGAACAGACAAGGAAACACCAGAAACAATAGAATGGAGAAAATATATTTTGAGGGGTCAAAATATATTTTCTAATATATATCATATATATTTTGTCCATTGAAATGTATAGGATTTTCAGTGTGGGAGTGTAGGTTTTGAACCCAACTCCAGCTGGTCTCCTATGTGCTAGAATGTGTGTTCATTAGTGACCCCTGTTGGCCGTACACTGTAGTGTTGGGTAGGAGTGAAACCCCTTGTACACTTGCTACTCCACAGTTCCTCAGTAAAGCCGCAATCCACAACTTTTATCTACTGGTTGACAAGGTAGTACTGCCTTCAATCCTTGAGCGCAATATCTACCCTGGCCGACACCAGGGTCTATATTTCTCAATGGAAGAGTATGGTAAGGCGCCTCTTACCATCTAGACTGGTTAAAATAACATTTTAGTCATTAAAATAAGTTCCGGATTGCAGCTTTAAGTGACACCATTGTATTACAGAGTATAATAGATTAGGCTTTTAGACACCAGTGGTCTAGTAGTTACACAGCTATAACTGCCAAAAGGAAGCAAATTGTATTGAATTAGTTGAGGCACCCTGACGAAGTTTTGAGCACCGATTTCCTTCATGTAAAAAGTCCCGTTGAAAGCAGAGTCCTCCTTGAAGCTTAGTTCCAGGCATTATTTAAATTTTAAATCCACACACAATCAGAGGCAAATATGAATCCATGTTGAGCCACCACTGTCACATGGTAAGAGAGACGTTCTCTTCTCTTAAAAAGAAATACTCTGCGGTCTTTCAACCGTCTTTTACAGTAATAGTAATGACCGGCGCGTGGTTGCTGAAGCACCAATTGGGAAAGCACCACGGTCGGTGTGGGGACGCACAACTTCCAAGAACTAGAGCCATTCACTCCCTCTGTTACTGGGGGCAAGGGTCTTGACAACCCCTGAACCTCTGGAGAAGCAGTGAATTCTGGGTATTGTAGGTATGTTTGTTGACCAAAGAAAAGAGAGAGAAAAAAGTGCTGTGTTCAGAATGGGACATAAAAATGTTCATGTGTGTTTGTGTGTGCTCTGCCATTATAGCATGTATAATCAAAACATTTTAGTGTTACCTCTGCCTGTCCCTTTAAGACCAGCCCTATTTACTTCGTCGTATGCGGCGAATAGCAAAAAAAGGCGATCTACAAGCTCTGACACCGCTGTGAGCTTGTAGAACTGAGGCTAATTTATCTCTATGAAAGTTTACGCCGATATGACGACATGCCCAAAACCGAGACGCCAAGGTTGAACGTCAGTGATTAATGGCAGTGGTCTTCCAGGAGGATAAGGATCTAGTCCGCTCTCATGTAGATCAGTGGTTCTCAAACGTTTCAGGCTACGACCCCCCCAAAATAATCCTATTTGAACTGGGGAGACCAGAGGCATTACATTGTGTTTGACTTGCTTCCACAGGCAATCTGAAAATAGCATGAAGATTGGCTATAATAGTTTGGCCAATGTTTGACAATTTAATAGTATAGTTTGTTGATTACATTTGACACACTAATGATCTTATTTATATTTTTCATTTGAGAGGCATTAAGGTCTTTAAAGTCAGAAATTGTAACTTTAGAAATGTGCAGATACCCTGTATATAGTATGGTGAGGCCTTTCCTATTTTCCTGAACACATTCCATCTCGCTCTGGTGGAATGTTCAAACGTTTGTCCCGCCATGCTAAGAACATCACCCTGTCATTGTGATGCACGATTGTTTCGCCAACATGCAGGTCAGTATTTGTAGCCAGTCGAATGGCTGGTGGTTCACCTCTATTTGTTCTTAGGGTACCACAGACATGGGTTTTCAGATCAATTAGACGTTCACACGTTGCTACCACTTACCGGTATACTACAGTATGTTTGTTTGTTTACTGTTGAGTGAGAAAACAATGTTACACATTCAACAAATCATTTGGGGACCCCCCCAAAATAATTTGGGACCCCCCCTTGGGAGATCCGGCCCAGTTTGAGAACCACTGCGGTAGTAGGTAGATGAATGATTTTTTTTTTCTTTTTTACACCGTACCTCAACCCAACGTGTGATGGCTGACAGAGGGTGCTTTTCCTAAACAAACAGATGGGTTATTGTGCTGAATGGGTACAACGTAGCAGTTTGAACCCTGAACCCTGCTTTTCAATAAATCTTTGCTGTGTCCCAGTCCCATACTATATACCATAAAGTACTACCACTACACTTATCTTTACAGTATACTGTTTTGGCCATTACTATCAAGTGGTAGTGTGTCACCTACAGCCAATTAGTAATGTGAAAACATCAGTGACTTTCATTAACCATTTTTCTCTTTGTTGTTCTCCTTGGAGACGACAGAGATGACAAGTCAATTTTTATATTTTGCAGCTGTGAATCTCCAATGTGGATCTCGGACTTCATGTGAAGTCAGTCCTCTGACGCATCTATGCCTATAGCATATGTTACAACTGTATGTTCGGTTAGGGGTTACAAGTGGCCATCCAAGTTTGTCAGGGACGTGTGAATCGTTAGATTGCCCTAACATAAAAAAACAAAAACAAAAACAGGATAATCTCTGGTGACAGGAACACTACAAGGGCAATAGCAAATGATTCAAGTTTTACTCTCTGAATACTGGTTTAGATATGAGACTTAAGGAAGTTATCCAATAAGAAGAGTCTCTCTACAATAGCAAATGACTACAAATTTGGGCAAGGTTTAATTGACTGCCATTAAAGTTAAATGTATATTATATTGTTTTACTACAGGCGGCCGGAACCACCAAAATGGAACCAGAACAACAAAAGATTAAAAATGTGATTAAATTGGTATAATCGTGTCGTTTGGTATAATAATCATTTGGTGTGTTCATCTTTTAACTCGTAGCGCGACTAGCACGGAACAAACTAATTGATTCGCATTATTAAGGGAATAATGTTATAATGTCATGTTGTAGTTTGTTGTGGTTATCAAGCTGCCGGAACAAGCATCTTTTTTTTGCGGTTTGGGCCACGCCTAGAACGGATCACAAGGGCCAGTTTGGAAAGAACACCAGGCTTTCCTCCGAGGTGGAAAGTCTGGTGACGCACTTTTGAGGAGGAAAACTAAATAAAATAATAGTGACAATAACATAAGTGGGCTTTCTCAAGAGATCGAAGCCCACTAAGATTTCAATGACTATTTTGTTGTTTTTGGAGTGTAAACGCACATCCTCTAAAAACTTGTTACAGTTAGCAGACCATATGGAACTGGGACACAGCATCTTGTATTCGTCATTCATGTATTAACAACTAAGCATTTCCTGTATCTTTGGCAGTTACCAGTACAAGCACCTCATTCTGTATGAACCGTCACATGTGTGTGTGTGTGTGAGTGAGAGGGAGAAAGAGAAAGAGAGAGAGACACTCTAGTGGCTGAGGTCCAGGTGTGAAGCCACAGATGAGTGTGTGTGTGTGTGTGTGTGTGTGTGTGTGTGTGTGTGTGTGTGTGTGTGTGTGTGCGCGCGTCTCAGTGGTTCCGCGCGGAGCTGAAGAAACCGTCGCTGGTGGGCGACTCCTTCACCGTCACCGTCACGAAGTTGGCCGTGACGTCGGTGACAAACACGTGTTCCAGGAGGCCCCTGGCCGGCCGCCAGTCCGTCTCCACGTCGTCCAGGTCCATGGCGGTGGTCTCCATGGACATGGCCACGCTCAGGCCAGAGCGGCTGTTGCTGTTGACGACGCCGCCGTTGTTGCTGTTGCTGCCGACGGCGGCGTACAGCGGCGAGGAGGAGACGTCGCGCTCCGACTCGCTGCTGCTGCTGCTGGTCTCGTCCGTGTCGCCGGCGCTCATCTCATTGACGCTCCTCTTCTGGGACGGCGGCCGCTCGTGAGAGCCGTGTTTCCTCTCCCGGCCGTCTCGCTCTCTCTCCATCATCTGGAAAGGGGTGTGACAGGGTGGGGGTGGGGGGCATGTCATTATAAGCAAATAACTGTCAGAAACTTTCAAACTAAATTGTGAAAATAGCAGTCTCACATGTAACTTATACAGTATACTGTAGCTCTTCAAAACATTTCAGAACATTAAAGAAAAATCGAATTCATGATTATTGATGATCAATAATAAAATAAACAATTAGTAATCAATCCCTACTTTGGGTATGTATACAGCACCATTTTGCGGCGAAGTATAAATCAACACTTGAGCGCTTAATCGACTATATTGATGAAACCAAAAAGTAATGGATAGAATAATCGCTCAGTGAATAATAAGATATGAAATGGTAGTCCTACCGTCATCCCTCCCTTCCCTCTGTCGTCCTCTGGCGCCATCGTTCCGGTGCGCTGGCCCGCCGCAGACGCGCGCGTGTCCTTGCCGCTCCCACTTCCTGCTTTCCCCGGTTGACTGCCGGCACTCCGCAAGCTGCTGGACCTCGCCTAGGGTTGTCACCATCACAGGGATTAGCGGAGTCCCTCGGGGGTCTATACTGTCTTTTGTGTTGTTTTCGAGCTACGTGCAATATCTACGCTGAAAATAGCTGATCCTATTTTCCTGTGAAGGTCTTCTCTGGAATACTGATGCTAGGCTTTTGTTAGGATGTCCCAATGTGTGATTTGTGAAAGGATTCCTCCACACGTCGTGCTGTGTTTCCTAAACAATTAGCACGATATGTGCAATTATGATGTTTAGCCATTATCATTTTAAACTTATGTTCTGCTGTTGTAAGATAACCAGTTGGAAACACAATGCAGATTGAGGATTCAAAAAAGAAAACAGTGAAAAAGAAAAAAGTGATCCAGGCACTCAGGTTTTAAAAAACTCACACCCAATGTGAAGTGAGCGGTGGTCGTGCTTGCATAACATCTTCAGACTAGGATTTGAGGATGTACAGGCTATGCTACACACACACGTTTTGCTATGGCAAAACGCTAAGGAAAAAGGCTACAGACACACGCACAGCCACTCTATGGAGCGGTTTACCACTGCTTAGATGGAGGAACAGTGTGTTAAAAACCGACATGTTTCGACCAGAAACTGGTCATCATCAGGGCATGTACGGCAGAATGAGAATTAACCTTTGATTTTATGAAATATTCGAGACCATTACAATTTAAGCAAAAGGACATGTATTATTGTGACCGTAGGTCTCAGTTAACTATGAAAACCGTCACATGTTGTCAGCAACGTATCTTGTCAGTAATGCCTGACATTGAGGTAACTCCAGTCCTCAATGTCTGTAGCTGACCTATGACATCACATTGTTGACATCACATTCCGTCCTTGTTCCTTGTATGCCCATATAAGGAGATCCCTGATGTCATCTTAAGCCCATAGCTTGGAATGCTCACATATGGACATATTGTGTGAGTCTTATGTGGTCTATAACATAAGAGATCTATGATGTCAGACGTCAGTCATATCCATATTTGGGGAAATATTTTGTCCACATTCTGTCCAACTTAAACAACCAACTGCAACTCGATTCACACTCGCAAATTAATTCCGTCCTGTGCCAATACCGTCCTGCACGAGGTTGCTTTTCGCCCTTAGGCGTCTTACTGGTATTGCTAGTTTGAACCATTCTAACTACGCTTTAAACTCATAAAAAATGTATCTTTTTATCCATGCAATCATGAACATTTACTTGACAATTAATACAAATACAATTATTCATTAATATGTCATTAATATGACAAAGGAAATGACTAGCAATGACCGGTACCAATAATCCAAACAAACAATGTACTATAGCCTAAACAAACCATATATTTAATACTTTTATACTAGATCTACAAGGCTTGTAGATCTAGAAGCTCACAATGTGTCACATTTGCGAGCTTGTAGATCCACCAATTTGAAAATGTGCATTATGTAACAAATGAATGGTAAGGATTCGGACAAGTATGCAAAAGTAACCGATCATCGCAAATAACTGCGATCAAGCACCTAAATGTAATAAATGTAGACAGGGGCTTACCACCATGGCGCCGCCCCCTCCCGCGCCGTTCCCTTGGAGACCGTTGCCGGATGCTGCGGCCGGCTTGCCGACGCTCTGCAGGTTGAGCGCTCGGAGGCTGAGTGCCTGGCTGACACGCTCCCGGCCCGCTGACGGCGCCCCCGCCGAGGAGGCGGAGCTCTGCTGACCGTGGTGACCGTGGCTGGAACCCCCTGGGCCCTCCTGCCTCCTCTGACCTGTGGAGTGGAATTCTCGGTTTGTAATGGTTGACGGAAACGGGAAGTCGCATGGATTAACCCATTTAGGCCTAGGATTATTGAATGCTTTAACTATTGAAAAATAGCAGATATACAAGCTCACAGCACGGCACCGAGTGCTGCGCTGCGAGCTTGTAGATCTGCTATTTTTGAAAAAGTTGTGAAAATGTGTGCAAATCTTTGAATATATGTATTTTTTAAGCGAACGTTTGTAACTGTAGAAACACAGGTTTTTCAAAAAACCTTAGAAGGATTCAAAAGACAATTATAGAATCGGGTGAAAATTCTAATTTTCACAATTTTTCAAAAATAGCAGATCTACGTAGATCTGCTATTTTTCAATAGTTAAAGCATAAAATAATGATACACAATAATGTGTACCCGTTCTGAAGTGAATGGGTTAAAGCTAAATAAAATCTCATGACTGAAAATGATTGTAATGACCTAAAGCCCTAATGTGCGATTTTATAGTAGGAAATATCCGAGACTATTTTCACTGAGCAACATGCTTTCATAGAAAAAAAGTCGTGGCTGACTGAGAACTTTAATTTATGTGTTATAAGATAGATTATTTATTTGTACATGAATGTAAGACTTTTTGAGGATCGCCAGAAACCCTGTTAATATGATGACCTCATGGGAGAAGTACATTAAACATTCATGGTGGTGGTGCAGTGGTTCATGTAGTTTATATACAAAGATAAGAATGAAGGGAACGTGCATAATGTCACGGAACCAAGCTGTACTCTAAACAACAGATACCAGGTCTGTGCCATGTCATCTTGACTCTATGATATCCAGATTGGTCAGAACATAGAAGGCAAAAAGGTGAACATATAAATGATGAAATTAAAACAGGGAAAGCATCGTTATGTGTCATTTAGATTTCAGACATATTTCATACTTTGGCTATTCAAAAGCTTGTAGATCTGCTTGTAGATCTTTAGAAAAATCTTGAAAATGTGTGCAAATCTTATATTTATATATGCAAAAAAAATTACTCAAATCTTTGCTTCAGCTGGTACCTGGAACAAAACATTTTGAGATGGGGGTCCGCGGCCAAATAAATACATTTTCGGCGAAATAGTTGAAATAGTTTGAGAACAACTGATATAGCAGCAACATACGTTTTTTTTCAGAGAATTTAGGATTTAGAAGACGTCACTTTGTGGAATTTGTAGAAATATTTGTGGAATTTGTAGAAATATATTAGAAACCGTAATTCTTCCTCACCTGCCGAGGATCGCTGCGACGGGGAGACGGCCGGCCCGAAGCCCCCGGCCAGTTTGGACCCGTGGGTGGCCGACGAGCCCGACGCCGATTGCCGAGCCGACGGAGACGACATTTTGACCCCTCCCTCGCCTCCCCTGACGCTGCTGCCTCCACCCCCTCCTCCTCCCGTGTCCGACAGGGAGCGTTTGAGGTCGGACAGCGACGTCTTAGCGTGAGAGGAGGGGCTGGGCTTGTTGTGGGAAGAGGAAGAGGCGGGGTTGGAGGACGAAGAGGAGGAGCCCGTCATGGAGCGGTTGCCCCACATGCAGTTGAGCGAGCCCGCTTTGGAGGCACCACTCTGGGAGAAGGAGCCCGCCGAGCCCTGGGGAGTAAGGGTACAATGGTTAATCGAACTGATCGGTTTTAATTGATCATTTAGAACAGGAGTCTTCAACGTTTTCAGGCCAAGGACCCCTTAGTTGAGAGAGATGAAGCAGGGACCCCCACAACCTTTTCATAGATTCCATATAGTTCAATAGTTTGACAGCACAATCATCAGTCAGCTGTCAATACTTAATAAACTTGACCTTTCACTCTGTACTGTCTGCTCTTTTTCCCCTCTACACTAAAGCTCTTTGCCGGAAATAGCCGAGCTTAGATCTGCTATTTTTGGCTAAAGTTCTCAAAATCTCAGAACACCACCATTCAAGTGGTTAATATAAAAAAGGAGAAAAAGGTTTCTATCACACAAAGATTTGGATGACCCCTGTAGTAACTTTGAGGACCCCCTGTTGAAGACCCTTGATTTAGAAATATACTGTAAATAATATGATGTCGATTATAATATCGATTAATAATCGAGCCCTATTTTGGGCCATATTAGGCTTCAAAACAAATGTCAAAAACGTATAGCAGAGCTTTTATATAATCTATTTTCAAAAAGATGTGGCATGCAATTACTGAAAAGGGAATCAAGTGGTTCATACATTTGATGTTAAACTTTTGTTGATTAAAAAAATAAAACAAAGGCGATAAACCTTCTCAATAATTCGATGAATCGAAAAGGTCATCAATAGAATAATCGCTAATACAATAACAGAGTTGTGGGCTTTACCTGGGAGCCTGGCTGGTCTCTGGACGCTCTGCTCAGGCCTGTGTAGGTGAAGCTAGCGGGCTGGAGGGGCTTCTTAACCCCGGAGCGGAGGTCCTCTCTGGGGCTGTCCCGGTGGGCTCTGAGGCTCTGGTGGTAGGGGTGCAACAGTTAATCCAACCAATCCATTTAATGGATTGTGGGAAAAAAAAGTACCTGTATTGACAATCGATTATTTAATAAAGAAAAGAAAATCAATACCTAATTTGGGCATGTCATTATAGGCAAAACGTTTTAAAGTACAGTAATATTTTCACTATTTTTGTAGGACACCGTTGTGCGACAAAGTATAAAATAGGGCCAAGTGTCTAATCAATTCACTATAAAGAATGTCTTTGTGTATTCGATTACTCCAATTAATCGATAGAACAAGGGTCTTCAACGTTTTCAGGCCAAGGACCCCTTAGAGAGAGATGAAGCAGGGACCTCCCCACAACCTTATCATAAATTCCATATAGTTTTGTCGTTTGACAGCACAGTCATCAGTGTATTTTGGATTCATTCATGTCAGTTTGTGTTTTCAGACATTTAACCACGTGAACCGTCAATACTTAATAAACTTGACCATTCACTCTGTACTTAGTGTGCTCTTTTCCCCCTCTACACCAAAACTCTTTGCCAAAAATAGCCGATCTACAAGCTCACAACGCCTCGCGCTGCGAGGCGTTATGAGCTGGCTAAAGATATGCGAATATGGACGCTAGTGTTGAAACGCATAATATAAAAAAAGGAGGAAAAAGGTTTCTATCACACAAAGATTTGGAGGACCCCCTGTAGTAAGTCTGAGGACCCCCTAGGGGTCCCGGACCCCCTGTTGAAGACCCTTGCGATAGAACAATCGGCAAGAAAGTAATGTAGAATGTGCAGCGCTACCTGGTGGTGGTGGCGTGGCGGTGGAGGGGGAGGAGGGGGAGTGGGTGGAGCTGGCGGCCGGCCCTTGGCCTGCCTGAGTGCCCTCAGGTCCGGGTGGAGGGGCTTTCTGCCACGCTTCTTGGGGACGGTGTCGGGTTTGGCCAGCAGGATCTGGGGCCTCTTCTGGGGCCCCGGGTGCAGGTCGCGGACGCGGGGGCCCGGCTTGGCCTTCTTCCCGTGGTCTTCATCCTCCGAGGAAGAGGAGGACGCGGAGGAGGAGAGGCCCGAGGACGAAGAGGAGGATCGGCTGTCTTTAGAAGCGGCTGGGGCAGGTTCCTTTTATGGAGGAAACGAAACAAAATGAAAGACATTAGTTAGATAAGACAAGATAGAATAAAACACAGGTATGCATAATATAGTACAGTGTAAAGACATTAAAAACACAGAATAATGGACAGTGTTTCAGTCCCTGCTAGTCTTTTAAAAATACACCAACTCTGGCTGGCATCCCTATTTTTTGAGATGTCAGTAATTTAACTCTAAATGTGGGTAAGGACCCCATTTTCTTCCATTACAAAATGTTATACAGTTAAGTATAAAGATGGGTAGAGGTACCAAGTTAGCCGACTGGTAGTGTGCATAATACATTTTGCAAGATTATCTCCGGACATGCATTGCACACACAAACACTTTCATAGATGGCTAGTATCCCACAGAGCCATGCCGTACAAAGTTGAAATAGGGCCTATTGTATACAATAACAAAATAACAGGTTCAGAAGGGAAGCATATCACAATGAGTATACTGTATATGTGATTCACAAAATACCTAACTTAACACTGAGAAACTAATCCCGCCCGACAGGTGTTATCGTAGACCTGTCCAGACTTGGTCTAGAAATGATCTGAAATCTCCACGCTACTGATACATCAGGCTAAATCTGAATTCAATATATGGACTAGCGGCGAGACTGGACGCTAGCAAACCTATGCCTAACCCAGTTATTATTTATTTATTTCCTATTTCCCTGAATTGTTTCCACCCAGATGTAGTCATGGTACATAAGTTTAGAATTAAGCTGTCAATTGTTGCTACTCGTCAGAAGTCTGAGGAACAGCCTGGTGGCTCAAAACGTTACTTTAACCCATTAAAGTAACGTCACAAACATTGTAAGCACTTGAACCATATTTTATACTTAAGCTATTCAAAAATAGCAGATATAGAAGCTCATATTGCGTCACTTCATGACACACTATGAGCTTGTAGATCTGCAATTTTTGAAAAATCTTGAACATTTTGCAAATCTTGAATATATCGATATTTATCTTTAAAGCGAATTTTTACTCTTCTTCTTGCTTCTGGGGGTCCCTTGAACAACATATTTTGATATAGTCATTTTGGGTGTCCTTGACATGAAAAGGTTTGAGCACCACTGATAGCAACATGACATATTTTGTATAATCAGCCTCAGGCCATTTATTTGGCTTACATGGTGAACTTTTGATCCAGCAACAAAGCCTAGTAAGTAGGGGATGTGCGAGCGTGTCTCCTGCTCCTTTTCCCATCCACCCAGATTTAGCCCATTCATTGAATTCAGATGTCACCAGACAGCGGAGGTTTCTGATCGTCTGGCGAGGCGTGACGAGTCCAGACTGAGAGAAACAGGTGTTTCTGAGTGTCTGTCCAACACACAGTGCAATAGGTCCTTAGGTCCTTTTCACAGTGTTCATACTGTATATTGGGCAAGCCAAGTTGCTGACAGACCCGGCTGAACAAAGGACTGGCACGCTCAACAACTCACAAGACTTGGACTCAGAACGGGTGCACATTCTTAAAAATGCAGAATTACAAAAGGGAACATCTCCACTCACAGAATAATATGTTTAAATTCTTCTTTTAACGCATAGCTGCAGTCAGACAAAATGAACACAATTGTTTGTTTGACTGCTGCTATGATTTAAGTTCAAAACAATGGTTCACAATAAGGGGTCCGGGGTCCCCCCAGTGATCCAAACGGACCCTTACAGAGTTACAGACCTGGGGGCTGGGGTCCCCACCGACGTTGAGAACAAGTGCATTAAAAGAAGCAAACTGTGACTGGATGTTCCCCCTTTCTGAGACAGTGTGCAAAGGATCAGCTGAACTAGGGACAGGATTACCAAAATTTTCCGCGGCCGTCCTCTTGGTCTTTTCCCCTTCTTCTGGAACAATAACTCCCTCTCTTGTTCTCTGGAACACACACAAAAAGTGAAATCAAACCTACAGAGAACTACAAAGGCAACATTGTCAACATTGTGCGTGAGCGTGTGCGTGTGTACTGTATATGCAGTATATTATTTCATTCATGATTAACTTTCTATCAAATCAGCCATGTAGCTCAAGTTAGTTAAAGTGTAAAATAACAACAATTAAAACAATCTATTAAGAAAGAGCACATTAGACAAGCGACCCAGCGACCAAAACGAGCCATGGTGGAAGTCCAGCCAAAGGATGCCATGTAACATAGATGGAACAGTACAACCAACACACAGCCAGATACACACCTTTTATGGAATGCTGCCAGTAACCTGGGGTCTAAAATATTCTCTTCTGGCTCCCAGCTGTTGTGCCTGAAATCACCACACAATTATATTAATTTCACAAAAGCAGCATACTTCCAATCTGCTGTAATGCATCCTACTTAAATGTTGGCCCGTGGGACCTGGGATCCTTTGAAAGCTAGGTTACAGCAACCACTAATGACACACAAGGTCACTTATGTGACTGAATGTACTCCATTCCCCACACATTTCATCCATATGTGATATCTGCTGCTCTTACTCTCTCTTAATCAAACTATTTCTTTTTCTTGTGATTATCTATAAGGCCTGAATTCAAGCATATTTTATGCACTTTAGGGGTGTGTAATAAATGTTTCAGTTAGTGGTCCAACAACTAATTCTAAAGTTTATTTGAATCACTTATTTTATTTTCAAAATAGCAGATAATAAGATCTACAAGTTCTCTTAAGAATCGATAAAAAAGATAAATGGTAATTATGTTTTGCACTTCTATCAAGCCAAACTATGCATCGACTGTGCTTCTGTGAGCAGACTCCATAAACACAATACTACTGAATGGAACACGATCCAGATCACAAAGTCAAACTGCCCGAGTTGTAACTGTACTTTTTTTCTCTCTACTACAACACATTTCAGCACCAAAAATAGCCTCTCTACGTATAAGCTCACAACGCATTGCGTCATGTGACGTGTAGTGAGCTTGTAGATAAGGCTATTTTTGGCAGAATATGGATGCTGGGGTTCAAGTGACTAAATGGCTTACGTAATCAACATTTTGATAGCAACACAGCTTCGTACACTACTAAATATTAGATTAGCGCAGGACTTGAATACTAAATGTACATGTCACACTAATTTCACTACACAACACATAGGCCTACATGTAAAGGACCACAATGGAAACAAGCATTTGGGCTTACTTGTGTATTTATGTTTTTGAATTAATTTTCAATTAAGTGCTCAATCAATCAATATGACTGAGTGAGTGACAGACCTCTTGAATGTTGTATCTATCTAGCAGCATTATCATATTTTGTTCTAAAAAATGAATAAAAATAAAAGAAGAATTACAATTAAAGACAGTGACACATAACTTACTACAACAATACCAAAGATTCAATATTGGCATACATTACTTGTGCTCTATGGGGAAATGTATTGTAAGTAATTACATTTATTGGGGCTATAATTACACATAACTGCAACTACAAAACTGCAATATAAGAAATTCTAATATATTCAAAGGTTTCCTGTATTTGTATGAAACAATAGTTAATAGTTTCCAAATTCCACACATTATGATGTGCCTCTAATACTTACGATATTACTTTACGACCTGCTATGCTGTTAGGTGTGCTATCAAAATCAAGTGGCGATAGCACAGTTCACTACATAATTATTACTGCATATTTAGGACACAACGTGTGGTCAAAGCAATAATAATACATATGCAAACTAGACTACAGCCCAATAACGAAATAAAGAGGTAAAGACACTTTGCTTAATGCCAGAAGAGACCCAGACTTGCTTGAAAGCAACATATTGTCATACATATTTAGGAGCCTGTCACTGTGTATCATTGTATCATCTTAGTATCCATGGAGATAATGACTGGGTTTGATCTAATTGTGTCCATCTCTGGTAGTTTGCTCTGTTGTGATGCAAGCCTTTGCTTGCAATCATCTCAGCAGCTTGTATTTAGTGGCCAGGAACTAAATTCAATAATACTCTCAACAATAATAACAGGATGTGTTGCACGTTTCGAAAACTGTGTCACAGGGTGTTTTTGTTTTTAAAAATGCAAACAAAACCAGGTTATTTACTTTTACAGAGATAGTGTTTTGCTCATGGCAGTGTTCAGTAAACTTATTTCCATATTATATGATGAGACCTCCAGTTTGACATGCATTAAGGCACAGATCTCCATTGATACCTTTATCATCATCATCATCATCTCTGGTACCCCAACCTACATTCTAAAGTCCTCAATATTCCTTCAACTCTGACAGTGTACACATTCTAATTAAATACAGACGCACAAGGTCCATTTGGTTGCCAAATATCAATCTGGGGACCCCCTGGAAGGCCGGAGCCCCCTCAAGCAGGCACCCCACTTTGAGAACCACTGGTTTAAAGCAGCACCAGTGGGTTGAAAGCAGAGACAAATAAAAAGCTTTATTATCATTTCCACCTTACTGCGGCGTCGCCAGCCGACAAGAACATAGATCTGCAAGCTGTGCAGCTTAGTGGATCAGCTCTTGTCGGCAGGCGACGCCATCCTACATAACGGAACATAATGAATTGTGTTGCTTATTATAAATTGATAGGGGGGGCTCGTTGTTGTTGTCATTGTTTGCGTCTCGGCGTTACGCTCTCGCCAATAATGACGTATATTTTTCGAGGGGAATGACGTCTCCTCGAGCGAGAGGAGTGTCGACGTGAGTCGCGTCGGCGCTTTTCCAGCCTTAAAGAATTATTTATTCAATTTTTTGCATCTCCTTATTGTATATATATATCAGTTTTAAAAAATAAATAAACGTCAGAGCCGCTCGCTAGCCGAGTCGGCGGCTAGCGCAGACATGCTAGCGAGGCGAGCCCACCACCACTACCACTTACTTGGACGACCACCCTCTCCACTTCACCAGATACTCAAACTTGCCCTGCAGGGAGACACAGCACAACACGCACAAACAAAACCACATTAAAATATAGCCGCTATGGAGCGTTGATAAACGGGGTCGCCGCGGCGGTTGCGTCCGAACGGGCCGTTTTTCTTACCTTTCTCGGCCGTTTGTTGAGGATGCATTCGGCGTCAAATACCTGCCCTACCGTCACCCCCTCCATGGCTGCTGGATCCTTGAGGCAGCCAGGCTGAGCAGAGCAGAGCAGAGCCTCTCCACACACAGCCTACTACGGTTGGACAGGGGGGGGGAGGCGAACGGTGGGGTATTTTTGGGTGCTTTGTCCTCAAGGGGACACCGTAGAGGGCCACTGCTTCGCTTGCCCGAAAAAAAAAAGATCAGATTGACAAGCTCACAACGAGTTCATAGGCAACGCGTTGTGAGCTTGTAGATCTGGTATATTATTTTTATTTGGTCTCCTCCAGAAGCAAATACAAATAAAAACATGCCCCCGTTATCCTGATTATCCAATAATGACCCTTTAAAATCAGAGTACTTCTGACTTCTACCACTCAAGTACTCTGATTTTAAAGGTTCATTCCCACCGGGCAATTTCTAAATGCATTTTCCTTTTTTCTGTCTTTAGAGAGAACTAAATTTGATTGATTGATTGATTGATTGATTGATTGAAGATTTTATTAGAAGTTTGCATAGAAAAAGGTACAGTTTCATGACAGTGCAGTTCACTGGTAAAAGGTCAACGAAAAGGAGATCCTAGTAAGCTTTTTGTCTTATTTACACAGGAAACCATTTAAGTATGTCATATAACATTGAATGACAGACGGATACTATGCAGTAGATAGTCAGGGGAATATATATATATATATATATATATATATATATATATTAGGGGTGCAACATATCGAACCGAGTCGAATACCGAACCGAAAGACCCTGTACCGAACCGAATGATCCTGTATCGAACAATACAATACCACTCCACATCCACATTCCCCTGGAACCCCCTCAAGGACCCCTAGGCGACCGCAAAGCACACTTAGAGAACCACTACACTAGAGGTTGGGTATCGTATAAGTAAAAAAGAAAAAAAAAATACCTAGTTATAAAAATACATTTATAAATCAAGGACATTTCTTTGTTAAAACACGTTGTTGATTCATACAATGAATGCTTGTTAAAAAAAACAATAAACAA
Organism: Nannobrachium achirus; assembly: GCF_963921795.1. NCBI lineage: Eukaryota > Metazoa > Chordata > Actinopteri > Myctophiformes > Myctophidae > Nannobrachium > Nannobrachium achirus. The sequence continues at coordinate 31,873,093 of NC_137825.1, forward strand.
ATGTTTAGAAAAAAATCAAGGACATTTCTGTTTATTTTTTGTATCGAAAAAGTATCGAACCGCGACACCAAAATATCGAACCGAACTGTGAATTTTGTAAACCGTTGCACCCTTAATATATACACACACACACACACACACACACACACACACACACACACACACACACACACACACACAGTAGAGTAGATATTTACAATAGACGGGTCAGGGGGAGGGTAAGGCTGGGCTAGATTTGTTTTTACCAGTTACGAGTTACCAGTTACACTCCTTTAAGGTCTTCGGTAAGGCAGGAGAACGAGTTTGACTCTTTGTTTGAGCCGACTGTATGGGTTGAACGTGATCTATGGCGCTGCCTTTGGTGTGGATGGATAAAGTAATAATAAATGCATAAATCAACATTCTACAGGCGACGAGTCCTGTTCAGAACCGGTCAGAATTCAGAATCCAATTCAAAGGCTTCCACCAGTGTTTTTGTCCAGACGCTGTAAAGCTTACTAGGATTTCCTTTTAGTTGACCTTACCAGTGATTTGTGCTGTCATGAAACTGTACTTTTTTCTATTGCAAACTGCTAATAAACTCTTCAATCAATCAATGTGTTTGACAAATAACGATCACAATCTAAATTTGTATGTATTGTTTGTGCTAAATTCAAATTAAACTATCTCAACTAAATTAAGAGATTAATTCTGGCCAAAATGGGATCAACATGCAGTTATAACGGATCTTGTACAGATTTATTGCGACCGTCAGGTAGCAGTTACTATATCAAAAACCTCCACCGGCTGTCAGTCTGTCCGCCACACCACGTCACGTCACACTTTTGCCCTACTCATATCTCCGCCACCGTTGCCCCTATCCATGCCAGACTTTACACACACACACACACACACACACACACGCACACGCACACACACACACACACACACACACACACACACACACACACACACACACACACACACACACAGCGCCATGAGGCCGATTCTTGCAAAACACATTTTTGGATACTGCTCCTACAAATTTTGCCCTACAATCATGCAAAGCAGTACACAGTAGGCCTTTGTTTAGACTCATGTCATCAACTAGCCCCATATAGAACCTCACCCGTCGCTGCATACTGTTGTGCTCCGAGACGAGGTCCTATAAAGGTTTCCCCGTGGGGGGGTCGAACGCCTCCAACGTTGAGGTAGAAAACACTCTTCCCGAAATTGTATCCACAAAGTAAAGGTAGTTCCGAGCTCCCAGACTGTGATAACCTAACCAGGGTCAATAAAACATGAACCAGGGCACGAAACAATCCGTTAAAATCGCTAGTTTTGTCAGCCGGCAATGTTTACAAGCCTGGAAGTTGCAGCCGGAATGGCAGCATTAGCGGCCCCTCTGGTCGAACGTTGCCCCAACCGTCGCTGCATTCGAACAGACATTGGACACTGCTCCTACAGATTTGCCTTCTAAAGTTTGTGTATGCGACCTGGCGGTCGCTTATCTCCTGACTTAGGGAGTCTTACGCTTACTGTACTGCTGGTTAACATTATTTTCATTCAAATACTGTAGCCTAAACTTATTGTGTAAATCATATCGACAGTGGGTGCTAGCAAGCCAACACAGAGCAAGCCACCTGAGGGTTAAGGTTTGTATTTGAGAAATAATAGTATATATCCTAGAGACACGACACAACAAGACTAGAGGTGACTGGCCCAAAGGGCAGCAAACTTGTAGTTTTCTTACATCCATAATTGCACTGTTTTACCGTATGTCATGGATGTGTATCGACTTTGTTAAAATCGTTTGTTTGTTTGAAGGGAATCAATCTTCACGGACCGCATCATACAGGCACGCAAATCAGTCTGATGATTCAAGCTATTGAATCAAGCTAAACTCCCGCATTGAAAACCTTACTTGAGTAAAAGTACAAAGTATTGGCATCAAAATATACTTGTGTTCCAAATTCATTTTATGACCTTTACTGCGTGACCTTCTCTCTCTCCCCATTTCATGTCAGTCAACAATAATCTATCAAATAAAGGCAAAAAGCAAAGAACTGAAATAAAGGTACTGCAGCAATAAAATCATTATATGAAGTAACCTGTTACTCTAGTAATTTAATTACTTTACCCAGAAACAAGTTGTGTTAACCTATTACAGCAGCCAAAACTGTAATATTATTACATATTACTGATTCAAGTATTACTTTGCCCAACATTGTTCATGACCAACATTTGGATGCATGGAATTGGTGTGTCTTCAGAGGCAGATAAAAATACATTTTGTGACATTGATAGATCAGTCTTTATTGATTGCCGAGGGAAATCCAGGTTTAATAGCAGCATTGCAGTAGGCATGAAACAATGGTGTGTGTGTGTGTGTGGGGGGGGGGGGGTGGGTAATCAAGTAATCGAATTAAACATATACATATTAAGTAGACTCAAGAGTCTGACCTAGCCATCAGCACTTATTAACTGATCGGAACAATCACCAGAATATGAACATAATACTGTATATAGATTTACTTGCTCTGAACAGTGAACAAAATGACCAATATGCCATCTATCTACAGTAATAACAGTTAACCTAAGCAGACAACAGTCATAGGTTAGTGTACATCCAGGAGTCCATTAGAACATGTGCCAGGGAAGGCAGGGCTCATTGTTCCAAGAACATTTCCTCTATTGAGGGCACAAATACCTACTAAAGATGTTTGCACAGGGAGGTTTAGCTTAGTAAAAGCGATTGGCCCAGCAGAGCAAGAAGAGAGATGATTAATCTTAATAATCATCTTCATATTCTTCTTCACTGTATTCACTGTTAATGGGAGTGCCTGGGGGATATTCACGACTCCAGTCAAATGAATCATTATCTTCATTGCTTTCATCATCTTCATCGTTTTCTTCATCTTCGTAGTTTTCATCATCTTCAACGGTTTCTTCATCTTCAATGGTTACCACGGAATCAGCTTCATTATCGTCATCAACCATGGGTACATGATCATTCCTCAGTCTGAGAGAGACACACCTGAGAGCGTAGAAACCAGCAGGCGTCTTCCCCAAGGTTTCCCACGTGTCTGTCTCTTCACAGTAGCGCTCGATGTTCTGGGTATACCTACATGAAGAGAGGGATACCGGTTAGGTAGGCGCTAGGGACATCTGGGCACCTCAATGTAAAATTGGCTATTTTGTCAAAAACATATTTGAAAAATGGTCTTACTTTTATTTTTTCTGCACATCCTAATACATTTAACACAGTCCCTGCCGGTCAACTGCCTGATCAACAATTTAACTAGGGGGTTCCCTGCCGGTCAACTTTGGTCAACTTTTATATAAAAAGTAATTTTTTAGATATTTTTTGCAGAAAAAACTCCCCTGGACTATAAGGAAAACACTGATTTTGCTGGCAGGAGCTGGATTATTTATGCATTTACTCTGGCAGGGAATGAGTTGTACTCCTGTGTTTCTTCCAATCATTATTATTGTTATTATAATTTATTTATTTTTCCTTATTTTCTGAGATTGTTCTGCAACTGTCCTGGGGATTGAGGGTGGGATAGGGGGAGGTGTCTATTATGTTTGCTGTTTTATATCCACGTGATATATGCCAATGTCAATGTATACTCACTCTTGGGCTTTATTGTTAAACTGAATACAAATATTTGAGAAGAATAATTGCCTTAGGTAATGCACGGTACATCATTATCAGACTTAATTGTATCCTTCCACAATTGTTTATATCCCAACATGACTGGATATACAGACTTTGTAGCAATTATAGAAATATTAGACCTTAACATTTTGGACGAAATAGCTAATTTTACATTGAGTTGCCCAGATGTGCCCACCTGACCTGTTACTGAAGAGAGGATACAGGTCAGGTGGGCACAAGAGAACAGTCTGCCGTTAAGCCACCTTTTCACTGGCATTCATGGAGAGCAGCAGTGTCTTTACCTTTTGTCGTTACCCTGCCCTCCTAGAACGTAGATCTTTCCATCCACCACAACTGCACTATGATTGTAGCGTGGCTCTTGCATGGGGGCACACATGGTCCACAGTTTGGTCTTGTCGTTGTAACACTCCACCGTGTTTTGAATGACCTTACAGGGCCATTTGCGCTCATACTTCATGCTGTAACCGCCTATAAACACAAATGAACAGAATAGAATAGTGACATTTAATGGGCTCTATTATGCATAGTCTGTGCCTAAACTACACTTCCAATGGTGAAAAGCAACTGAAAACATTTACCGTTTCCATTTTGAAGGAAAGGGAAAGCAAAACACTACATCTCAGAGGCAAATAGGTTTCCTTTTACTCCACTAAAATTATCTTTGGGTTTACTAGTTACTTGGTAAATTTCTATTATTAATACAATAATTCAAAACATGGCGGTACACACTAATGAAATCAAATACTTTATTTTTATTTTTCCATATGCCTCGAGATGCCAAGATGACAGCCGTCTCATATCGTCTGTCATCTTTAATATTTCTATGTTTGGTACTGCAAGCATATTTTTATGCCAATACTTTTGTCCTTTTCCATAAATAAAATATTCAATACAGGACTTTTACAGTTGTAATAGTATTTCTACATTCTAGTATTGCTACTTTTACACAAGTAAAAAGCGGGGTATTCTTCCACCACTAAGAGCCTTTAAGAACAGGTATGATACCTGTAACATAGATCTTTCCATTCAGAACACAAGCAGCTGATTGATCACGTGGCATCTGCATAGGAGCGATCCTTTTCCATTCTGATCTTACAGGGTGGTACTTGTACATCTGGGTAAGTTTTGGCTGGATTGGAGCATCACCTAAGTTCCAAAAGTACAGGTACGCACGCACGCACGCACGCACGCACGCACACGCACACGCACACGCACGCACACACACACACACAGCAAAAAGTATTTGGACATCTTCAGTTAACAGTTATGCTTGACATACATTACATATAAAGCACAATCTCATGAACCTGCATTGCATAAACCTGTTCCATACCAATGAAGTAGAGCCATCCATCTAGTGTGACCACAATAGGGGTTTTGTCTGTCGCTGCCACGCCGTCACACTTCATGTCCTGCCAGGTGTCATTGTTGAGATTGTAGCGCTGCATTGAGATTGTACTCTTTTCCTTGTCTCGGCCAGCTACAGCAAACACACATCCATCCAGCACCACCAGGCACCACCAGGCTTGGAGGTTGTGCAGGGGAAATAATTAAATCATGATCATTAGAATTGATGATCTATGGCTATGATATGGCCAAAATAGGGATGCCAAGGTTAAATTAAATGCCACAGGTGACAATCTTACTTTCTGCAGCGTTCGCCTGTGTTTCCGCCAACCTCAGCCATGAGTTACGGTGAACATGGAAGCACCAGAATTGAGAACCATCTCCATCGGTCACATACATATTGCACAAAGAGCCTGGTGGGAGAAGAGCAGAATTATGAGTTAAAATTCAAATAAAGATTGTAATATGAAACTTGAAATGAAATGTCATCGTATAGCTTCTATTTTCACTTGTTATTGACCATATTCACACAGCAGCCATCTTGCCATTAAGTTAATGAAATGCCACCCCAGTTGCCATCCGGTTTCAATGCAAATTCCAAACATGGCCGCCAGTTGAATATTGTCAGTGTTGGGCAATATCACTTAGGAGAGTAATCGTTACTTATTACTTATTCCTTGGGAAAAGCAATAATATTATATTACCCGTTGGGCAGAACAGTCACCATTGACATCCAGTTGTGCAAACCTGTTGTATCAGTCCGTGATGTCAGTACTACCAGTAAGACTCCCGTTGGTCGCTTATCTCCACAAATAGGCCAAAAGTTTGTTTTACCAATTATCAAGACATACGGGCAGTTGACAGTTTGCCATGGTTACTCATTGAAGTTGAATCTCCATATATGGAGATAACCTACGCATCACACTAAGTCTGACCTCACCAGCCCATATTTGGGCATGAGCAACTTATGTCTCCATATATGGAGATATGATGACATCACACAGTCCTCAGCCGATGATGTGGCGTGATGTCATACAATACACAAACGAGCCCTACAGTATAAAGGGGCAATTCTTGCCAGGAAAGAAGCATTTCTTCGACTCAGACCTTATCGCCAGGGTTGGCTTATAGCAGCTGTCGGTAGGACCATATATGGATTCTGTTAGTGTGGATCTCCTAACAGGGCATCATCTGGGATACAATCCCTTTTATGCCCATATATGGAGATCCCTAACAGAATCCCTTTCATGCCCATATATGGAGATCCCTAACAGAATCCCTTTTATGCCCATATATGGAGATCCCTAACAGCATCCCTTTTATGCCCATATATGGAGATCACTAACAGCTAACAGAATCCCTTTTATGCCCATATATGGAGATCCATAACAGAATCCCTTTTATGCCCATATATGGAGATCCCTAACAGAATCCCTTTTATGCCCATATATGGAGATCCCTAACAGAATCCCTTTTATGCCCATATATGGAGATCCCTAACGGAATCCCTTGTATGCCCATATATGGAGATCCCTAACAGAATCCCTTTTATGCCCATATATGGAGATCCCTAACAGAATCCCTTTTATGCCCATATATTATGGAGAAATCCCTGCTCTGAGTATCTGACATCAGTGTGATGTCACCTGTTTATGCCCATATATGGAGATCCCTGCTCTGCGTATCTGGTTGCTATGGTAAACAGTTGGTTGCTAGGGTAAAAAAACATGGTTGCTATGGTAAACAGTTGGTTGCTAGGGTAAACAGTTGGTTGCTAGGGTAAAACCATGGTTGCTAAGGTGGTTGCTAACGTACACTAACAGACCAGCAACAACAGACTGTTGCCACAGCAACGTACACAAAGGTTTGTGTACACATGTGGTGTGATGTCATACTGATGCGGAGATATGAGCAGGGCAAAGGTGTGACGTGTGACGTGTGACCGACGTACGGACGGACGGCCGGTGGAGGTTTTCATAGTAAACTGCTCCCTGACGGTCGCAATGACATCAGAGTATGCCGTCAGCATGTAGACAGACAGCCATGGTGGCAACACTGTTTATTACCAGTAAGACTCCCTAATCGGGAGATAAGCGACCGTTGGTCGCTTATCTCCACAAATATCACAACCTCCGCCTCTCACGTCATACGGGTAGCCATAGTTACACCTGGAATGTTGAATCTCCATATATGGAGATAACCTACGCATCACACAAAGTCTGACCTCACCAGCCCATACTTGGGCATGGACGACTTATATCTCCATATACGGAGATGGCCATATATGGAGATACGATGACATCACAGAGTCCACAGCTGATGATGTGGCGTGATGTCATACAATACACAAACAAGCCCTATATAAAGGGGCAATTCTCACCAGGGAAGAGAGCATTGCCTGGAATGTTGAATCTCCATATATGGAGATAACCTACGCATCACACAAAGTCTGACCTCACCAGCCCATACTTGGGCATGGACGACTTATATCTCCATATACGGAGATGGCCATATATGGAGATACGAGGACATCACAGAGTCCACAGCTGATGATGTGGCGTGATGTCATACAATAAACAAACAAGCCCTATATACTGATGCGATACGATGACATCACAGAGTCCACAGCTGATGATGTGGCGTGATGTCATACAATAAACAAACAAGCCCTATATACTGATGCGGAGATATGAGCAGGGCAAAGGTGTGACGTGTGACGTGTGACCGACCGACCGACGGACGGCCGGTGGAGGTTTTCATAGTAAACTGCTCCCTGACGGTCGCAATCAGTGAAGTCAGCATGCAGACAGACAGCCATGGTGGCGACATCAGTGATGTCAGCATGCTCATCTCCAAATGTGGGCATCGTTTCAGCATGCTGCTGTTACCATGGTGGCGACATCAGTGATGTCAGCATGCTCATCTCCAAATCTGGGCATTGTTCCAGCAAGCGGCTGTTACCATGGAGGATAGCAGCATACTGATCTCCAAATTTGGGCACTGTTTCAGCATGCGGCTGTTTAGTAGTAGTAGACAGACGCCGGACGGACACACATTTGCCAAGTTAATAGTTAGATTACATACCAGTAAGACGCCTAAGGGTGAAAAGCATAGGTTGCGCCATGTCTCGGCCATCTGGCCAGTGATGTATATCGACCAGTTACCCAGATATGGAGACCCCTGGTACCCATAGATATTCACTATTATGGGCTTAATATTGTTGACATCAGGGATTGCCATATATGGGAATAAAAGGGATTGGTTCCCCTGACATCACAGTGAAGTCAGAGCATGTCAGAGAGTTAATCAACAAAAAAGACAAGCGTTATACAGACGGACAGATACGGTCAAGATGTGACGGTTCTGATAGTAAACTGCGACCTACAGTCGCAATTACATTGTATTACTATTTTGGACAACACAATCTGTTTAGTCAGCTCCTTTTATAACTGATTTGTGATGGTTGTGATTCTATGACATCAATGTGCACCTTTGGGCACCATCGATAGACAAATTGGATCGAAAGGTTTTATTCTATAATTTTTCAAAGGTAATTAAAAACCTGGCAGAGAAATCTAAAAAAAGTAAATTAGTGGATGAAATAATCAGATTCCAGTAAGAGGAGCACTAATCTGGAATTCTCCTTTAAGTTTAATGTTTACCTGGTATACTAGTCTCTTTGAAGGACTACATTGTTCTCTCTGAAAAATGGGACTCTTTACCCTGTTTTTAGTTGACAGGGGTCATGACCTTTAATCAGTTCTCAATGCTTTTGGAAGAGTCACTCTGATTGTGCTCCTAAAGCTAGCCTTACACCTAACAACTTTGAAAAGATTTCTCAGTCGTAATAAAATCGAGGCGAGTCGAGGCGCGCTCCCGTGATTCGGTCGTTACTCAATTGTTAAATGTGAGGTAGTGCTCCGACTCGATTTTTACCCCGACTTGAGACCCAGATTCTGTTACGAGAATATTAAACTGGTTTGATATTTTCTCAAATCGGGGCTGAGTCTGAATGAGCACAATGACGTAACAACCAAAACAGAGCGCTAGCGAGCCAAAAGCCATTTATTCCCCAAGACGTTCGGTTGAGCTGCCAGCCTGGCGTATCATAACATAACATTCAAAGTTGATAATAAATTGATAGGATCAATCTGGAGAGAACGGGAGAAGAGGGCTGAGGGAGGAGGGCGGAGCTCGGTGTGTGTGCAATATGTGCATGCATGCAGTGAGGGAAAAAGTAATCACATGTTAAACCTATTTCAGCAAATAAAAGAGAATCTTGTACCAGTCTTTACAAAATCTTTAGAATCATCTCACATCTAACAACTGAAATCTTTTAAAAATCATCATTAAGTCTTTGGGGAGTCTTTTTACCTGACGCAACCACGGCAGGCTCGTCCAATTTCAAGGGCAGACGTCCCAGAGTCTTCCATTGATTGGTCAGGGGATCAAAGCTCTCCACAGTGCGAGCGTGCCCTCCCTCAGCATTTGCTCCCAACATCGCTATCACTGCAAAAAGTGGGGGAGAAGGAGCAGGTGAGACAGAGAAGATATATTGAGCAGATATATTGAAATGAATGAAAAACATAATCACTGTTCTACGGACAGGAATGGATCTGGACACAGCTAGATTTCATTCATATTTATTTGAGGTTTGACGCTATTGCAATCTATTTAGCATGAAGAATAAACACATTCTAATATATAATAATTTGAGTGAATTCTGTGACAAAAAAAGATTGATCAATGGAAAGTTGTGTGAATAGGTTCAAAATATTATGTGGGGAAAAAGTAAAAAAGATGTGGAAGCCAAGCTTAGTGGCTAAGGCCCATTGTGTGTAAATGGCATGCCAATATCATGTAACGTTATTCGGTCCGTGACGTGAATATCGCTGCACACATGCTAATGTGTTTTTTTTTTTTTTTTACTTTTTTTAAGATTTGTTTTTGGGCTTTTTATGCTAATGTGAATTTTCTGTATGGTGTTGGTAGTTGTAGTTGTGCTTTCTGACGAGTGTGAAGCTTTGAAGGTCCCAACTCTGGCCCTTTCTACTGTCAATTGAAAGAGGATACACGGTTGCTGCCAACAGTTTCAAAAACTTAGGGTGAATTCTGTCAAACACCAAACAATGCAGCCAAAAGTCACACCGCTGGCGCTACACATGCATGTGTGAGGCAAGGTACCTGTGGTCATGCGTGGGCGTGCTGTGTTAGAGTAGGGCTGCTCCCCCTTGGCCTCAGAGATGAACCTCTGGCAGCCCTGATATTCTTTCACCACATCCAGAGACTCAATCACAGTGGGAAGGTACGAGGGACTGATCAGAGGCAGACGGATTTGCTCCAGCACCTAGAAGAACACATAGAACACTAATTATTTACAAGACCAAGTGGATATCACCCTGGCCACAATATCCACTGTGGACTGCATAACTGAAGTGGCGGAAGTGCTGCGGTTAAGGGAAGTTATGTCACGCAGTGCAGGTCTGTTTACAACCGCCAGTGGAAAAAACCTAAATAGTGTAGCTCTTAACTCACTCTTAATAGGTGTAAGTTTGTCAGAATCCATGTTTTTGTTTGGATATTGTTTATTACGAGCGCAACCAAAGGGTCGAGAGAATTAGAACAGTTTTTTTCGCCAGCGGGGAATACACCACACTGTGAAAAAACAATAACATCCGGTGAAATTCTCCCGGCGGAAGTCTATGGTGCCCTCCAGACTAAGCGCGGTGGCCGTCGGGGCTGCCGCTAGGATCAGCGGTGGCCACGCCGCGGTAAGACACAAACTCACTCGCTCAGTGAGTAAACGCCACGCGGTATTTCACAAAGATGAACACAATCCATCTCTCAGCGCCCACGTACGCATGCGCAAACGAGCACGCTCACGGGGATTTTACGGGACCGCGCCTGCTCTCCTCGCCGCCCCAAAACTTCGCCCACCTCTCATTGAAAATGAATTTCTAGGAGGCCGCGCCTAGTCTGGAGGGTACCTATGCCGTATCAGCCTCACGTCGTAACCAGACTTTTCTCTTTGCAGATGAGTAAGCCTGGTGGATATTAAGATAGTGAAACTAAGTCTTGCTTGTGATTGAACATATTGCATTTTTTGGGACGCAATGAGACGTCATGCGCCGTCCTGCAACGGGGTAATTCAGACCTCTGCAACGGTCTCTGCGGTGCGGTGGTTTCAATGCGTTGCATTGGTCTGGTCTGGGCTGGGTGGCTGGACTTAAAGAATTACTGACCTTTTCAAAGTTCTGCCTGCGGGTAGGACACTTGTCTAACCACAACATGGCAGCTTCAAACACCATGTCCTCGTTGGGCACATTGAGGTCACTGGCAAGAATCTCTACCAGTCTTTCCACGGGGAGGGAGAGAAACTCTTGCTATTGGTAGAGGAGAAAAAAGAAAAAATACAGTAGATTAGCTGACAGATAAAAACCCTGTTCCCTTACGTACCAGTAATACAGAAGTTAGATTTCCTCCTCTGAAGTGCTTACAGGTTATGATGACTGATGACCCATGAATGTTTATACCCAGGTCTGTCTGGGTCAGTTACAGTGGTGACAGGTTGAGTAATATCAATAAAACAATGTTATAGAAAAAGGAAATAGACAAACAACTTAGAAATATACAGTATGACCCCTCAATTACTGACCCGCTGGTAGATGCCACTGTGACTGAAGCGACACAGAATGAAATCCATGCTGTGTTTCTTCAACTCTTCACACGAGTGGTCCACAGCAAAGCAGTAAATCCCTAAACAGTTATCCGCATCCATGTGACTCTCCATGAAGACACAGCAGGCATTTTGAACAGCTGTGACGTCCCACAAATTTGATGCTGCTAGCAGGGCCTGGACCAAAATGATTTGTATTTATTACCAATGTTACGCAGAAGAAAAACAGGAATACAATGAATACGGTTCATGATGATAATGCATTACCTGCACATTTGCAGTGGAGATGGACACCTTTGAAGTATAAGCATAGTTCACCATCAAACCAATAATGTGAGGTTCCACTCCACTGATGGTCACCCTCTCATGTGTGGACTCCCTCATACCAGATGTAAACATTGCCTGTGCAGGTTGAAAACATGAAAGGTTTGCTTGAAGTGTTCAGGCCTTTCTTATTTACAAAAGACAGTAATGAAGTAATGTGAAAACCAAGTCAGAAGTGAAATATCATTTCCTTAACAACAGGATGACCTCCTGTTGTTAAGGAAATGCTATTTCACTTCAGACTTTACATTTCTTTCTTTCTTTTACCTCAAAGTATGAGCTAAAGGAGGCCAGTACATATCGATGGCAGGGGAACTCCTCTCCCTCACAGCATAGAATCACATCACACAGGGTACCGTTGAGCCGCAGCCTGTTTAGGCCCTTTAACAACTTGCTGGGATGGTCGGGGTCCCAAAACTTCTCAGTCTCTTTTGAGGATAGAGGTACACTGGTGCTGTCCCCCTGAAGTGCAATGACAACATCCAGAGGGAGATTTATAATCAGACAAATAAACAACTAATGGTTAACTGTTAACGTGGCTTTAACTGTCCTTGTGTACCATGTGAAATGTCATATTTTCCCTAGTTTGTATATTAGTCCCTCAATGAGTTTAAAGGTGTATTCAGTGATAATGAAAGTGGCCGGGGTTCATCTTGTTCCTTACTGGCTTTACAGCGTGGAAATGTTTAGTTTTTTATAGATTTTTTACACCATTATAATGTTCTCGTTTTGATCATTAGACCCAATCACTGAATATTGCTAGGCCTAACTCTCCTGCTTCAGGATATGTATGATACTGATTTACTTTTTATGAGTTTAGTATTTTACAATCTAGGCATTTAGCAGACGTTCTTAATTCAGAGCGACTGTGGTTCTCAAAACTTTTATTTTGACCATCATAACTAAACATCATAACATAACTACGGCCATACTCTACCCTGATTGGTCGAGGACTGGCTGGCCACCTCTGAAACCCGAATCTAGCTATGCTCGTAACACGGGCCATGGTGGAAGTCCTTATATGGTCAGCACACATTCTAGTGAGGAGAATGAATGGAAAATGTACCAATTATATTTTTATTTGAATGAAATACAATCACTGAATATACCTTTAATGAGAGAACAATACATAGGTTTCCTATTCTGCCCTATAAAGCCAAAGTGCAGTAACTATGTTTTGGGACACAACGACTTATTTGTGTATCCCAAATTAGCCTTTGTGATTTGGGGGGATAAATAATTACCAGATATACAATTAGTGTATATCACTTACAGTATATATGCCGATATCTCATTTGGCTGACCAGTTGAAACACTTTTAACCACATTTATCAGTTGTTGTAGTTCTTTATAGTTAATGCACTTTGGCTTTGTAAGGCAGTTTTGCTATCTATGTATCTACTTCATCTATTTATGGTGATCTGTTTACATTCTCTGTGCAATCGAGTGTTGTAATAGACAGAAACTGACAATTTGTATGATGTAAGTCCCGTCCTATAGGCACTGTCTGCATTAGCCTTGGCCGTTACCAGGCTTTTCTCTGAGATGAGAAAAGGCTTGGAACGAGGCTAGACCGTATTCTGGATACTGTGCTTGAGATGTCAACAATCAATTCACAGCTGGTTGCACACTACAATGCAACAGCTGTTTGAACATCTCTCTCTCACACTCACAGAGCAACTGTCGACAGAGTCCTCGGTCACATGGTCAGTGTCCAGTCTCATCCTCTTGGCAGCCTTATGCATTTTTTTCTGGCAGGGAACAGGCAAGATGTTGTCAGCCATGGCTGAGGTGAGGTGTGGTGGAGTGGGTCAAGTCTGCAGAGAGAACACACAACATTACTGTCATTATCTGATTTATAGACTAGTCAAACCCTCAGTGTTATTTAAAACCTGCTTGTGCCAAGCATTACAATCTTCAATGTCTTCCATTGCCAGAATCTTTAGATTCTTACCCTTTAATGTGCACGGTGTGCACGGGTCATGGACCACGTGTGCACGCCATTCACAGCTTTCAAACAAAAACCTCTGCTTGGAAATCCGTTTAGGCATTCAAAAGATATAGGCTATAGTGTTGTCTTCAAATGTAAACAAACATGGCTGCCATGGGAGCTACCATGGGCTGTTCTGGGAGTCATGCATTTCGCGATCATGCCAAAACCGGAAGTTGGAAGTAAGGAGAAAAAACTGCGAACTCAGGAAACTCGGGCTTGGCACAGCTATACACAAACTCGGGAAACTTGGGGTTGGCACCATATGTGTTAAACTCTTGAGAGGATAGGATACAAATGGAACCTTGATGGAATAAACATGATTCACCTTTCTTTGTCTTTTTCGCTTTCTTACGTTTTTAAATTATTTAATTCAATGCAGGGCCAGGCTGGGCATTGTGATGAAGGTTACTCTCACCATGTTTAAAATGCAAAGAAACAGCTTCTTCAGACCTGTTAGCTTATTATAATGTCAGTAACCTGTGTTTAATCAGGGGAGCTTTGTTGGACAGATCAAGTATTTTTTCAGCAATGTCCTGTATTGTATAGCAGTGGTTCTCAACCTTTTCAGGCCACGACTCCCAACATAATCGCATTTTAACTGGGACCCCCCCCCCCCCCCCCCCGACGAGCACCAAGAGTTGAGGAATTACATTTTGTATAACATGGTTCTACTTCTATTGTGAAAATAGCCGATCTACACGCTCACAACACCTCGCAACGAGAGGCGTTGTGGGCATGTAGATAGGCTATTTTCAAAATGTCTGCCTCTAATATTTGACAATTTGACCAATGTTTAATTTGTCATTTTAGAGGTATTAAAAAGTCATTCGATTGTCACTTTAGAAATGTGCTGATACCCTCTATAATCGTACATTTTATGTTGGTTTGTTTACTGTTGCACATTAAGTGTATCATCTGGGGACCCCCCAAAATAATTTTGCGACCCCCCTGGGGGTCCAGACCCACAGGTTGAGAACCCGCTGCTGTATACTACACATTGTGCAGTTAACAGGCATTTGTAAATGGGAACTTCCCCAGCACAGCCACTGGGAAAGATTTGAGTATTAGGATTCTTTCTCTGAAAGGTTTCTAGATGAGTGCAAATGACTATAAGCATCAAAATGCCTCCGATGTGAACTCACATTTGAATGAAACATGTCAACCACAACACGTCCTCGTCCTATAGAGACACTCCAAGCTGTGGAATAAATGCTATTTATACTATGTAGGTTTATCCTAGTTTATTGTGAAAATGTATCATATAGTTTGTTGACTAGGTCAGTGGTTCTCAACCTTTTCAGGCCGCGACCACCCCAAAATAATCAAATTTGAACTGGGGACCCCACCCTGACAAGCACAAGGAACTGTAGGAGTTGAGGTATTACCTATACCTAAAAACGCCTGGGTTCCCTAGGCTACATTTAGTTTGAATCAGTTCCACAGATAAATATTGTGAAAATATCCGATCAACAAACTCACAAAGATCCTTAAATTGTCACTTTACTGTCATCTGGGGACCCCTGGACTTGCCATTTACTCTCATTATGTACTCTGGATAAATGCTAAACTGCTTACCTAAATTGTAATTGTACAAGGTGACCACAGAGGAGCAGCAGAGAGCTTCTCACCACTGCTTGACCATAATAGCAGCGTAGACAGATTCCACTCCAGTGAGCCATAATGAAGAACCCCAGCATACATAATAGCTTTTCCGCAGACAGTGTTGCTCTCTAGTAGACAGTGCTTCTGTCTTTATTGACCTTCTATAGACAGTGTCTATGGTAGGTCAATAATATTAGGGTCCCCAGATTGATATTGGGGTACAAGTGCAACAGTTCATCAAAGACCAGACAATTTAATCAGCAATAGAGAATGACTGATAATTGATCATTTAATATAAGTATTGATTAACAATAACTCATTTGGACATGTCATTCATTATAGGCGAAAGGCTTCATAAAACCTTTTGTAAGACGTTTGTGAAGATAGACTGTTGTGAGCATGGGTTGCATTTGTAGTCCTACACCAGCCATTTTGAGGAACACGGGTGTTTTGATTAACATAGAACATTGCTTCTATGCCAATCAGACAAATTGAACACCTTGGTCCTCAGTATGGCCGCGAAGGACTACAAAATAAATGCAACCCATGAACTGGTATCTTCCTTCCTAACAGTTCCACATCACCCAGTCTATCCTGAATGCCAAGAGAGAATATGAATGCCATGGTCTACAATCACTCCTTCCAGAAAATATAGGCCTACTCACTTGTTCTTCCTTTACTGACGCTGTTTAATAATATGTTTCTCTGTTATACAGCATTCGTATAAAGCCCTCAATCCAAAGTAGGCTACATATCTATTCTCATAGTCAGATTTTGGCAGGCCTGATATAAATAATAAGCATAAAATAAACAGTGTTGTAAACATACCTCGTTGTCTGCATCAAAATCTAACGGGAACGAGTCCAACCAATAAGCGTCCACAACAGACAGCCGCAGACCAACAGCAATGAAAATGGTCCGGCTACAAATATTAACTAAATAATCAATGAAATGTTCACTTTTTAGACGTTTCAAACTGAGAGATGACACAAACCTTCTTCCCGCGACTCCTCTTCAAAGGGAGAACCGACAGTACTCTGTGTAACCACTAACTGTGTCCTCCTGAGTCCTGACAACAAACTACACGTGGTTCCGGACACAAACATAAATACTAAATAGCCTACTCGGAAAAACAGAGCAACACGGCAGTCTGTCAGATCATCTTCTTTCCACCTTTCTGGCAGAAAATGTATAGCCCTTGTCAGCCTTCTGGTTGGTCCCTGACTGACCAACCAGCAGGCTCTATCTGCCTTGTCCCACCCTGGTTCCGCCTTTTTAATGTTGAATTTGCTGAAACAATTTTTGGAGAAATAAAAACATTTAAGAACATGCTGAGTCACTATACTGCCACTGAGCAGCTCCATTTGACTGAAACCAAGTTTGAAATTAGAATTGAACACACAGAATAACAATACGAAGCAACTGAATTAGAATGGTAGTGGATGGAGTGTCCCACCGAATGTCCCACCAAGACACTGCAACCTATGGGTGTGAAGAGGGACGGGACAATGGGCGGGACGTGACAAAGGGTAATGCAGGCCTATCATTTATTTTATTTATTTTGATCGTGTGTACCTGATGTTCTCTATTGTTTTCATGTGCATGCCAGGCCATGCGTCATTTTGTATACAGTACATTAAAAGAATGCAGATAAAATGAACAAACTTTAAGCTTAATTTACTGTTATCATTTATTTACCACTAATACAATTTCTTTCTTCACACCCATAAGGATAATTCCACTGCTTTGTTACATCATGGATGCATGATGTTTTCTTTGTTAGAATTGTTCATTTGAAGGGATATCATAGCTGCACAGATCAGTCAGATATCTCAGAATTATGTGCAGGTTTTGTGCAAAATCATTCCATTCCACAATCCTAATGCTGGATTGCAGTTAAAATAGCAGACCTACAAGCTCTTAGAAGAGCTCAGGAGTTTCAGAAGATTCAGAAGTTTGGCCTTCAGAAGTTTTGCCTGCATTTACCTGCAGTACTGGAGCAACCAAATCATTCTATCAACATTTACTGTATATGCATGGTGTGTACTCAACAGAATCAAACAGAATGATGGATACATTCCTTCTCTGACGGCCGGACTACACCAAGCCGTTTCGCGCGCGTCAGTGCGTATGCGTGCGTATGCGGGGCGCGCGCGCGTATGTGCGTTTTGGATAGATCCAATGTATATCAATTCAGCTGGCTACACCAGGCGTACGGATAGCGCGAACCACGGATACGCATTCCCTAAAAATAGGATCGGTTCTATTTTTTAAGCAGGCGTATGCGTTTTGTACACAGACTATCTGGTCTTCCTCACATATACTCCCTCCTTGGTGTAGCCTGGAGCGTTTACGCATACGCGAGCGTCTTCACGGACAGTATGCGCGCGTTTTCTGGTGTAGTCCGGCCGTTAGAGTAGTATGTCCGACTACCCTAATTACTGTAATCACTAACCCAAGTTGGAGGAATGAGGACGTACCACTGTGCTACATGTAGGCAGGGATATCAATCACAGGAAGGAAATCAATCCAAAAGCATTTATGACATTCATTAGTCTTTTATTGATCCCTGTGGGGGAATTCAGGGTTTAATAGCAGCACTGCAGTAGACATGAAACAACAGGATGAAAACTAAGACTCAAATAAAGAATAAACATTTATACAATGAAATATATACAGTATATAAAGTAGTAGACTTAAGAGTCAGACCCAGCCATCAGCACTTTCGCTAATCGGGACAATATACAGTACCACCAGAATATCAAGAGTGTAAAAAAGGAAATATATATCTATTGACAGTGAAACGTTAAGGGCAGTTAACCTAAGCAGGTAACCGTGATGACACTTTAGTGTACATTCATCACAGCCATGTAAGGCAGTGGTTCTCAACCTGTGGGTCCCCCAGGGGGGTCCCCAAATTATTTTGGGTCTACTTATTAACCTAATGTGCAACATTGTTTTCTCACTCAACAGTAAACAAACCAACATAAGTTTTAAGTGTATAGAGGGTAATTTAAGGACCTTTTAATACCTCTAAAATTACAAATTAAACATAGGCCAAATTGTGAAATATTAGAGGCAGAAATTGTGAAAATAGCCGATCTACATGTGAGCAAGTAGATCTGCTATTTTCACAATAGAACCAAGTTATACAAAATGTAATGCTTCAACTCTTAGTGCTTGTCAGGGTGGGGGGGTCTCCAGTTAAAATATGATTATTTTGGGGGTCGCGGCCTGAAAAGGTTGAGAACCGCTGCCTTAGTGTACATTCATCACCGCCATGTAAGGCAGGGCTCATTAATCCAAGAACAGTGTTTACTGAGAACAAATACCTAATGAAGATGATGGCTGCACAAGGAGGTTTGACACCAACATTCTCCAGAGCCAGTAGATTATATTAATCATAATCATTTTAGTTTACATCTTCATCCATCATAAGTATGTCAATATTCATCTTCATCTTCGGTATATCCATATCCATATTCATCTTCACTTTCATCTTCCGATGAATCGGTTCTATCATAAAAATAATAGGTCTCATCATCATCTTCAACAACTTTGGGTACATGAGCTTTACTCAACCTGAGTGAGAGGCACGTGAAACCGTAGCAACCACCTTCAGGCATCTCCCCCACAGTTGTCCACTCGTTTGTCGCTTCACAGTAGCTCTCGATCTTCCTGGCAAGCCTACGAGAGGAGAGACCAATCGCCATAAGAGAAGGGTCTCGTGTGGATAAGGAACACTTTTTTCCCAGGCATTCATTTCATGGAGAGCAGCAGTGTCTTACCCGTTTTTGGAACGCAGCCCTCCTAGAGCGTAGATCTTTCCATCCATTGCAACCAAATTATGCTCGAAGCGGGGTTGTTCCATGGAGGCGCGCATGGTCCACCGGTTGGTCTCGGGGTTGTAGCACTCCATTGAGTCTTCAAGTTTCTCTTGGTACCTGCCACGCCCGACATGCCATCGATGCCAACCACCTATAAAACAAGAATGAACAGGATAGTGATATTTTTAGTAGACTTATAGTATGTTCATACAACAGTGAAGTTGAAGACAGTCTATCATGGAACTAAGAAAGGGTGGAAGTAAATAAATACATTTAGTCAAGTATTGTACCTACCATAATAATCACATCACTGACCTCCTCTGATAAAAACTAATCCAGTGTGAATTCACCTTTTTTCTTTCCTTTTTTTTAAGCAAGGTTTTTATTTTATCAGGCAGCAATGGACGGGCAGACGGAAGAGGAACCGTGCACACGCGCGCCCACACACAAAAAACGTTCTACTGGACTGCAGCGCTGACTTATAGACTCATAGAGGGAGAAGAGTCTACTAGGATAAAGGATAATGTTTTATATTGCAGCTCATGAAGAAATATATAGTGATTCCCTGTGATACACCATGCCTAGTCGCAAAAGAACGCACAAAACATTCACCGCTCCTCTCCTCTCCTTTCGCAACCAATGGGTGCACACTTGTTTGTATAGATTATAGATCTGCCATTATAAATAATAGCCTATGCAACTCGTCTTCCTTCTGGGAGAAAGATGTGATGTGTTGCCTGTTGTTCTAGCTTCTAGGAGTTTCTACCGCCTCATTGATCATTTGTTTAATTGGCTCTCGATCAGACTCTAATTATTTAATCAGAGTAAATAAATATTTTAATTAAGTGTGCCTGCCATGCAATGGCAAAACACTCATAATCATCTTCCTGCAAATCTCTTACTGCCGCACGATTTACACCATTCCTGCAATATATACATCAAAACGTGCGGCTCGGCCGGGAATGGTGTGCTATTACTTTTCTTTCCGATCCATGTTACCATGGCGACGTAATTCGCAAAAAACGACGCCCAAAACCCCCATTGACTTTTAATAGGGGAAAGCAGAAAAGAAAACGGATACTTTGGGGCCACATTACTCAATACTCTGCCATACTTTTGCCTAGCAACCCGATATAAACTTTAAAACACTCACACGACTTTGAGAGTGTACAAATGAATGGTCCTTTCTGTTTTGATGACAATGGATTAATTAATGCCTGTAATTTCAAGTAAAACACCGACATCGCTTATCCCGTCCGAATCTGCCATATTAATCAAAGACTACGGGGGGTAATCATTACATTACCACACGTCCCCTGATAAAGTTAATTGAGTGTGAATAGGACATTATTCAAAGATTGGGTCTCCATACTCATGTCACTATGACTCAGCCATAACCATACAAGGTGTTCCCAATGCAGCTACGCCCAAATATGGAGTGTGTTGTTGAAAACATACTCCCTGGAGGCCAGAGCAGAACCTCTGCCACGAATATTTCACATCGGCCTGTTATAGAGTCACCAGTAGGCAGAGTTTTGCAAAACATGTATCTATTTTTTATTATCCCTAGAGATTTTGCCAAACAACACGCAAATCAGTATCTTTACAGTCTTGTGATCAAGATGGATCTGTCGGATCAAACCCTGGATATCCATACATGGAGACGACATGATCATCAACTAGATCTCCATATATGGAGCTGGTCAATACCTCTACATCTGACCTCATTGACTCCATATATGGATATAGCTGACCGGTTCTGACGTCAGTGATGACTCGACCAGCTCATCAGAAGGGTACGGAAGCCAAAGCAGCCATGTACGAGTTATTACATTTGTTTGCATTTTTGGACCGAGCCAATACTTTCTCCGAAATATCGAATGCAGGACTTTTACAGTTGTAACAGTATACATTCTGGTATTGCTACTTTTACTCAAGTACAAAGCTGACTACTTCTTCCACCACTGACTACAAGCCTTTAAGAACAGGAATGATACCTGTAACATAGATCTTTCCATTCAGAACGCAAGCAGCTGGTTGACCACGTGGAATCCTCATAGGGGCAACCTCTGTCCATACAGATGTTTGTGTATGGACTGTTTTCTTGTACTTGAACACCTGGGCAAAGGTTGTCTTGGGAAATTGAAGTAGAGTGCCACCTATATCGCAAGGACACACACACACACACACACACACACACACACACACACACACACACACACACACACACACACACACACACACACACACACACACACACACACACACACATTATTCATTGTCAATCAATATATACATTACATAAAGGGCATAACCCCATGAAACCCCAGCAGACTGAACCTGCAGGTGTATAAACCTGGTCCATACCAAAAAAATAGAGCCATCCATCTAGTGCGACCACAGTAGGGGCAAGGTATGAGCTTGCCGCCGCCACACCAACAGACTCAATGAGCTGCCAGGTGTTGGTTTTGGGGTCATAGCGATCTATCGAGTCTTCAGTCTTCTCAGTCCCCCTGCCCTTGTGGCCACCCACCGCAAACACATATTCATCCAGCACCAACAGGCCTGTGTGGGGTTATACAGGGAAAAAATAAAATGGATCATTAGAACTGATGACCTTGACCATATGCACTATGCATCTCCTTGGGTAACTAAGGCAACCACAGTAAGCAGAAATTAATATGTAATAATATTATTTTGCATTCAATATTATTTTGCATTCTCATTACTCAGTCTTTTACCTTGAGCCAACCATGCAGACTAGCAAAGTGAGCTTGGATTAGGTGAGTCCTGAGGGAGTAGTAGTTTTGAGAGGTCTGTAGTTTTGAGATTATATCTATATATTAGTGCTATCCAAGGATTAAAATGTATAATCGCAAATTAATTGCATTGTGTAGTTAATTGAAATATTAATTGCATATTAAAAGTCTCAAACTTGAATAATACGTGTTATATACGGTGCAGGATGCATCTAAATGTATTATTCATAATTATGTTATACTTCTTCTATGTATCCAATACCAAACAAAATGGATGTCAGACACATCAGAAAGGCCCCTAGCGGCCCACTAAATGCATATATGGAGTCAAATGCAAGGATCGGCGGTAGTGTGACATACAGTAGGTGTCCAAACTTGAACCTCAGTCTAATGTATCATGTAGCCAAAAATTATGACACCAGGGTCAGTCTCATAATCTTACTGAATTCTTTGCGCGGAAAATTCATGGGAGCCAACTTCAGCCATGAGTTCTGGTGAACGTCAAAGCGCCACATATACCCGCATCCGGCCACATACATTGTAGAGCCTGGTGGGAGAAGGGTACAATTAAAATAACATGCCCTGATTGTTACATAAATAAATCGTTTAATATGTAGACACAACTTGAAATGTCTTTATGTATCTTCTTCATTTTCTGTTATTGTGATTGCGACCGTTGGCAGAGGTTAAAAACATCTAAAAGATTGTGACCATCACATTTCTGGAGCCTTTAAAAATTGACCCCAGCATGGTAGCATGTTATAGTTATACTAAGCAGATGATACTGTATGTTGGCTATACTTGCTCACGTTTGTTTGTTTGTTTGTTTGTTTGTTTTTGCGTGCCTGTTCCATCCATACCCCTCACCTGATGCAACCACAGCATAGCCATATTCGTCAAAGGGCAGATATCCCAGAGTCATCCATTCATCGTTCAGGGGATCAAAGCTCTGCACTTTGTGAAAACGCTTCGCATGCATAAAGATTCCCACCATCACGATCACTTCAACAAGCAGGGGAGAAGGAGAATAGATTGAAGAGTTCAAGGAGAAACCACATGTATTAATATCTCACAGGCATGCCATGCTGGCCTTTGGATAGATGTTGAGTTTGAGCTTGTCACCATTTAACCACCATGTTTTTTAAAACATTTCAAAAGTAGCAAAAGTAGCAGATCCACAAGCTCACGTGTCACAATGCGATGCATTTATGAGCTTGTATATCTTTAGTCGTACAATGAAGTACATCTATACTATAATTTTGCGAATGCGAGTGAGTGAGTGAGTGAGTGAGTGAGTGAGTGTCTGTCACAGCGTTTCTCCTCAGTGGCTGGAGCAATTGATCTGAAATCGCATCACCATTAGCATATGAACACACCTGACACAACTGTGAAGCCCGTTTGTCACTTTCACAAATCGTATGCTGTATATTAGCATTTTTATGCTGTATCTATATCTATTTAGCCTACAGTACCTTTTGTGACCACACATGTTAAGGGAGGGGCGCTGTTGTTCAGGCCATGCACAATCACACACAAACCCACACACACACACACACACACACACGGGGGGGGGGGGGGGGGGGGGGGTGTGTGTGTGCAGGCGGGCGGGCGGGGGGGGGGGGGGGGTTGTGGCCCTGTTACAGATGTTGTCAAAAAATCATGCAGATCGGTACACAGTATCTCTGTAGCCGTTAAATGGAGCGGGTATTTCTTACATTGATGCTCCTACATATTAGCATGCAAGCACCAGTTAAAGTTACTTTCCATCCCTCATATACTGTGTGCACAGTGCACATCCCATAACCCACACACTGCACATCATTTCGGAGCTCATATCTTTGAACGGGTAAGGGCTAGTAGGGCTTAAGGAGTAGTTCACCCACAAAATGTTTTTTTTCCCCATCGATTACTCACCCCATGGAGACTTGAGTTTCTTTGTTTTTGACGCGTTCCTAAGCCAATAATTTGAGGAGACTCTTTGTAGGCCCATTGGTTCCGGATGGAGACCCATATGTATTTGGGTCTCCACCTGGAATCAACAGGGCTACATTTATTATAGGCTAATTCAAATCATTGGCTTAGGAATGCGACAAAAACTAAAAAAGTTATCATTGAACTCAAGTCTCCATGAGGTGAGTAATCGATAGGAAATAAAGGTCATTTCGGGGATGAAATACTCCTAGAGAAATAGAGCATGAAGGCAGCTCCTGGCACGCACATGAGCCCTTGTACTAATAGAGTCTACATTAGTGAATTATTACAATAGCCCAAATTAGCAATAGGTGAATGAATTCAGGAGAAAATTGGTATGCATTTTTGACAACATCCACAAAAGTAAATTTAAACTTTATTAATTGTAAAATCAAAATAATAAAATCATAATGCGATTGAATAGCAAAAGCAAACCATTATCTGATATTTTTTTTTCAACAATGGCAAATTGTATGCATGGGTGAGGCAGGGTACCTGAGGTCCTGCGTGGGCGTGCTTGTTTTTTGTTCCTGTAGGGCCGATCCTTGGCCTCAGAGATGAACCTCTGGCAGCCCTGGTATTCTTTCACCACATCCAGAGACTTGATCACAGTGGGAAGGTAGGAGGGACTGATGAGAGGCAGACGGATTGTCTCTAGTACCTAGATAAATAAACAAAAATAACACCCAGTGCGAAGTGAGCGGTGCTTTTATGTGTTAATTTCATTACGTGTCCAGCGAAGGCCAATGAGCCAAGTGTGGTACATAGTACTGTACATACTGTACATACATAGAGACAAAGCCAGATGTACTGTATATCTGATACATAGAACACTAATTGTAATTATTTGCTTGCCCATAAATAAATAAAAAGTAAATAAAACTTTAGGGCAGGTGAAGATTGGTTTCAGGTTGCCCGACTGGGCAAGTGCTCATTTGAGAGGGCACGCAACATGAGATATCTGTCTAAACACCTGAACGTGGCCAGAGGGCTGTCTGTGGAATGTAAAATAAGAGCAGTTTACTTATAATGTGCTGTTTTTAATGTTGCTTCACTTGAAAATATAAAATAATGTTTGAAATCACAGACATATTCAATCGTAGCTATGTAGGTATTTGGCATTTGGATTTGGAGGTAAGTGTTTAATTGAGCAGTAATTAAAATATTGCCCATCATTTTATAATAGACGATTTACTTTTCGGGCAAGTGGGCATGACCTTTGGGCAAGTAGAACATGACCTGTACTTGCCCGATGGGCAAGTGCCTCTGAGCCTTACGTAGGTAGAGGTATAGATGTTGAGTGAAGTGAACCACATTATATAATAATTATCATGCAAATTATTAAGTACCATAAATGTACAGTTTATGCCAAGCATGTATTGAAGAGGCAGAGACTTCAGATCATCTAGGATAGTGGTCCTCAACCTTTTAAGGCCGCGACCCCCAAAATAACCGTATTTTTTTTAACTGGGCCCCCCAACACACACCCTGACGAGCACTAAAAGTTGAGGCATTACATTTTGTATAACATGGTTCTATTGTGAAAATAGCTGAGCTACATCCTCACAACACCTCGCAACGTGAGGCGTTGTGAGCATGTAGATCGTCTATTTTCACAATTTCAGCCTCTAATATTTGACAATTTGACCAATGTGTAATTTGCCATTTTAGATGTATTAAAAAGCCCTTAAATTGTCACTTTAGAGTTTAGACATGTTCAGATACCCTCTGTACACTTAAACGTTGTTTGTTTGTTCACTGTTGAGTGAGAAAACAATGTTTCACATTAAGTTGATCATCTGGGGACCCCACTGGGGATCATCCTGACCCGACCCACTGGTTGAGAACAACTGGTCTAGGACGTGAGGCTAAGAAATCACTGACCTTTTCAAAGTTCTGCCTGCGGGTAGGACACTGGTCTAACCACAACATGGCAGCTTCAAACACCATGTCCTCCTTGGGCACATTCAGTTGGTCACTGGCAAGAATCGCTACCAGTCTTTCCTCAGAGAGGGCAAGAAACTCTTGCTATTGGTAGAAAAACAAATGCAGCAGATTAGCTGATAGATAAGGAATCTGTTCCCATACATAAGCCATACTGAAGTAACCTTTTCAGCTCTGAAGTGCTTATTTACAAGTGTAGATGGTTTGTGTGATGTGACACAAACATGTATCCAATTAGCCTGGATACCAGCCTGCTACGATGCATTCAGTGGATTGTTTTTGTCACTTCGCTTCTCAGTCTGGCAAGCATCCATTTGACTCGTAATTCCGAACGTCACCCGTCATCCAGGCGACGTCCTTGCTCATTGGATGTTGTTCCACCGAATCAGAGTAGGGTTAGGGTAGCTACGACATCAGCCAGCCAATACACACTGGTGTAATTTCGCACCACAGACCAATGAGAAGCCGCAAGTGGTTTCCACTAATTTTCTCTCTTGATGATAAAAGCCTGGCCAGACTGAGAAACGTGACAAGTGACAAAACCAATCCACTGAACGTAGTGTAGCAGGCTGATACCCAGGCTAGTATCCAATCCAATCACTGAGGAATGACCGATGAACATTTGTACACTGGCCTGGGTCAATTACTGGAGAAAGGTTGAGTAATAGTAATAAAACAATGCTATTGAAGAAAAATCTAATAACTTGGGAAACATATGAACCCTGACCTGCTGGTAGATGGCACTGAAGTGTTCCAGAATGTAATCCATGCTGTGTTTCTCCAACATTTTACAGGAGTGGTCCTCAGAAAAGCAATAAATCCCTACACAGTTACTTATATCCATGCGACGCTCCATGAAGTCACAGCAGGCCTTTTGAACAGCTGGGATGTCCAACAAGTTTGATGCTACAAGCAGGGCCTAGAGTAGACCAAATGAACACCATATTCTTATTACAGATGTTATGTTTAACAAAAATGTAATAAAATGAATAAGGTTCATGATGATAAATGCATTACCTGCACATTTGCAGTGGAGATGGACACCTTTGAAGTATAAGCATAGTTCACCATCAAAGCAATCATCTGAGGTTCCATTCCACTGATGGTCACCCTCTCTTGTGTAGACTCCTTCATACCAGATGTAAACATTGCCTGTGCAGGTTGAAAACATGAATGGTTCACTTATAGTGTTCAAATGTATTAATTAGACATAGCATGTTACATTCATGTGAAGCCATGGTAGACTCTAAACATCATTCCATAATCAGCATCAGGTCAACACATGCGTGTATTTACTTCAAAGTAAGAGCAAAAGGAGGCCAGTGCATATCGATGGCAGGGGAACTCCTGTTCCTCACAGCACAGGATCACATCACACAAGGTACTGTTGAGCCGCAGCCTGTTCAGGCCCTCTAACACCTTGCTGGGATGGTGGGGGTCCACAAACACCTCAGTCTCCTGTGAGGATAGAGGTATACTAGTGCGGTCCTCCTGAAGTGGAACGACAACATCCAGGGGGAGATTTATAATCAGACAAATTAAGAACTGTTCTTTGATTGTGAATCATGTTGATCTGTTCATGTGTGTTTTTAAAACTGTCCTTGTGTATCATGTGAAATCATGATATTTCATGTCATTTTCCCTATATTATTATTTTTGTCTGTCTTTTTGTACAGTTTAATGAGTCAACTAATTGGTTTCCTATTGCTAACTTCAAGATAAGATAATTGGTTTTCCAGTAAGCGTGTTGACCCGTCTGGGTAATCCAGAGTGAGTTTCTCCAACATTTTAAATGAAAAGCAGTAAATCCCTACACAGTTATTCATATCGATGCGACGCTCCGTGAAGTCACCGCAGGCCTTTCGAACAGCCATGACGTCCAACATGTTTGATGCTGCTAGCAAGGCCTAGACCAAAAGAAAAATATTTTAATTTATCATTAATGTTGTGTAGAACAAAAAAAATGAATGAGGTTCATGGTGATAATACATTACCTGCACATTTGCAGTGGAGATGGAGACCTCTGAAGTGTAGGCATAGTTCACCATCAAAGTAATCATCTGAGGTTCCACTCCACTGATGGTCACCCTCTCTTGTGTGGACTCCTTCATGCCAGGTGCAAACATTGCCTGTGCAGGTTGAAAACATGAAGTGTTCAGGGTTTAGGCCTTTCTTTTTTTCCTCCTAAATGTTTATCCCACTATTTTGCAACCCATTTTCACCCATTGCCAATTATCTAATGTAGTCCTGGGCGCTACACTCCCTCTGCCAGTGGGGAGCAAGGGACTAACTCATGCTTCCTTCTATGCATGAATGATCCAAGCCACTTCTTTTCACCTGACAGGGGAGAGAATCACTGGCTGGATGTAGCGCGTGGAAGGAACAGTGGAACACGTTATTCCAACCAGTTCCTTTCCCCTCCATCAGGTGGCCAAGGGGAAGCAGTTTTAGGAGACACAGGGAGAACATGCAAACTTCATACAGAAAGGCCCTTTTGCCAACCCCATTTAGGGTATGGGCACTGCTGACGCGGGGGAGAGAACACGCCCCCAGCGGGAATCGAACCCAGGACCTTCTAGCTGTGAGGCGACATCGGCTTTTCATATTTATATTGCGTTCACAATCCACAATTAATTAGAGATCCAAGGCAGAATTTAAATATCATTCCCTTAACAGCAGCAACTGTGTGTTTTTTTTTACCTCAAAGTATGAGCTAAAGGAGGCCAGTACATATCGATGGCAGGGGAACTCCTGTTCCTCACAGCATAGAATCACATCACACAAGGTACTGTTGAGCCGCAGCCTGTTCAGGCCCTCTAACACCTTGCTGGGATGGTCGGGGTCCACAAACATCTCAGTCTCCTGTGAGGATAGAGGTACATTGGAGCCCTCCTCCTCCTGAAGTGCAACGACAACATTCAAAGGGGGATTTTAATCAGACAAACTATTCATCTGTGAATAATGTTGAAGATGCTTCATAAACTCCTTGAAAAGCAGACACACATTCAGTATGCATTACAATTTACAATTTAGGCATTCAGCAGACCCTCTTAATCCAGAGCGATTAAGACACAAGGATACAATAAGCAAGGTAATAAATACATCAATACAACAACAATACATCAAATGCATAGAAATATTAATCTAGAGGAAGAAAAAAATCAAACCTCGGTTCGAAGTGAAGCGGTGAACTTTTATTCTATGTGTTCTAGAGTTATGAACTCTGTGATCTATACATTCTTTATATTCTGAATGAATGAATGATTTTATCTGGAGGGCCGAATTGTCATGTGAAGCTTGACCAATCCTCAAAGTATCCACCAATCATCAGACCGGGACGGTCCGGGACAGATAAAACCTGTTCATTCTGGACTGATATGACCATATATGGACATGGGACACACATTTTGTTTTTGAAAAACCCTATTCATTCTGGACTGATATTCTGGACGTACGGGACAGATAAAACCTGTTCATTCTGGACTGGAATGACCATATATGGACATGAGGTGACATTTTGTTTTTGATAAAACCTGTTCATTCTGGACTGGGATGACCATATATGGACATGAAATACACATTTTGTTTTTGAAAAAACCTGTTCATTCTGGACTGAAATGACCATATATGGGCGTGGGACACACAAAGCCACTCATTGGAAGCGGCTTTCACCGCTTCAAAAAACATAGGTAGACCACGCACCTAATAAGTAAAAAACATAAACACACAGGCATGTATACATGAAGGGTAGGCGAGTGCTACGTTAAGTGCTATGAGCTTAGGTGGAGTCTGAAGAGTTGAGTCTTCAGACCAAGGCGGAAGCTAGGGAGTGAGTCTGTTGTTGTTAAGTGCGACAGGGAGTTTTTATTCCACAGTTTGGGGGCCAGGAGGCGAATTGTCTGTCCTCCTGTGATTGATACCTTAACAGCTGTTTCCTAACAAAAATGCAACATCACACACATGCTCTCCATCTCTCTCTAGCCTCAAGTTGCCAGACCGCCTCATCCACCCCCCCTGCTGGTGGATGAGAATGCAACACCAGGCTACTCTCTGTTAGACAGACGGACACACACACACACTCACATGGTCAGTGACAGTGACCAGTCTCATTCTCTTGCCAACCTGTGGTGATTCACTCTGGCCGGCAGCAGGCAGGATGTTGTCATCCATGGCTGAGGTCAGGTGATGGTGTGGAGTGGGTCACGTCTGCAGAGAGAACACACATCATTACTGTTACATCTGGTTAAACAGTAACTAACATCTAAAATGATCCAGGGCAAAAGGAATCTCCTTGTGAACCTATTTCACATAAAGAGATACTGTGAAGTTGAATTGCAACTACTGTACATAAATGTATACTGTGAAGTTGAATATACTAACCTGTTGCACATAGAACATACTGTGAAGATGTTTACGTTCCAGTCATTTGCCTCCTATGTAAATGTGTATTGTGGGAATGTGTGGCATTAAAGGAGTAGTTCACCGGCACCCCCAAAATGACTTTTTTTCTATTGATTACTCATGCCATGGAGAGTAGAGTTCAATAATATTTTTTGGTTTTTGTCACATTCCTAAGACAAAAATTTGATTAGAGTAAATTTACCCCCATTGATTCCGGATGGGGACCCGTTTCGAAACGGGTCACCATCCGGAACGAATGGGGGTACATTTATTGTTATCACATTTTTGTCTTAGGAATGCGACAAAAAAACTCAAAATATTATTGAACTCTAGTTATGTTAACTCATTGAGTGCCAGCCTATCACCACTAGAGGGCGCCCAGTGACCAGAGAATAATAGAGATATGCTGGTAATGCATGCCCAAGCCCTGGAGCCCAAGCCCAAGCCCTACTTGCCTGAACACTTTCCTTTGTGCATGTACAGGAAGAGGATGAAGTTAGCTTGAAGTTAGCTATTGGCTACCAAGCATTTTAGAAGCCTTATTTTCGTCAACTTAGCCATGATTAAACCTTGCACACCTCATGCATGGGAAAAAAACAGAGAAGAATGAGCTCTAAAAAATCCAATGCAATCCTGGATTGCATTGGAGTGGATTTGTGCAGTTTGTTCACAGCTTTCAAACAAAAAAATCCGATTGGAAATCCGTTCAGGCATTCTTGAGATAATCGCCATTATGTTTTACATGTAATGTAAACAAAAATGGCTGCCCTGTATGTTAGATGGGGTTGTATGGGGGTGGAACATGCAAAATCGCGATTGAAATCATGTTCACCAGATTTGATGGGGTTTTTTTTTTTTTTAAAAGCCGAACTTGTTCGGGATCGGCACTCTACGATACGCTAATAAAGCCGAACTAGTTTGGGATTGGCACTCAATGAGTTAATAGGTTTTTAATGTAATGAGTCCCGGGACCCAAGAAGTGTCTTTCGGATGCATCCCAGGGATATTTTATGGGTCCCACAAAAATTCAACACGTCATGTCATTTTTGACAAAGTGCATTGAATTGGTTATTATGGTTATGTTCACCGGTAATATCGGATGTTGACCACTTGGGGGCGCAGATAGAAGCTTTTACCGAGTCTTCATAATCAACAGCCACCTGTTATATTACATCGATGCAGACCGCGGCAAGGGGCGGAGTGAACGCGGCAAGGGGCGGAGTGAACGCTACCGTAATTACACTACTTAATGCGCAGTGAATTTTGGATCGGGGCTTCGGCTCATTGAACGCGGCGGGGCGGAGTGAACGCTACCGTAATTACACTACTTAATGCGCAGTGAATTTTGGATAAGCTTATTTCCACTGGAAACCATTAAAGTATCTCATATAAGGCCACAGCTCGGCCCCAGAGCCACCTGCAGGGACGGGGCCGGCTCCCAGGGGGTCCCCGAGGTGTCCCCCACGCTCGGGGACCCCCGCGGACCCCCTCGCAGCCCGAAAAAACCCGGCCGAAACGGCCAAACCCAGCCCGTCCACCGCATAGCGGATACCCAAGCTCGAAAACGCTAAAGGCGCCTGCTCAACCGCCGTTTGGGTCTCGGCCTCGAGCCTGGTACCCACGGGACCGGCTCGCCACCCCGCACGCGATGACACCACCGGGGACCCCCGCGGACCCCCAGGGCCGGCCCCAGGCCCCGAAAAACGGGCCTGTGGACCACTCTGGCCGGCGCCGCTCCACCACCGGGGGTCCCCGGTGGGCCTCCGAGCGCCGCCGCCCGGGGACCACCTCCAGGGACCCCCCGGGGCCACCAGGCTCTCCGTTGGGCCTGAACGTAATGAAGCTAGCGTTTGTTTAACATGAGTGGTCTGCCATGCAAGTGGAATCAACTAATCAAGTATCCCAAGCCAGCTCAGGAGGGGGCGGGGTGAACGCTGTCGCTCAACCGCCGCGCAGCTCAGGAGGGGGCGGGGTGAACGCGGCGGGGCGGAGTGAACGCTGTCGCTCAACCGCCGCGTTCACCCCGCCCCTTGCCGCGTTCACTCCGCCCCTTGCCGCGTTCACTCCGCCCCTTGCTGCGGTCTGCAATCAGGGCTGACTCATAATATATGGATCTTCTCAGTGAGATGTATCCTGTTTGTACTGTTATTGCTTCTATGGAATGGGGGAAATGCTATCTGCCGTGCTTGTGTTTGCTCTGCTGTACAGAGAACCAGTGGACTGGGTCAAAAACAGTAGATTGGGATTGCTTGTAGATCGGCTACTTTTGTTTTGAACGGTTGATCATAGAGGGACGTGCCGCCCCTCTATGGATGCGGGAGGGCAAGGCACAGGCGGCCGTGGTGGTCCGCGGCCCCGGCGGACCACCACAGGGACGGCGCCGCCACGAAAACGCTATAATCAATCAAACAGTTAGGCAGCCTAGGCTACATACATACTGTCTCAGATAGCATACATGCTAGGCTAGCTTGCTTCCTCCGTGTTGTAGTTGAGCCAATAAAGGTTATTTGACCATGTTCACCACGACGTTAATCGTCGCTATTGTTGTAAAGACGCAATGAAGACCTGTGTGGCTTCAACACGTTGTCCAATGTCCACCACATCTATAAACTATAGCGCGTGTATCCAGTTGTTATTGAATGAAGAGGACAGGGGGAGAGGAGGCGGGGTCGCTGTCTGAGCAGTGAGCAGACTCACTCAGCATAATAAATACAATATCATGAATTTAATGCTGTCGGAAAATACACGTGACGCCGTCAGCAAACGTTTACATTTGTAAGTTATATTTGAATTGGATACTTTTTAAGTTTCTTTTTTTATTCCAAGTTATTTTCGGAGACCGCTCGCTGTCAATGCGCATGTCGCTGCACTGTAGCGCCGTGTCTTGCCATACACGTTCTGTGGGGGAACCCTTTTTGGTGCATCACCTAACACGCTGTGCCACTATGGTCAGAGAGCGGCCCGGTGCTACGCTAAAACTCAGGCACCCATTGAATTCTGTGACCATGTACGGGCACACAAAATGGCGTTCAAAACACAGTGTCGTTAGTTCTTTCTACGTGGATTTCATTTGTGTTAACGTAGCGTAAAGTAGCATGCCTTCACCCATGAACAATGGTGGCGTCTGTGGACTTTTTAAAATATTTTTTTTTTCGCGACGTGGTAAATTATTTTAACGTGGACTCCAATGGAGGCGATGCGTCCGTGGGACCCCAGAACAATGACGTGAATGCGTCTCTAGGCAACGTGAATGCGTCAGAGACGCGTGACGCGCACGTAATGACGCCCATGCCCGTGACTAATCAATAGAAGAAAAGTCATTTTGGGGGTGAACTATTCCTTTAACTCATTTAGACCTGAATCTAAATCCTGTCTTAAGTTTTCTGAAAAACAAATATTCATTAAAAGATTTCTAAAAAATTAAAAAAAGATATCTAGTGTTGTATATATATATATATATATATATATATATATTACTTTACTGTTAGTCAGATTTGTTTTGTTTGGCCACAAATGCTAAGAATATTATATTCTATGTTGTTTAGAAAGACCCTGGGTTTGATACCTAGTATCCTTCTATTTATGTGACAATTGTATCATAATGGTTTGTCAACTATGGATCATCATGCCATTTATTTTATGCTGCTCTGGATAAGAGAGTGTTTGACTAAATTGTAATTGTAATGCACAAGGTGACCACAGAAGAGCAGCAGAGAGCTTCTTATAATAAGCAGTGTGAGAGCCATGATGAGGTTCAATTGAGGTCCCTTTTTTAACACATATAACATTGAATGGGAATGATAGAACACTAGACATAATTTAGGCTACCGGTATCTCTTGTATATAGGACACAGTAGACTACTATGCAGAAGATATCATTAAAAAAACTTCTCCTTTAAGGCCTTCGGTAGGGCATATGGCTTCTCTACAGAATACAGAAGCCCTCTTTCGAACGTTCATCAACAAACACGCACTCAACACGCATGCAAATGATAACATAACGAAACATGCACAACAAACTGTAAAACATACCTCCTCGTTGTCTGCATACAATTCTAAATGGAATGAGTCCAACCAAGTGGCCACAACGGACAGCCGCACACAAACAGCAATGGCTTTAGTCTGTCAACGAATACTAATTAATAAACGATGTAATATTCACGTTTAGTCTTTTAGACGTTTTAAACTGAGAACAACAAACTAAACTTCCAACCGCCTCTCCTCTTCGAAGTAAGTGTAACCACAAAATGTGTCCTTCTACAACACATTGCATGCGCAGTTCCGGGCACAAACGTAAATACTCGTTACGTAAAAAATATTGGTGTCCACTTTGTTAGTATTAAGTTTCTTATATGATTTATTTAATTAGTTTCGTTTTGTTAGCACCATAGGGGGGACGAGAATGTATTTAGTTTGTGTCCGGAACTACTTGTAGTGTGTTGTGTGTTGTTAGGAGGACACAGTTAGTGGTAACCCTCTCTGAACTGCAGGAGCGGGCGGAAGTTCTGTCTGTTTACTTTAACTGTTTACTTTATAACTCTATGGTTTAAACGTCTAAACAAAGTTAATATTTCATTGTATTAACGGACTCATTTCATTGCTGTTTGTTGGCGTGCGGCTGTTTGTTGCGGCCACTCGGTGGACTAATTCCCATTACATTTGTGTATGCATGCAGACCTTCTTATTATAACTCTATGATGCAGACAACGAGGTATGTTTATTTGACGAGGTGTTTACTTTTGTTTATTACTTTTGCGTTAGTTGTACAATAATATACACGTTGGCGTAATGTATATGCATGTTGTAATGCTTGTTTGTTGGACGTTGGATTGCTAATGGCTGCAGTGCTAATATAAGAATGGAGTAAGAGACTAAAGTGTGGAGGGAGTGGTGTGATGTGAAAGGAATGAACGGTCAACGGTGGGTGTGTTTGATATTAGATCCAAGACCAAGACTCAACCTCCTCTGCTTGAATAAATTTGCCCTTTCATGCATTATTTGATCACCAGGTTAGGTGAAAGCTGGATCATGTTCACCCCATAAATTCCATTTGTACCCTCTCAGTAGAGATTTTACCATCAAACCAGATGTAACAGTAATGATGTGTGTGTTCTCTCCTCACCTCACCTCAGCCATGGATGACAACATCCTACCTGCTGCCGGCCAGAGTGAATCACCACAGGCTGCCAAGAGAATGAGACTGGACACTGACCAAGTGAGTCTGTGGACACTTGCTCTCTCTCTCTGTGTGTGTGTGTGTGTGTGTGTGTGTGTGTGTGTGTGTGTGTGTGTGTGTGTGTGTGTGTGTGTGTGTGTGTGTGTGTGTGTGTGTGTGTGTACGCCAGCTGTTGGTAATATACTTGGATACAGTATATATATTTTTTACCATTGTGTTACCAGTAAAAAGGGTTTAGGAAATTCTTACTTACTACTGTGACCTGACAAAAGGCAATACCTCTTTTGGCAAAGGAGGCAAAAACAAATCTATAATCAGGTTTAATTCAATAAAACAACACATTGACTGGGTTTAGGGCAGATTGGTGAGGGTAAGGGGAAGATGGAGAGGGGGATGGATGAGAAAACTCACTCTAGATGACCCAGTCATGTCAGTGCACTAAGTGGAAGACCAAGGTAGCAATAGGAAACCTATGTCTTGAGTCATTAAACTGTAATTGAGGGACTAATATACTAGCCTGCCATTAGCCAGACTGATATTGTGCGTTCACTCACACATTCTTCCACAGTAAATCAAAAAATGACCGGGCCAGCCCAGTCAGCGACCGCGTTTCAACTGAACCGTGAATTACAGTCACTGATTGGCCCGGTCATTTTCTGATTTCTCATACTCCCTATGGGCCGAGGTCCAGACTGATACGGAACACCTGAGTAAATCCACGTTATCGGTCTTGCTAATGCCAGGATACTAATATACATGGCAAAATATGAAATTTCACATGGTAAACAAGGACAGTTTAAAAGACACGTTAACATTTCAACATTATTCACAGGTGAATAATATTTTTGTCTGTTTGTTTGTATTCTCCCTCTGGATGTTGTCATTCCACTTCAGGAGGACAGCACCATTGTACCTCTATCCTCACGGGAGACTGAGGTGTTTGTGGACCCTCACCATCCCAGCAAGGTGTTAGAGGGCCTGAACAGGCTGCGGCTCAACAGTACCTTGTGTGATGTGATTTTGTGCTGTGAGGAACAGGAGTTCCCCTGCCATCGATATGTACTGGCCTCCTTTAGCTCATACTTTGAGGTAAAAACACACATTTATTGACCTGCTGCTGTTAAGGGATTAACATTTCAATTCAGCCTTCGCTTTCACATGAACCGATCACAATGCTATATCCAATGAATGAATGAATTAATCAATTAACAATGTACTGTAAATAAGAAAGGCCTAAACCATGGACACTCCAAGCAAACCGTTCTCGTTTTCAACTCAGGCCATGTTTACATCTGGCATGAGGGAGTGCACACAGGAAAAGGTGGCCATCAGTGGAATGGAACCTCACATTATTGGTTTGATGGTGAACTATGCATATACTTCAGAGATGTCCATCTCCACTGCAAATGTGCAGGTACTGATTTATCATCACAAAATGTCATCATTATATTCCATTTTTCTTCTACATAACATCAGGTGACAAATAATATATTTTGTTCATATGGTCTAGGCCCTGATAGCAGCGTCAGACCTGTGGGACGTCACAGCTCTTCATAAGGCCTGCTGTAGATACATGAAGAGTCACATAGATATGAATAACTGTGTAGCGATTTACTGCTTTTCTGAGGACCACTCATGTGAGATGTTGAAGAAACACAGCTTGGATTACATTCTGGAACACTTCAGTGTCATCTACAAGCAGGTCAGTCACTACGTTTTTGAGAGTCAAAAAGAGTTTGGAACAAATTCTTTCTTTCTTAGTGTGTCACTGTGTTTTTCGATTGGGCCTTTCAGCTTTCAGGAAGAACCCCAAAATACACAAGGAGGACATATTTGCATATTATAACCACACCCGTGGGTCTATTAGAGTAATGTTTACTCCACATACAAAACAGAAAAAGTACAAAACTATCTATACTAACTTTAAAGCCATATTACGTTACTCACAGATACAGTACATAGTTACTTTATTTGTCCTCAGAGGAAAAGTGGTTACTTCATTATGATGTACATGATGTAGGGACAATGTACATGAGAAATCTATCAGCTTATATCTACTGTATTGTTGTTTGTTTTTGTTTTACCAATAGAAAGCGTTCCTTTCCCTCTCTGTGGAAAGACTGGCAGAGATTCTTGCCAGTGACCATTTGAATGTACCCAAGGAGGACATGGTGTTTGAGGCTGCCATGTTGTGGTTAGGCAAGCGTCCTACCCGCACCCGCAGGCAAAGCTTTGAAAAGGTCAGTTCTTTCTTAGTCTCTGCTTGCCAGACAATCGGAGGTCTCTGCCTATCAATATACATGCTGGCAGTGGCAACCGTAAGGTTCCCGTTAAGATTCCGGGCTCCTCCAGAGACCAGAGTTGCACTGCACGCGAGCGAGCGACGCCATGTCCTGCGAAATACTGTCTGCATATGGAGCGTCGGCCAATTGCGTTGCGACGTAGCCTGAACCAATAAAATAAATAAATAATTTAAAAAAAAAAAGGTGTTTGGGGGTGGGACATGGTCATTTACCTCTATAGATATCGCTGCGAAACCTCGCTAAAATAGAGACTCTGCGGTAGATCAGGACGTCCTCATTGAAACAAATGTATTTTAATGAGATTTCATCGCTCGCGTCGCATCGCGTGCAGTGCGGATAAGCTGTTAGTGTCAAAGTGTGCTTGAGAAAGACACTGAACCCCTAATTGTTCCCAATGAGCAGCTTGGTGCCTTGCATGATTTTGTCTGCCATTGGTGTATGAATATGTGTCTGTGAATGGTTGAATCGTGAATGTAATGCACAATCTATGTAAAGTGCCTTGGATAAAGGCGTTATATACAGTAAATGCACCAAGGCATCATGATGATTATTATTATTCTATACTGTTGTTTACCTAATATCCAGTTGATCTAGTAAATAATTAGTGTTCTATGTGTTCTTTAAGGTACTAGAACAAATCCGTCTGCCTCTCATCAGTCCCTCCTACCTCGACACTGTGATTAAGTCTCTGGATGTGGTGAAAGATCACCAGGGCTGCCAGAGGTTCATCTCTGAGGCCAAGGAGAGGCCCTACTCTAACATGGCACGCCCACGCAGGACCTCAGGTACCCTGCCTGCCTGACACATGCAATGCATGCATGTGGTTCACACTGACGATGGTGCAAAAAACTACTTCAATTACATACAGAGACAAATTCCTCAGATTTCTAAACAAATTGGTCTGCTTTTCAGCCTTCAGAATTACAATTCAGCCTTTTTTACATTACAATTGGTCATTTATTGCACTTTTATAGATGCAAAATGCATACCAATTTTCCCCTGGATTCATTCAGTGACTGATAATATGGTCTATCATAACATTTCAGTAATGTAGTGACTCTACTGTAACTAGCAGGGCTCATGTACATGCCTGGTGCTGCCTCAATGTTCTATTTCTCTGTATAAACCGCTTAAGCTTTTTATACTTCATTGTACGACTAATACCGGTAGATGTTTCTGTTTTCCAATTCTATGAAAGGTGCTATACAAATAAAGTTATTATTATTATTATTAATTGCGCTACGTAGTTTGAAAACCTCCATGTCTGTCCATCTCAGACCTGCCAACCCGTACGCATTTTGCGTACTAAGCACGCATTTTAAGGCTCTGTACGCAGGTACGATATTTCCCCTCATTGCTACGCAATTTCGGGGAATGGGCGCGGCCCGCGGCGTGGTATAACAACACATTCTGCAGCAGCAAACGAGGCAAAGATTTTTGCAACCTGCCGTGTAGTTCCTCCCAGGCACCACTTGAAAGGTGTGTGAATGGGGCGCATGGCGCTGGGGAGCACTAGAACAGAAGATATGCTCGTTTTTTTCGGCAGAAGAAGAATTGAACCGGATGCCATGCGTGTGTTTTGGTTTTCAGCGCGGTGCAGCATGTACACTTACGCTACAGTACTCATCATAGAGTTATAATAAGAAGCTACTCATCTCATCTCATAGCTATCGCCGCCCGGTTTGTACAACGGCGATATTAATACGATTAATTTATAAAGAAGATAAACGGAGAATGGCCGTGTTGTGCCATTCATCGGTGTCGCCCCTACAATGCTGCCGTGCAACGAGTAGTCTGACTAACAGGTAATATATTAAGATAACACTCAGCTAAGGTGAATTCACATGTCAGCAGCCACGATGGTGAGAATGAAATGGTTGTTATGGTGTTGTCGCTCCTCTCCGCGACGCGGTTAGGGTTTTAATCAAGTGAATCAATAATATTATACTATTAAACTGCGGTCGCCCCCGCGACAGCTTGTTGTGTATGAAGCCTGTGTTATACTTCGTCATACGACGGTGTTGCACGTGAGCGAAGTCGGGAAATGTCAAAACTTGTGACCAGGTACAATGAACTGTAGCATACATTGACCATGATTAGGCTTTAGAGTAAAGATCCAAACGAATGAAAATAAAATACTGGGCTCCCTGTTCCACTATCTCTAAATGAGTATGAATGGAGGAATTTAATAGGGGGACTATGTGTATTGTCAAAAACATTAAAGGTGAACAAGTTATTTATCACCTGTGAATATATGAAGACATTAATGGTTTGTTAACAATGAGTAGCCTGTATCCTCTATGAATGAATATACAGACTAGACGGTATTTGATCTATACACAATGTAGGCCTATATATCAATTAATGAATGCACTAGAAACCTACATGAGTTGAATACTTTCAACTTCATGCAAATCATGCACAGAAAGGTGGTTTTATTTAGGCTGCTCAATTAACAATGTTTAACAAAAACACAGGTAAATATTTAAAGGTAAATAGCCTACCTGACAATGTAAAGCTATTTTGCTATTTGAATAACATGATTATGTTGATGTATGTTCATTCATTAAGTCACTGGTGAGACTGTTTTGCTAGTCTATTGGGCTAATTGTTAACTAACTCTGAGCAAGTGCAGTTAGTATATTTTATTAAAGATTTGTCAACAATATTGCCAAAGCAACATTACTGTATTGCCTGGTAATACTAGCCTACCTTTTCTCCAGACCAAATGGCATTTTTATTTAAAAGGTTGTTCTAACATCTTGCCTCCTCCTATTAGTGTAAGTCAAGACATGCAATGTGCTACATTTCTGGTGTGAAATTTTGTTAACATAACTGTAAAGGTCCCACCCAAAAAGGTGCATGGAACCCCCCAAAATATACGCTGTTTTGTGCGGGAAAACAACAAAAATTCGGCGCCGCGCCCGCTGCGCGGGCGCTGCGGGCGCCGCGCGGGCACTTCGTGCCCGCGCATGAGTACTCAAAAAAATTTCCCAGGGTTGGCAGGTCTGCATCTGTCACTCTTCTGACATCACAATGACACCCTCATCCCAGCACAGCAGAAAGATATAGCTGACCTGTTCTGACATCACCTCATCCCAGCTCAGCAGAAGGATATACAGTAGCTGACCTGTTCTGACATCACAATGATGTTGCAAATGAATTCGGTCCTTATCCCTTGTATGCCCATATATGGAGATCCCTGATGTCATCGATATCATCCCAGCTCAGCAGAAAGATATAGCCGACCTGTTCTGACACCACAGTAATGTTGCAAATTAATTCCGTCCTTGTCCCTTGTATTCCCATATTTGGAGAGCCCTGATGTCATCAATATTAAGCCCTTATCTGGGAATGCCCATATATAGACATATTATGTCAGTCTCATGTGGTATATGACATCAAACAAATATGATGTCAGAGGTCAGTCATCATTTTGGCCAACTTAAACAACCAACCAGGTCTGTGCAATCTTTAGGTCAATGTTCCCGTTAATAGTCTTAAAAATCAAACCTCGGTTCGAAGTGAAGCGGTGAATCTTAGTATAGAATTGTCTGGAGAGCCGGTATGACAGCCGGTATAATAGGTTTTAAAACTAGACCAGGTCAACCTGGTTGTGCCAGACCCCCTGTCTGTCATCATCATTT
This sequence comes from Nannobrachium achirus, assembly GCF_963921795.1. NCBI lineage: Eukaryota > Metazoa > Chordata > Actinopteri > Myctophiformes > Myctophidae > Nannobrachium > Nannobrachium achirus. Next base: position 31,914,724 of record NC_137825.1, read on the forward strand.
ATGACATCATGCCTTTTGTAGGCATGTCATCATCATGTCATCATCATATATACCCTTTATATAGAAAACCCGGACAGACATTTGCTTATGTAGGCCTACCCATTTCATGGGTCTGGCAAAAATATATAAAAAGTCCTGCTTGCTGGTCTCTTAGTTGTTTGTCAACTGCATCCCTCTATAATTATTTCAGTTTCTGTTATCTTTGTGGCCTACTAAATTTTTCAACTTCTGCTAGATTTTCAATGTATTTACTCTTGTCTGCCTTAATGCTCCTTTTTACCATTCTGTTAGCATCTGTATATTCTTATTGTGCCTTTGCTTTTGCTCTTATGCGGCTATTTGTCATTGCTGCAATAGGTGAGACCTATTGCATGTACAAGACAGATAAAACCTGAAGGCCAAATTATCATGTGAAGCTTGACCAATCCTCAAAGTATCCATTCATCTGACCGGGAGGGACACCGCACACATATTCTGGACGTACAGGACAGATAAAGCCTATTCATTCTGAACTGAAATGACCATATATGGACATGGGACACACATTTTGCTTTTTGAAAAAGCCTATTCATTCTGGACTGATATTTTGCACGTACGGGACAGGAAAAACCTGTTCATTCTGGCCTGGAGTGACCATATATGGACATGAGGTGACATACATTGTGTTTTTGAAAAACCCTGTTCATTCTGGACTGAGATCACCATATATGGTAATTAAACGGACATTCTGTTTTTGAAAAAGCCTGTTCATTCTGGACTAAAATGACCATATATGGGCGTGATACACACAAAGCCACTCATTGGAAGCGGTTTTCACCGCTTCAAAAAGAAGCGGCCGGCCGCACACACTGTAGCCAAAGTGCCAATATTTATTTTAGGACACAGAATCTCATGCCAAAGCGACAGTGCTCGCCCAGCAATCTGCTGTCAGCCAGGTGGATGCGTGCACGCGCCCATGTGCGCAACCTCGTGGTCACTTCTCTTACTGGTATTAATTGCGACCGTAGGTCGCATTTACTACCAAAACCTCCACCGGCTGTCTGTCTGTGAGTGAGTGAGTGAGTCAGTGAGTCCGTCACACTTTTGCCCTGCTCATATCTCCACAACCGTTGCCCCCATCCATGCCAAATTTTGCACACACACTCCTTGACTGCCAAACTACAACCTCCAAGGACCCCCGGAGCCCCAGGGACCCCCAGGTCCCTGGGGGACCCCCAGATGTAAAAAATGACCAAATGTGCTCACACGTCACACTTTTTCCCTGCTTATATCTCCGCACCCGTTGACCCGATCCATGCCAGATTTTACACACACACTCCTTGCCTGCCAAACTACAACCTCCAAGGACCCCCGGAGCCCCAGGGACCCCCAGGTCCCTGGGGGACCCCCAGATGTAAAAAATGACCAAATGTGCAAAAATGACCAAATGACCACCCCAACGGGGCTGCTCGCGGGGAATTCCCGGGGACCACCGACTCCTGGTGCTCCAGAACGGATGCAAAAGTGGTGGCGCCCCCAGTGGAGGACCCCCTGCCACTGCAGCGCACATAAAATGCCGTAACTCGGGCTAGGAGCGTCCGGGAGAGCCGGGGCCAGTACCTATTCGTCCGCCAAGGCAACGCGGAGACCCCACCCCTCATTTCTCACATGGCCCTATTCTAGCGCCACCTTCAGGCCGATTTTTAAAACACATTTTTGGACACTGCTCCTACAGTTTTTGCCCTAAAATCACGAATATCACTACACAGCATGTCTACACTCATGTCATCAACATGGATCAGGAAGATTTTGGAAAAACAAATTGTTTCCCTATTTGTGGAGATAAGCCACCTACGGTCGCTTATCTCCCGATTAGGGAGTCTTACTGGTATTTATTATTATTGGTGTGGTTGCAAAGTTTATCCAATGAGGAAGCGGCATTCTCTGTGACGTCACCTTTATGCTGCTTAAAGGTTACTCTATAACGTAACAACGTAACAAAACAATTTCCAGAATGATATCTTTCTAGTTATTATTAGTGAAAATAGCAGATCTGTAAGCTCACAATGCATCGCATGGTGACATGTTGTGAGTTTGTAGATCTGCTACTTTTGTTTGCTATGTATAATTTCTTTATTGTATCTTTGGGGTTAAAAGCATGCCTTTGAGTCCCTTTCCTATAAATACATTTGCTCTGTTTCATCTGATCCTTCTCCTCCACTTGTTGAAGTGATAGCGGTGGTGAGAAAAAAGGGTGGATTTGCTGACAAAGTGGAGAGCTTTGGTCCACTGACCAATCGATGGAGGACTCTGGGATATCTGCCCTTTAAAGTAGACCAGCATGTTGTGGTTGGGTCAGGTGAGGAACACCATCAGTCAATCAACTACATCAACATAATGTTGAGTGCAAAGATGACAATAACAATGTAGCCTAGTCATTCAAAGAAATTAGTCTACCGGTTAAACCTAACAGCTGTCTAAACACCGTGCTATATCTAAATAACACATACACGCTCTTCGTTTTTTATGGTGGAAGCTGGCTTTATAGCCACAGTAAACATAGTAAGACGTAGTGTGGCACAGATGCCAAATCACCACAGATGGTGTGCAGACTGTGCACATTATAATCGACACTCTTCATATAGAACAATGTGATTGTTCGAGGGATACTGGGATTTGGAACAGTGATATTTGACTGTACTGACAGCTCACAGGCAGAGTTGTCTACCTACCTCACCCATCGTACTTCAGCCAGTGGTGATGTTGGTATACTACTGTATAGCCCAAATCTTACTATTTTTGTGAAAATCTGTGAACTTTTTCGCAAACATAGAAGATGAAGAATATAGAAACTATAAGAAGACATTTGAAGTTTTGTACATATTAAAAAAATTGTTTATTTTTAGAGTCAAGGCATCACTAATTTTTATTCTGTCCTTCTCCCACCAGGCTCTTTTCTGTATGTGGCCGGAATAAATGGTGGTTCAAGCATGAAGGAGATGTGGCGCTTTGACGTTCACGATAACTCATGGCGGAAGTTGGCTCCTTTGAACTTTGCACACAATAGCTTAAGTAAGACGATCAAGCCATTACATTCAATTTAACCACATTATCCCTTGCATCCATATTTGGCTATATGACTGGAATTGGAAAATGAAGTAACCACCAAGTAATAATAACAATAATTAATTGTAATACTAATTAAAGAAATATCTAATAATTACATACAAGTACATACAAGTGTTGTTGCCCTGGTAATCTCTCAACTGAATCTGTCAGCAACTCCCATTACAACGCGTAGAGTTGTTGTTATTAGTAATGAAAACAAAGGAGCACCACCAGAAGAGGAGGGCCAACATTTCTTTTTACTGCTGGCTTCCCAGATTGTTGCCATGGTTATCTTAGGAGGGGCTCCATAGAGCACATGGTCAGGGTCATCAGTTCTAATCTGTTTTATTTTATTTTTGTTCCTGCACAACTCCACATAGACCTGGCGGTGCTGGATGGAAATATGTTTGCAGTAGGTGGCCGAGAGGAGGGAAAGAGTACAAACCCAATGGCACGCTATGACTCAACCACCGACACCTGGCAGCTCATGGAGACATGGGAGCTCTTGGCACCTTGTCGCTGTGAAAGAAATGCCCCTATTATGATCGCTCTAGATGGATGGCTCTATTTTATTGGTATGGATCAGGTTTATACACCTGCAGGTTCAGTCTGCTGGGTTTCATGAGGTTGTTTGTCTATGTAATGTACGTAAAGCATAATGTTTAACTGAAAATGTCTGTTTGTGTGTGTCCTCCTGGGCCCTAGGTGGCAGTGATCCAGATCATAAGAAGTTAAACAAGGTCCAGGTGGCCAAGTACAACCCTGAAACAACTGTCTGGAGAAAGGTCGCTTGTATGAAGACTCCGCGTGATGACTCAGCTGCTTGTGTTCTGAATGGAAAGATCTATGTTATAGGTATCATACCTGTTCTTAAAAACACTTACTCATCTGGCCTACATCTTGGCACAAAGCTTGCAAAGTTTGTTGTACGCCCAGGGTCACATTGGCCAAGCTTTGCATGACGCTTAATGAAATAAATAGCACCACTCACTTCACACTAGATGTGATTTGTATTACTTTACGTACAGTATTCTTAATAACCTATAATACAACATAATTTGAATGCTACAACATCATTTGAATGCATGTTTTGTTTGAATCTAAATTTGCTAAGTAACTTGTAAACTCAAACAAGTGGAGTTAAAAGTAAAATATTTGCTTCTGAGATGTAGTAGAGTAGAGTAAAGAATAAAAAAGTGAATTAAGCATGGGATTTTAGTAAATGTATTTATGTTCCACTGCTGAGCTTAGTTCCATTATAGACTGACTTCAACTTCACTGTAGTTTGTGCACATAGACAATAGGGCCCAGTAACAGCCAATATACTGTTAATTCTTCTATAGGTGGTTGGCAACACAAGAAACCCAGGTCAGGTGGTATTACTACATCAAGGATGATGATGACGATGGAGTGTTTCAACCCCAGGACCAACCGGTGGACCATGTGTGCCCCCACGCGCAATTGGCCCCACGAGCCTAGTGTGGCTGTGATGGATGGAAATATCTACGTTCTAATAAAGCTGGTGGGCTGGGGCAGGTAAGACACTTCTGTTAAGACAGTACTGTTCTCCATGTCCTCCTGTGAAAAGGTAGATTCTTGTCCACACCAGACATTTCTCTCATGGCCATCGGTCTCTCTTCATGTAGAACTGCGGGTACCCTAGAATTACCTACGGGCATCGAGCGCTACTGTGAAGAGACGGACACGTGGGACTCTGTGGGGAAGATCCCTGATCGTCCTGCTGGTCTCAAGTGTTTCTCTCTCAGACTGAGGAATGATTATGTACGAAGTACGGAGATGGTCGAAGATGATAATGATTCTAATGTATACGTTGAATATGACAACTTTGAACATGGTTCTGATTCTTCAAATGAAGAAGATGATGAATAAGATATAATGAAAACATATGATGTAAATGAAGATGATGATTATGCAGATTACGGTAATCATTTATCAATTGGCCTAATAGATTTCTTGTAGAATGTGGGATGTTGTTGTGCAACCATCTTTAATAGGCATGTGTGCTCTCGATAAGAGATAAATGAGCCCTGCCTTCGCTCATTGGACTTCTAGATGTACACTTAAGAATCATGGCAGGTTAATCTTTCTCTGTCAATAGTGTGTTTTGCTCATTGTATGCTCTGCTGATTGACTGTACACCATATACTGTATATGATCCGCATACCTAGTATGTTGGCTGGCTCACACTATGGTGTACACTCTCACCCACTCAGTCCCAGGGCTATAACCAGGTTTTGTTAAATTTGTTCATCGCCTGACATTTTGTCATGGTTATCTTTGTTGTATTGTTGTTTCGTGCCCTACTTGCTGCTATTACACAAATTCCCAATGGGGATCAATAAACACATATAAATGCTTTTCTTTGGATTCCCTTATAGGTAGCGTAAGTGATACTATTTTATGTCATCCCTGCCTCTCCATCTATTTAATAAACAGAATATACATTTTCAGTTTGGTTGCCAATTTTGGCCAATCAGGAGAGAGTCTCAGCTTCAGGTTTGCCTGTTCATTTCTTTCTGTCATGACTTCCAATTGTACTAACCGACCTGTAGTTCGCTTAACTGAGTGGATCAAATTGGTGACACATTTTCTGTTTACTAGTGAGCTGGAGAGAGGGAGCACTACTGAACAAACTAGCAAATATGGAGCTATATAATTGCACCGTCACAATCATGGAATGTGTGGAACAATGTAACTCAAAGGCCCACGTTATTAGATGATTATGTTATGACCTTTGTGGATTTCTTTTTAAGAAAAATATAATTTGAAGGGGGAAAAAGGTAAGTTTAGATTTTTAAAAAAGTGCATCTAAATGTTAAGTCATGAATAGAATAATTACATTTCCTTATATAGATTTTCTGCAGCGATGATATAGGCCAACAAGTGGGCTGGGGAGCACCGGTAGACTAAGGATTGTAAGAAGGCATTTAAATATGCAAGTTGAAATCTGTCTTTTGCTTTTGATACAGGACGCATTTAAAATACTTAAACTAAACACACTACCGCCAAATCGACTTGAAGTGCTAGACTAAGCTAACCAGTAAGGCTCCCTAATCGGGAGATAAGCGACCGTAGGTCACTTATCTCCACAAATAGGGCAAAAATGTGTTTTGCCAAAATCTTCCTGATCCATGTTGATGACATGAGTGTAGACATACTGTGTAGTGATTTTCGTGATTTTAGGGCAAAATCTGTAGGAGCAGTGTCCAAAAATGTGTTTTTAAAAATCGGCCTGGAGGTGGCGCTATATGGGAGAGATTCATGTTGATGGGATGAGTGTAGACATACTGTGTACCGATTTGCGTGATTTTAGGGCAAAAATTGTAGGAGTAGTGTCCAAAAATGTGTTTTGCAAGAATCGGCCTCATGGTGGCGCTAGAAGAGGGCCATGTGAGAAATGAGGGGTGGGGTCTCCGCGCCGGCAAGGCGGACGAATAGGTACCGGCCCCGGCTGTCCCGGTCGCTCCTAGCCGGAGTTACGGCATTTTATGTGAGCTGCAGTGTAGGGGGTCCTCCACTGGGGGCGCCACCACTTTTGCATCCGTTCTGGAGCACCAGGAGTCGGTGGTCCCCGGGAATTCCCCGTGAGCAGCCCCGTTGGGGTGGTCATTTGGTCAGTTTAGCACATTTGGTCATTTTTTACATCTGGGGGTCCCCCAGGGACCTGGGGGTCCCTGGAGCTCCGGGGGTCCTTGGAGGTTGTAGTTTGGCAGGTAAGGAACGTGTGTGCAAAATTTGGCATGGATCGGGGCAACGGTTGCGGAGATATGAGCAGGGCAAGAGTGTGACGTGTGAGGTGTGACAGACTGACGGACTCACTCACAGTTTGTGCAGGGTTTGATAGTAAATGCGACCTGACGGTCGCAATTAACTGTTATTTAGTTTTGATCCAATTTGCTGAATATTAGAATTGGATTTTAGATTTGCTCTGTTAACTGGGTTGATGTATTCTATTTCACCACAAAATGGTGCCATATTATTAAAAACAAACAGGTGGCAATGCAGGTGGTATTCCTGACCTATACTATAGTATGCCCTGTAATGTTTCAAAATGTATAGAACAGTGGTTTTCAACCCAGTATGGTGAAGACACAAGTCAATATGTTGGTGTTTTGATTACCGGTAAGCACAAATCTGTTGAAATAAAGAGATAGATTAAAGGAACATTTCTGTGGGATCCTCCTCCATCAACCAGATGTAGCCATAAATCATAACTCTTTTTATTGGGACGTTCACTCAAACGTCCCAATATAAACTACCTCTACAAGAGTTATGATTTATGGCTAAACCAGATGCATGTTTCAAGGCTACCAGCACACATTTGATGGGGTTGAGGTGTTTCTTAATTTGGACAATGAATACAATCAACATGGGGCATTTTAATGTATTATTCAAATGATCTTATTTTCATTTCAAAGTATGAATTGTTGTATACTGTACAGCATATAACTGGAAAAACCCAAATATGTTTTACCAGTAAAATACTGGCTTAATTAAAAATCATGTATTCAATCAATGTATTTGAAGCCGATTCTAAAAACAACTTATACATCTAGTAAGGGAAAGTTAGCCGAGTGTTAGACCAATCTGGGAACTAAATCTAAATCAATAGCTTTCTTCACAAATGTGTTCATAAAGGTGTCTACTATCACCTCTGAACTTTCTCAATCACAAATCCCTTCGGAAACTGAGGGCCTGGGATTAAAAACTCACTCAATGCCAGATGCCAAAATGGCTCCAAGGTAGATGTGCCAGGATTTTGTATGTTTTTCTTTACTATGCAATGGAAAAAAAAATGATTTTTTTATATAATTTTCAATCAGACAAATGGTTCCAGAGATAGAGCTGTTTGAATAAAAAAAAGTGTCCATCCACTAGAATGAACACATTTTCACACATTTTCTCAATCAGCTAAACGAGGGAGCCAACACACAAACAGAGAAAAGCATCTCTCTGATCTCAGGTCATTTTGACATCTTTTTTTTTTTTTTTTATGTTTTTTTTTTTTTTTTTTTTTTTGAAAAAACACAAAAAACGTCATAAACCGTCATTGGCACCCAGGGCCTTTAACTGAATGAGTTAAAGGGGGACCAATATGAGCGTATGAGGTGTGTAATTAGGGTATGTTGGGCCTGCTGAATCCATTCCAACCATTAGTTATCAGTAAAAATTACTCCTTGGCCATAAAATAGGCCACGAGACATATAATATTGGCAATAAAAAAAATGGTTGGAGTAGGGTTTGAATTCATGAAAACTATTCAAGATCAGGCGAGTAAGCGCACATCATGACACACAGGATAACATGATACAATCTGACAAGGAACACTTAAAAGGGTTTAAAACATAGGGACTAACAGGACACAGGTGAACTCGAATGACATGATTGGCTAAGCCTTAGCCAATTAGGCCTATTTTATGGCCAAGGGGTCATTTTAACTGAAAACTAATGGTTGGAATGGATTCAGCAGCCCAGAAATACCCTAATTACACACCCCATATGCTCATATTGGCCATTTTCTTTATTTTATCCCCTTTAATCCCATGGCCCAGCCCAGGTATCCCGATACCCCCAACTTTGATTGGCTTCCACAAAGTTTCCGAAGGGAGTTGTGATTGAGAAAGTTCAGAGGTGATAACACCTTTATGTACACATTTGTGAAGAAAACTATTGATTTTGATTTAGTTCCCAGATTGGTCTAACACTCGGCTAACTTTACCTAGTTACTAATCTTCCAAATAGACTGGACAAAAGCTATAATTGATAATAGTATGCACCAAACATATCAGTTGTACCCATAATGATTTTTTGAATCTATTTCTGCCTGGATTTCATATTCTACAAGCTAATTTGCATCACTTTAAAACACAGGAGTCTTATTTTCTTTTGGAATCGCTTGACTTCCTGCTTGACTGCAAAACTGGGAGTCAAATGGTGACTAATAGGTTAGTGAAGCGCTATCTAACGTAAAAAGGTGAGGTGTGGGCGTTGGATTTCCGTATGTCAACACACTTCATTGGCAGTCAAGGAATACAGACACCACCAGGCTAAAGAAAATCTGGGAGGCCCAAAACCACCTGGCGCAGAACCGTGACAAGACGTGGAAGTGGAACAGATGAACCTGTCATGGGGAGAGAGATGCAACATCATGCCAGGGGAGGAGTAACTAAGTGACATTTCTTTGGTCAAAAGGTAAGTGCTATATTCGAATCATTGAAGGGCATAGCAGTGGTGGCCATTGTGGTTCCGACATCCCCCCATTCAGACACTAACCCCATACCTAACCCTAACCTCTATGGAAGTGTCGCCACTCAGACAATTAGAAGTCAATGTCTGAATGGAGAGTGTCCCCCCACCAAATAATTTTTGTAATGGGCTTACAAAAATATTTAAAACAATTATTTTCCTGGTGAATCATGACCAGGAAACATTCGAATCTGTGAAAAACTAAAACCAGTGAGCGGGGGCTTATTTCTGAGTTAGTATCCTGCGAAGCTTGGCCAATGTGACCCTGGCCATGCATACGTACAGACAGACACCAATTGACCAATGACAGTCTGGACAGACACGGGACAAAGCCAGATGTAGGAGCGGTTAGCCACGCTATCTCAGTAACATGCTGATAATTCATGAATGAAAGGGTTAGAAAAAAGAATATATATATATATATATGTGACGGAGAGAGCCTTGAAGCCTCAAAAGTCTAGTATCTCCCCTGGACCAAGGAAATGTCTCTTTGGTCTAGTGGTTAAGATATTGGGCTTTCGCGTGGGAGACCAGGGTACGAACCCGGGTGGGGCAGTTCGGATCACCTCCGTGACATTGGTGCCGTGACCCGGATTCGGGCTTCCCCGTAGGAGGAGGTCAAAGGGGGGTGAGTGTGACGGAGAGAGTCGCAGCCCCAGCCTTGAAGCCTCAAAAGTCTAGTATCTCCCCCAGACCAAGGGGATGTCTCTTTGGTCTAGTGGTTAAGATATTGGACTTTCGCGTGGGAGACCCGGGTACGAACCCGGGTGGGGAGTTTCGGATCACCTCCGTTATATATATATATATAGATAGATAGATAGCGTGGCTAACCGCTCCTACATCTGGCTTTGTCCCGTGTCTGTCCAGACTGTCATTGGTCAATTGGTGTCTGTCTGTACGTATGCATGGCCAGGGTCACATTGGCCAAGCTTCGCAGGATACTAACTCAGAAATAAGCCCCCGCTCACTGGTTTTAGTTTTTCACAGATTCGAATGTTTCCTGGTCATGATTCACCAGGAAAATAATTGTTTTAAATATTTTTGTAAGCCCATTACAAAAATTATATATATTCTTTTTTCTAACCCTTTCATTCATGAATTATCAGCATGTTACTGAGTAGAAATACAACATTGTTGGCATCAAATATATACTTATACTTCCAAACATAAAAGTACTCAGCATCAGAATCAAGTCACGTCACAAGTGGGTCATTATTTTTGTGCAAAATCATTATGCAGAATTATCATAATAATCGTACTGGATTGCAATTAAAATACCAAACATACAGTACAAGTTTGTAGAAGAGCTTGTATATTCAGAAGCTTGCTCTTCAAAAGTTTCCAAAGTAGCCTACAATCAAACAATTCTATTCATGACCAACACTTGGATGCATGGTGCGTCAGAGTCATACAGGACGATGGGTTCAATTAATTCTCGTATATGTCCTCCAACCCGAATTACTGTAGGAGTCTAAAACACAACACAGGTTTGTGCAGGGATGTCAATCATTAATAGGACATAAATCAAAAAGTAGTCTTTATTGATTCCCAAAGGGAATTGGGATTTATAGCAGCACTGCAGTAGGCATGAAACAAGATGAAAACTAGTTTAACACAACCATCAGCACTTGCACTGATCGGGACAATCTATCATCAGAATATGAACATATGTCAAAGAATAAAACATACTCAGTGAATATAATGAGTGATAATCTTTTGACAGTGAAACATTAAGAGCAGTTGACTAAGCAGGCAACTGTAAAGATACGTTAGTGTATACAGAAATTGTGTGCCAGGGAAGACAAGGCTCATTAATCCAAGAACAGTGTTTCCTCTTTCTATCAAGGGAACAAATATCAAAAGATGATGGTTGCACAGGGAAGTTTGACACCCCACATCCTACTAAAATCTATTGCCCTAGCAGAGCCAGAACAGTTTGCATAATAATCATATTCAGTAACTGTAGACTCCCAAACATTAATAATAATAATTGTAATCGTTGAAGAAGCACCAGCCATCTTCATGAGAATTTTCATCAGAAGAATTTTCATCAGAAGAATCAACTTCATAGCTTTCATCATCTTCATCAGCCACAGGTACATGATCATTCCTCAACCTGAGAGTGACACACTTGAAATCACCACGTCTAGCAAGCCACCACACCACACGTTCCCACTTGTTTGTCTCTTCACAGTAGTGCTCGATCCCATTGACATTTCTACATGAAGAGAGACCAAAGGCCATTAGAGACAGATCTGGTGTGGGTAAGAAAACACTTTTATCCAGACATTTATCCAGACATTCAGCAGTGTCTTACCTGTAGTTCTCATCGTCCCCTCCTAGAACATACATCTTTCCATCCACCACAGCCATGCTAGGCTCGTAGCGTGGCTGTTGCATGCCGGCACACGTGGTCCACCGGTCGGTCTTGGGGTTGTAGCAATTAATGTAGCCACTGTGAACACCCCCTAAACAAGAATGAACAGAACAGTGACTTTTAGTGGGCTCTAAAGCCTCGAACAGTGTCGGGTCCGCGGTGTAGTGCGGTGTAGTCTTTTTGAGCGTTAACGCTGTAGTTTTATGACTCAAAAAGACTACACCGCACTACACCGCGACTCTGTTCGAGGCTTTATATGTGCCCAAACTGCAGTGAAGTTGAAGTGAGTTGATTATGGAACTAACTAACAATAGTGGAAAGTAACCGCATACGTACATGAGGGTCTATTATTATCAAATTATTTGCTTAGGAATGCCACAAAAACCTATCCATGAATTCAAGGCATCATGGGTTGTGTAATAGATAGGAAATAAGTATTATTTTGGGTAAACTACGCCTTTAAGTAAAATATAGATTGCTGGAACTTTACATTCTGGGTTTGCTACAACACAATACTACTCAAGTAAAAAACTGAGTACTTCTTCCACCACTGACTGAGAGCCTTTAAGAACAGGAATGATACCTGTAATGTAGATCTTTCCATTCAGAACACAAGCAGCTGACGGATCATGCAGCAATGAAGATGTAGTGACCTTTTTCCATACAGATCTTACTGGGTGGTACTTGGCCACTTGGACCTGAATTGGCTCGACTGAAGTGACACCTAGGATCCAGGAGTGCACACACACAACAGATGAATACCAGAAGTTGACATCGACATGACATTACAAACTGCAAGTTGAACCTACGGATGCATAAACCTGGTCCATACCTATAAAATAGAGCCATCTTTCTAGTGCGAGCACAACCGGAGCTTTGTCACGGAAAGCTTTTGCCACGACAGACTTCATGAGCTTCCAGGTGTTTGTGCTGGGGTGGTATTGTTCCATTGAGGCTTTACTCTCCTCACTCCCAGAACCACCCACTGCAAACACACATCCATCCAGCACCACCAGGCCTGTGTGTGGGTGGGGTTGCACAGGGGGAAAAAAGATCGTTAGGACTGACAACCTTGACCATATGCACCAAGCAGACCCGCCCACTATTGTTATGATGACGCAATGATTGCGACCAGTTTACTATCACCATCACTAGTTTACGTCGCATCTTGACCGTATCTGTCCACCCGGACGGGTAACGCTTGTCTTTTTTGTTGATTGACTCTCACGCTCTGACTTCATGAAAAACCTCTGAAAAAAATTGTTCATTAGTGTAGCTAATGTTCCTTTGACTTAGAACTTGTGAACTCTGCTCAAAGCTGTACTTTTTGGAACATTCAGTGTTGTGAACTCTGCTCAAAGCTGTACTTTTTGGAACATTCAGTGTCTTTGCAATTGTTTTATATCCTTTTCCTTTTTTGTACAAAGCAATAATATCTTCTCTGAACATCTCTGACCATTCCTTAGATTTAGCCATGTTTCTAACTGCTTTAATTAAAGTCAACAAGTCAACAAACTTCTAGTCAGGCCAGATTGCACATCTGATCTTTAAGCCCTCGATTAGTCGATTGCAGTTGATTACGGATGTTTTCAGGTGTAATTAAGAGTTGAATAATTGAAAGTGAAAGTGGTGTTGAAAGTGGCATTTAGCATTGAATTTGAAGAAAAAAAACATACCAAATGTTACTTTTGTTGAGCTATTTACATTGTTCTGTATGATGTATTTATTTCATTCAGTTGTCAGTTTGTGAATTTAGCCAACCGTGTGTGTGTGTGTGTGTGTGTGTGTGTGTGTGTGTGTGTGTGTGTGTGTGTGTGTATGTATGTATGTATGTATGTGTATATATATATATATATATATATATACGGTTGTGCTCAAAACTATTCAACCCCCCCCCCCCCATACACATACATATATTTTGGAAATTGTATTAACGCCTCCAACATTCATTTGTCATTTTTTTGACAGAAGTGAAAGTAGTATTACCTTGCTGCTGCTTTACAGCACCACTCCACAAATACAGAGACTTATATAAACAATATACAATTGTTATAATTGTATATATTATCTAAACATATTTCTTGGCCATACATTTTACAAAATTGGAAAGCCTGTTTATTTATTTAAATGGTGCCCCATTTGACAGAAAAATGCATTTGTGAGACGAGCAATGCAGCCGAGTGTGGGTTGTGGTGTGCCCATGAAAAAAGTGAAATCTTCTCTGCCAGTGCTGCTGTTGCCAATGATTCTTGTTTTGAGCCTCCTACCCCAAGTGCTCCATGGTACCCAGGTGGCTCCATGTCTCCCAATAGGAACCCACGCTAACAGACTTCCAGGCCATAAAGGGGTCTTTACACTAAAATTATCCTAGGGATAGAAAACAGTCCCTCTGTTGTCATGGAAGTTTTTCCCAGAGAGGGGAGAGGGGAACAGTCAAGGACCTCCTCCTGATCATTACAGCAGAATACGCTGTTTGGATTTTCTTTTCTTTTTTTGCAAATCCTTAATGGGCACAACCTACTCAGCTGCACTACTCATCCCACAAATGTATTATTATTTTTTGCCTATGATATAACCAAAATAGGGACTCCAGTTGAATCGAATGCCATAGCTTGACAATCTTACTGAAGTCATAGCGTGCTATATTCATGGGAGCCATCTTCAGCCATGAGTTATGGTGAACGTCATAGCGCCACATCTCCTTACTGCCCGACGCTGAAGCATCACGTCTTCCTCCAGCCAAATACAGAGTAGAGCCTGGTGAAAAAAAGATTATGCATACACAACTTGAAATGTCTTCATGTATCTTCTATTTTCTCAATCTTCAATTTTGATGGTTCACTTATCAAGCCAAGAAATGTACAGAACTTCACCAAAATAGTTCCAGTGGGTTGTGACATAAGAGGTGGGCTATACAGTAGTATACCAACATCACCACTGGCTGTAGTGGGTAACATTCTTTGCACTTCTCATTGGGATTCCTTGCAAGAGCCTCAAAAAACTCCATTATATCCAGAACAGCGCTGCTAGGATCCCGATGAGAGCGTGCAGACGAGAACACATCACACCCATCCTCCGTTCACTCTACTGGCTTCCCGTCTCTTTCCTGACCAAATACAAGGTATTCCTGTTGAGTGTTGACTCATCATTGCATCCACAGCAACACTTCCTTCCTACCTCATGGAATTAGTTTCCCCCCAACCTCTGCTCCTCAAAATCTTCCATGACCCACCTATGCACCATGGTCTTCCCTGCCCACCTGAGAGCACCCAAGACACTTAGGTCTTGACCTATCTTTAAAAAAAAGATTTTTATAGTTATAAGACAGTATATGTTGGCTGTACTTGCTCACTTTCGCTTGTTTCTGCTTGCTGAAAGATTATCGTGTTATTTAGATAACATGATGCATAGACAGTTGTTAGGTGTATGTTAACCTAGTGTCCTAGTTTTGAAGGACTACATTGGTCTCTTTGCACTCTATTAAGTGACTATTGACGCTGTTGTTCGTTGACTACGTTTAGTGACTTCTTAGCAGGGGAGCCACAGGCCCCAAATTTGAGAGGACCTGTGATGTGTGATGTCATAACATACTTTTTATTTTAGTTTTTTCTATTAATTTGGTCAATAAGGTACACAGAATGAGAGGCCTGCTCTGCCGGAAACATTGCGAAAAAGAAAGTCCCATCGACATCACTATACAGGAAAATAATACAAAAATAAATCTGCTTTAAGTAGCATGTGAGGGGTCAAACTAGGGGTTCTTCATGATTCTGAATCCATTGAAAGCATTTATTTTGCATGAAAAACATTCCTTAGGCTAGATTTCAGCCCCACAAAACGGTAAAAAGTGTTGAGTCATCAAAGATCACAGTTTTGAGAGGCCAAAATCTAGCCCAAGGAATGTTTTACATGCAAAACCAATGATTGCAATGGATTCAGAATCATGAAGAACACATGCTAGGTAAAGCAGATAAAAAATCTTTCTGTAGTGAAGTCGATGGAGTGAATATACAAATGGCCATAACCTTTTTTCGCAGTGTTTCCGGCAGAGCAGGCCTCTCATTCTGTGTACCTTAATGACCAAATGAATAGAAAAAACAAAAATAAAAATTATGTCATGACGTCACAGGTAAAACCCTATTCCTTGAGCTTTTGGGCCTGTGGCTCCCCGACTATCTACTCATATTTTACACTTGTAATTAGGTATAGATAAGAGTGTCTTCACTTAAATTGTACCCCTCAAGAATTCAAAATGTCTTTCCAGCACAACAATTCAGAGGTAAAAATGAGTAGCATCCAATCGTAAACTGATTGACTCTGATGGTAATCCTCACCTGATGCAACCACAGCATATTCTCGAACTTTAAAGGGCAGATATCCCAGAGTCTTCCACTGTAGAGTCAGGGGATCAAAGCTCTCCACTTTGTCAAAACCCTCAGTCGTAGACTTTTCTCCCACCGTCACTATCACTTCAACAAGCAGGAGAGACGGACAAGGTGAGAGAGAGTAGATTTAAGAGTTCAAGGAGAATCCACATTTAGTTCATGAAAAGGGACCATCTCACAGGCATGCTGGCCTTTAGATAGATGTTATGTTTGAGCTTGTCACCTTTTAACCACCAAGACATTACAAAACCACAAGTTCACATGTCACTTAAAATGTGATGCATTGTGAACTTGTATATCTGCCATTTTCACCATCAATGGTAGCCTGATTTCAGACTCAGCTGAAGTAGAGAAACAGTCCGCTCAGAGAGTGGGCGGGTCTATGGGCTGGAACCAGGCTACATCAGTGGTACAATGAAATGGAACAAATAGAACAAACGCAGCACCAGGCATGTACATGAGCCCTGGTAGTCACAGTAGACAGTAGTCTCTACATTAGTGAAATGTTGTGATAGCCCAAAAGTACAAAAAAAGATATCTATTAATGCAACACATGTGCATGTGAGAGACAGGATACCTGAGGTCCTGCGTGGGCGTGCTGTGTTCCTATACGGCCGATCCTTGGCCTCAGATATGAACCTCTGGCAGCCCTGGTATTCTTTCACCACATCCAGAGTCAAAATCACAGTGGGAAGGTAGGAGGGACTGATGAGAGGCAGACGAATTTTCTCTAGTACCTTAAAAAACACAAATGGAACACTAGTTATTAACTAGTTCAACTGGATATTGGGTGAAAAACATATCATCATCCTCATCATATTATAATCCACGAAATCTCTGGCCACAAATAAAGTGTCTGTGTATAGAATCTCAGTCAGTTTGCACCCAGCTTCACATGTTACTTTATTTTGGAACTTCCTGTTGCTGCACCTGAATCCAAATAATTGATGTATACTAGTAGCTTCACTCACACGGCAGAGTCAGAGTGGAGACAGGTGGAGACGCAGCATGTGTTTTGAACGCAACATGGCAAGGTATGAAATGTTTGTTAGTTTGTATGCAACGTTCACAGTCATGTCATTGTTTGAGTGAAACTATGAAATGATTTGTAATATTTATTCGATTTATATCATTTATTCTTTAATATAGTTTTCACTGTTTGATGATGCTTCATCTTACAATAAATGCGAGAAATCTCTGTGAGTATGTATGTATGTATGTGCCCCGCGTATCTCAAGAACCGTTCGTCCCACCGGCTTCAGATTCGGCACGCACGTTCCCCGCAGCGGCGCGGAGTGCAGTGCCGGGCCTCGACCCGACCCGACGCACGTTTTTTCCGAACCGGCGCAAAACGTTCGGAAATCTCCTTATGCGGAGCTGATTGTTGACATCAGGCTGTTCCGGAGGAAATCGGCGCAAGCGCTGACTCATTGTGACATCACTTCATAAAAGGCTCTGACATCACGTACGCCACATGAGTCAACAAAACATCTCTGTGAGTGTGTATGTATGTAATCCGCGTATCTCGAGAACCGTTCGTCCCACCGGCACGCGCGTTCTCCATATATGGGAATAAAATGAATGCCCATATGCGGAGCTGATGTCTGACATCAGAGTTTTCCGCAACCGGTACTGTGTGTGCAGAGATCTTCATATATGGGCATAAGTGGACAAAGACAAACAGATGGTCAAAACGGGTCCTATGACAACAGGTATATTGGAGTTTGCATTAAAGGGTGGGGCATTCATGGGGTTTGCATTAAAGGGTGGGGCATTCATTCCCTATTTCAAATTCGGCACGCGCGTTCCCCACCGCAGCAGGTAGTGCAGTGCTCGGCCTCGACCCGACCCGATACACGATTTTCTGGAACCAGCACGAAAGGTTCGGATTCTGATGTCTGACATCAGGATTTTCCGGAACTGGCACTGTGTCTGCATAGATCTCCATATATGGGCATAAAATGGATGCAGACAGACAGATACAGATATCTCCATATATGGGCATAAATGGACACAGGCAAACAGATGGTCAAAGATCTCCATATATGGGCATAAAGTGGACGCAGACAGACAGATACAGATATCTCCATATATGGGCATAAATGGACACAGGCAAACAGATGGTCAAAACGGGTCCTATGACAACAGGTATAATGGGGTTTGCATTAAGTTTGTCTCCTCCTCCATCTGTTTGTCTGTGTCCCTTTATGCCCATTATGGAGATCTCTGTATCTGTCTGTGCCTCCGTGCCTCTGTGTTGCAGACACAGTGCCGGTTCCCCCTTTAATGCAAACCCCATTATACTTGTTGTCATAGGACCCGTTTTGACCATCTGTTTGAAAAAGTGACAGAGATCTCATATATGGGCATAAAATGGACGCAGATAAACAGATATCTCCATATATGGCATATATGGGCATACAATGGACGCAGAATCACAAAGATCTCCATATACGGGCATAAAAGGGACACAGACAGACAGATACAGAGATCTCCATATATGGGCATAAAATGGACGCAGATAGACAGATATCTCCATATATGGGCATATATGGGCATAAAATGGACCCAGAACTATAACTGCAGTGATCTCCATATATGGACATAAAATGGACGCCGACAGACAGACAGATACAGATATCTCCATATATGGCCATTTATGCCCAGGCAGACAGATGGTCAAAACGGGTCCTATGAAAACAGGTATAATGGGGTTTGCATTAAAGGGCGGGGCATTCATTCCCTATTTACATTGTTCCGAGTTGGCCAGGTCGCCGACTAGACGGGCGGCCCAGCTTCTAGTCTGTAAATAAATGCACCAATGGTGTGTTCTAGAATTTATTTGGGGGGCATACGCTCTGTGGCTACTCCTGTGGCCAGTGCATAATGTCTATCAGATACGCTACTTTAAAAGGTTCACGAGCTCATACGCTTGTTCTATTTTTTTTATTCACAGCATACAGCTTATACCCAAGTATCAGTAGAACACAGCACTGAAATGCACCTATTGAGACCATCCGACTAAGTCTTATTCACAACCGAGGGCAGCTATAATAATAATGATAATAATCATGCATATTATCAGTAAGTACCATATTGACATGCCAAGTATGTATGGAGACAAATCAATAGGCAGAGACCTCTGAATGTCTAGGACCAGAGAATAAGAAATGACTGACCTTTTCAAAGTTCTGCCTGCGGGTAGGACACTGGTCTAACCACATAATGGCAGCCTCAAACGCCTTGTCCTCGTTGGGCACATTCAGATGGTCACTGGCAAGAATATCTGTAAGTCTTTCCACAGAGAGGGCAAGAAACTCTTGCTATTGGTAGAAGAAAATACAGTAGATTAGATAGATGAAGACCCCTATTTCTCACTTCCTGCGGAAGTGACCTTTTCTCCTCTTAAGTGAGGTGAGGTTGTTTGGTGAAACCACTGATCAATGACTGATGTATATTTCTACCCAGCAGGTCTGGGTCAGTTACTGCTGACAGGTTGAGTAATGGTAATACAATAGGTGAAAAAGTCAACAACAAACAAACAACTTTGGAAATGTATGATCCCTCAATGACTGACCTGCTTGTAGATGACACTGAAGTGTTCCAGAATGTAATCCATGCTGTATTTCTTCAACATCTCACATGAGTGGTCCTCAGAAAAGCAGTAAATCCCTACACAGTTATTCACATCTATGTGACGCTTCATGAAGTCACAGCAGGCATTTCGAACAGCCGTGACGTCCCACAAGTTTGATGCTAGTAGCAGGGCCTAGATGTATACCAAATAAACAAAATGTGTTCATTAAGCACGCTTATAGGACGAAAATGGAATACAATGAATAAGGTTCATGAAGATAAATACATTACCTGCACATTTGCAGTGGAGATGGACATCTCTGAAGTATAAGCATAGTTCACCATCAAACCAATAATCTGAGGTTCCATTCCACTGATGGTCACCCTCTCTTGTGTGGACTCCTTCATGCCAGATGTAAACATGGCCTGTGCAGGTTGAAAACATGAATGGTTCACTTGAAGTGTTCATGATTTGGGCCTTTCTTATTTACATTGTGTCAACATTTAATTACATACTGTATAGCATGATGTTAGGTTCATGTGAAGCATACATGGGAAACTGGCGGCCACATGCGGCCCCCACCTTCACTTGATGCAGTCCACAGTTTAATATCAGAATACGGATATATTATGGATTTCCGCTGTTACAATTCCAAACATTAGTAGCTTTTTATGTCGAGTTTTATTTGTATTTAAGATTTATAAAGTTAACATAAGAAGTAAGAACATGTAAATGCATTTGAAATTAAATACACGTTACTTTTCAGGATTCCAATTTAAAAATAGCTAAAAACAATTCAGGATTCCAATTCCAGCAGATCTACAAGCTATTTTGACTGTATACACATTATATATTGTGGCCCTCTGGAGTAAGTGTGAAAATATAGTGGCCCTCTCCATCATCAAAGTTGCCCACCCCGGCCCTGATGTGAAGCCATGGCAGAATAGAAATATCCCCTTAACAGCAGCAGGTCAATAAATGTGTGTATTTACCTCAAAGTAAGAGCAAAGGGAGGCCAGTGCATATCGATGGCAGGGGAACTCCTGTCCCTCACAGCACAGAATCACATCATACAAGGTAGTGTTGAGACGCAGCCTGTTGAGACCCTCTAACACCTTGCTGGGATGGTCGGGGTTCACAAACACCTCAATCCCCTGTGAGGATAGAGGTGGACTCGTGCCTTCCTCCTGAAGTGCAAAGACAACATCCAGAGGGAGAATTATAATTAGACAAAATATTGAACAGTTATTCATTTGTGATTGTGAATGTTGATCTGATCATCTCTTTAAAACTTCCCCCTTCCCTCCCGTACAATGTGAAATGTCATTTTCCATTGTATATTAATCAGTTTAATGTCAGTTTCTGTTTTCTTTTTCCAGTTTAATGAGACAACACATTGGTTACCTATTGCTATTTTCAAGATCAGATTCTTGGTTTTCCAGTTAGCGTGTTGACCTGTCTGGGTATTCCCTTAATTTTTGTTTTCCTACATTTAATTTATTATTATTATTATTTTAAAAAAAATCAAAAAAGATTTTCATGAAAAAGAAAATAATCATGAAATCATGAAATTCCATAAAATGGAAGTAGAAGTAGTAAAAATAGCCGACATTATAGCCTACAAGCTCACAATGCGTTGTTTCACGCCGCATTGTGAGCTTGTACATCTGCTGTTTTCACTAGTTTGGGTCCAGGGCAAACGTCTAATCTCTCTTTTGTGTCTCGACCTGAAAGGTTTGGGAACCACTGACCACCTAGAGTGTTCCTCCAACATTTTACACGAGTGGTCATCAAAAAAGCAGTAAATCCCTACACAGTTATTCACATCCTTGCGATGCTCCGTGAAGTCACAGCAGACATTTTGAACAGCTGTGATGTCCAACAAGGTTGACACTGCTAGCAGGGCCTAGACCAAATGAACAAAATATCTGTATTTGTCACCAATGTTATAAGAGAGAAAAAAAGGAAACAATGAATGAGGTTTATGATGATAATACATTACCTGCACATTTGCAGTGGAGATGGAGACCTCTGAAGTGTAGGCATAGTTCACCATCAAAGCAATCATCTGAGGTTCCACTCCACTGATGGTCACCCTCTCTTGTGTGGACATTGCCTGTGTAGTTGATTAGATTAATATACTGTAGCATGTTGTTTGGTTCATGTGAAAAGCCACGGCAGAACTGAAATGTCATTCTCTTAACAGCAGCAGGTCAATAAATGTGTTCTTTACCTCAAAGTATGAGCTAAAGGAGGCCAGTACATATCGATGGCAGGGGAACTCCTGTTCCTCACAGCACAGAATCACATCACACAAGGTACTGTTGAGCCGCAGCCTGTTTAGGCCCTCTAACACCTTGCTGGCATGGTCGGGGTCCACAAACATCTCAGCCTCCTGTGATGCAACAACAACATCCAGAGGGAGATTTATAAATCATACAAATAAAGGTTTGTTTTGGGCTTGTTTCTTAAGTGCAGTTAATTATTTGGGCTTGCTTCACATTTTTTTAATTATTTTAACCAGTGGCTCTCAAAATATTTTCATCTCATGAACCCCCAAATTAATATGTATTTGTCCCTAACCCCCATCTGAAAGTGTTTTGTGCCGGGGATTCCCCTACCAGAGTTGGAATGTTTCAAAAATCTACCAAGCATTACGGACAACCAAGCATTTTATTTAAATATTCTTTTGAATATAGCAGCTTTTCAAGCTCACAAGCTCATGCATCGCGTCGCATCGCAACACATTGTGAGCTTGTAGATCGTCTATTTTCAATGTGTACAGCATATGGGTTTAAAAAGTGCTCACAATGGCCTAGTGACCTCATTGCTTCTTTTGGGCTTGCTTTCCTAGACCTGGTTACTTATTTCCCTCACACAATCTGGCAAAACCGACAGTAATTGTCCTGTCCAGTGTCATCCTCTTGCCAACCTGTGGTGATTCACTCTGGCAGGCAGCAGCCAGGATGTTGTCAGCCATGGCTGAGGTGAGGTGTGGTGGAGAGGGTCACGTCTGCAGAGAGAACACAACATTACCGTTACATTCTGGACCTAATCAAACTGAGCGGACAATAGTATTACCAGAAACACAAAGAGATAGTCCTGAATCTAAATGAGCATAATGAGAATGGAGCATGATGAAATAGGAACTAAATAGACCTGTACTCTCAGAGTTATGGTGGTCCTTGCACATAAAATGTAAGAGAACCACTAGTGCCCATGGACTCATAATGTGCCATTAGTGTCCTAGTCAATCAGTGTCATACATATTCTGAAGGAAACCTGGATTCTTCACGTTCAGTAATTGGTTATTATGATCAAACTAAGAACATTTTAACTGTGTGAATCAGAACATCTAAAATTTGCAACGTACGAGTCGGTCTTTGCCACAGTCCATGGACAAAATGTGTAAACGTACGGACATATTGCAGACCCCTGGTTAGAATAGAATAGGCTTACTTTATTGACAATCACTCAAAAGCATTATACAGTATAACCTTTAAAAGTGAAGAAGGGTCAATAAATGTTTCTTTCCAAGACATTTGACATCCTACATACTGTTCAAGCAAACACCCACATCTCACAACTAAAGCAAACAAGAAAGTATGCATTAGAGACATACTTTCCTTACACACAGTAAAATCCTCATTGTTCATTTAACAGACAGGGTAGCCTACAAATGGAACTTTGATGGAATGCCATTTTCTCTTTTAGCACTTGGGCCAGATTGATTGATTGATTATTTTAATAAGACAGAAATAAAACAGCATGAGTACAGTCAACCACTTGGTCTAACACCAAACAAGAATTAATTGGATAAAGACATAATTCAATTTGACTGTATGTGTACTTGTGCATAACAGGGATAACATACAAAGACTTTGTATTATTGTGCCAGTGATTCACATTTCACAAGGCTCCCTGCCTCCATCTAGTGGCGTTACAAAGATATAGCACCCTCTGACTTATTGCCCCCAATTCACTTTTTTTATCCTTTTAGACCAAGTGTTTCACTGTACTTGTGCTTTTTTACATTTTTGTCTAATAAAATATCCAATCAATCAATGGGTTGCCTACCAGTGTCATTCCAATAAGCATAAGAATTACTGCCATAATGCATAAAAGAAATGCATGCAAAAAGTTGTGTCTCAGTTATCTGATATGATCATTTATAAGAATAAATGAAAAGGTGTCCTTGGGGTAAGTAATAGAACACAACAAAATGACATCATATTATAACATCAATACTGTAAAATACATGGGGAAGAAACTGTTCAGCCATATACAATTTATATTATGATTTACATAGTCATTTATTAATAGTATAACATAACACCAAAATGAAAACTTGCAATACATAGGACCACATTAACGGCATCCTCTAGCTAAACAAAAACAATGTATACTGTAAGGATTGCTTATAAGAAGACAACAAAAGAGTTGGGGAATGTCTCCAGCCTCCAAAGGACAAATCCTAATGAAGACCTCTATTAACCCATACAGGGCCAGATTTCCAAAATATGAATATGAATGTGCGCTTATAACGCCAGGAAATAGCTATTTTGTATCCCCCCAGACCACCTTAACCAGACCACCTTAAAGAATGCACGTTCAGCATACCATACCACCAGATGACCACTAGAGACCACCATACACCATACACTGACATGGTCCCATGTTAAGCCTGTTTAAATCCACATAACAGGATGAGACGCTGACTTGGTCCTCATTGACTTAACATGGACGGGCCGCCGGTCACCATTTCAGCTCAATACTGTTCAATTCGTGCTTGATCGTCTCAAACCACCATTGGTATGGGCATCGGGACGTATATAGATGCCACACAGAAAGTTTCAGAATCAAAATCCGACCTAGTGAAGCTACGTGAGGGTCGGATGGTTGCATTGAGGCTAACGCTAGCAGAGGCCTGTTGTCAACAGGAAGCCCTGGTTTAAAGGTGACGTCATAATCGTATCCTTTTTTTTCACGGTTTACGTGTGGACATTAGCTGAGGTAAGCTAACCATTTCGCTCCGTCTATAAACACATATTAAAAGCTTAAACAATGCTTTTATATAAAAGTCGCTCCGAGTCGCTCGGCACCAAACGCCATAGTGAACTAGTCGCTCGTAAAGTCGCCCGGCGCTAACTGAGTTAACAGGAGCCAGTTTGGATATCCATAAAAAAAACTCTTGTACTATCCAACTCCCTGCCAACATACAGCTGTTTAAATTGATCCTCCAAGTGACCTGATTTACTGTGTAAAGTGTTATCCCTTGGTGTGAATCAGGGAGGCCACGAAGGCCAAGGCCGTCACTGCCCGTCATTTTGGCCTTGTGCCCGTCATAAAGAAAATGGTATTCCCTGAGGCCACAGTGGCCTTAATACCCCAGCTCACAGTACCACTTTCTCCTCTGTCTCTTTCTTGTCAATATGTAGATAGACACCAGTCTCTCTTTCTTGGCATGCATTTGTAAACACCAGTCTCTTTTGTTGACCTTCTGAATTCCTCCTGAGTCCCCATCTTTAAATCAATCTGGAAACTTTGATTTGTGCAGGGCTGGGCATGGATCAGATTGTAAATACTGTACCATAAATGCATGTCACAGCAGCTAGTCAACAATAAACATATTACATTTAACATTACATTTAACATCATCCATAAAATCATCAAGTCCATTGAAATTAATTAGGTTACTTGAATCAAGTGAAACTATTCATAATGTTTCAGTGGAAAGGTTTGTCTCCAGAGTGGAGTGGACACACTTGTGTCTATTCAGGTCAGTTGACTGACGGAACCTCTTGTCGCAATGTGCACAGTGGAAAGGTTTTTCTCCGGTGTGGATACGCTGGTGCGTCTTCAGGTGATACGACCGACTGAAGTTCTTGTCGCAATGTTCACAGTGGTACGGTTTTTCTCCAGTGTGGATACGCTGGTGTTTCTTGAAGGAACCCGACTGATTGAAACTCTTGTCACAATGTCCACAGTGGAACGGTCTTTCTCCGGTGTGGATGCGTTGGTGCGTCTTCAGGTTAGACGACTGACTGAAACTCTTGTCACAATGTTCACAGTGGTACGGGTTTTCCTCAGTGTGGACACGCTGGTGTCTGTCAAGGCCTCCTGACTGACTGAAACTCTTGTCACAGTGTTTGCACAGGAATGGTTTTTCGCCGGTGTGGATGCGCTGGTGTCTCTTCAGGTCATGCGACTGACTGAAACTCTTGTCACAATGTTTACAATGGAAAGGTTTCTCTCCTGTGTGGACCCGCTGGTGGGTCTTCAGGTCACCTGACCGAGTGAAACTCTTCTCACAATCTTTACACGGGAATGGTTTTTCTCCTGTGTGGCTACGCTGGTGCCTCTTCAGGTCATGTGACACTCTGAAACTCTTGTCACACTGTTTACAGTGGAAAGGTTTTTCTCCTGTGTGGACACGCTGGTGCGTCTTCAGGTCACCAGACCGTCTGAAACTCTTGTCACAGAGTTCACAGATGTGTTTTCTTCCTGTGATATTCAAAGAATCTGTGTAACCGTTTTCTTCTACTGTTCTAGTTAAAGTCTTGGCAAACTGTTGATGACTGTAAGATCTTGGTTGATCAGTGTCTCCTTGTGCCTGGCTGCTCGTAGAGCTGTTGATTTGCTGACTGGGTGATGAGGTGATCTGTCCTTTCCTCAGCATTTGGCAGTAGAGGTCGTTGTGTTTCCCCCTGATGTGTTTATGGAGGAAGACCTGAGATGTGAAGGAGTACGAACACTCAGAACAGGAGAAGAACGGAGTCTGGGAAGACTGGGACCTCACTCCTAAGAGAGAGAGAGAGAGAGGGGAGAGAGAGAGGGGAGAGGGGGAGAGGCAGGTTCAAAATGGTGAATACACATGATACAACTTGAAAAGCTTCCATCATCAAACAAGTCAGTCGTTTAGGAGCATTACAGCTTCTCTCTTAATATTAACATGCAAGTTATGTCCCTGTGTTCAACTCTGACTGACCTACACTGGTCTCCTCCCAATCATCACTGTCTTCAGTGAGTTCAGTGTCGGATTCAAGTTCAAGTTCAACTTCAGAACAGAGTGAAGCAATGACTTCATCAACATCTTCACTTTTCACTGCTAGTAATGGTAACATTGACCCTTCAGGCTCCTCTGGTCTTTGAGGTAGCTCCTCCTCATGTTCTTCTTTAATGTGTGGAGGCTCTGGTTCCTCCTGGAGCGGACTGGGGCACCTCTCCTGTTCAGGAGAATCCTCCTCTTTACACACAACCATGCGCAGGATGTCTAGGAGCAGAAAAATAACATGATAGTGAATACTAGATACTAAAATGTACATCTATTTTGTTGATGTTCTCTGTACATTCGTAAAAACGAACGTGTTTTAGCAAAATACATATTTCGAAATGCATTTGAATTAGTTACTTTACCAAACAGATTAATTGTTACAGGAAATTTGAATAATTATTAAACAATATTAATCCATAAAACATCACATCAGTGTTGATTTTGTTGACTAAAACTATGACTACAAATGTTTATGTGTCAGCTATATTCGGGAGCAAATTAGGCTGTATGCCAAGCCCTATAGAACAGGTTTTGCCTGTATGTAGAGTGTTTAACAGAACCAAAAAGTAAAAGAAAGAGATAGCACATCAAACATACCAAGGTGTGGATAGTCTTCACATTTCTCCTGTTTAATAGAAACGTCCCTGGTTGAGTCTGGAGAGTTCATCTTCACATGCTGTCTGGACTCCACAGACTGGTCTGAAATGAAGCAATTTAATAATGACTTTAAAGACTGGAGACCCGGTGGTGTCAAGAATAATAATTATATAATATTTGCAGACAGGAAAGGCTAATTGGCCTTGCACGCACGCACACACGCACGCACACACACACACACACACAGACACACACACACACACACACACACACACACACAAATTACTTGGAACTTCCAGGTCTGGTTCGGTGCTTGTGTTTGATTGATTGAAGACTTTATTAGAAGTTCGCATAGGAAAAGGTACAGTTTCATGACGATACAGTTCACTGGTACAAGGTCTACTAAAAGGAGATCCTAGAAAAGACGTAAGCTTATTTCCATAGGAAACCATTGAAGTAGCCTATCTCATACATACATACGTACATTGTGGCCCAAAACCTAAAATAAAATAAATAAATAAGCATGGTATGCCTACCTTAATTAACGTTCCTGGACGTCCCTCAGTACTCCAATCGTCACAGCAGCAGGTGTAGGTAAAAGTGGTATTTATTTTCAGTCACGACTCACTGAATTCTCAATCTCGTCCCAAAACTCTACCTGGGTTGTGGGACAGTCCTCTTTAGCCCATTTTCCACTGGCCCAACTCCACACCACTCCACACCACACCGCCCACTTGTGCCAGGTTTTCCACTACAAGGACCTGGGTAGAGTGGTGTGAAAGTGGTACTAAACAGGGTACTAAAAAGTATCCACTCTAGAGTAGGTCTGAGCTAGGCCAAACACTTCATAATGACTGATCACTCACTGACTTTTCATTTAGACCACCAGGATATAGTTGTAATTAGGGATGTTAATCGACGCATTATTGGCGAATCGACGCGTCGCGGCCGAAAATCGACGCGTCGATCGACTTTTTTCACTTTTTTTTTTCGCTAAGCAGCAGCTGAGAGGAGAGCAGCACAACGGCGCATTACTTTAAACAACACAACGTATGCTGCACCCATCAGAACTTGCATCAAAGCCCTAATAATAATGATAATACATAATTGCTCTTCCTTGTTAGCATGGAGTCTGTTCTCTAGAGACTAGAAGCGGAGTGACAATAAGTCCATGGAACGTGCGGGAGCGCTGACCGCTCGCTCTCATATATCCCCGGTGTGTCGCATTAACGTTAACGACGAGTAGTGTGGTTTGTGATCATCGCACACAACGGCGACGCTGCCATTAACAAGCGAGCTTTCGTGTCAAGCGTGCATGCAGAGGCAGGAGGTAAACAAAAGCATCCAGTCCATAGAGATACAGTCAGGCAAGTCAGCGCGCACTGCTATGACGCGCACATCAGCACGGTCCAGCAGTGTTTCTCAACCAGTAGTCCGCGGACCTGACTAGCGCCGCATGCATGCGAATGCACAACACATGCAGGCGGCATGCACTCGTCTCCGACACAGACACACACACACACACACACACACACACACACACACACACACACACACACACACACACACGGTCCTCTCACATATGGAAAACATTAACGCTTATAACGTTTTTGAACGATTAAAACCTTTTTTGGGGGAAAAACTTTTGAAAAATAAAAAAATATATATATTTTTCGACTTTTCGACTCGTACTTTTTGAGTCGCGGTGAGCGTGAGTCGATCGACGCGTCGATTTCCGATTTTTTTTCACATCCCTAGTTGTAATACATGATAATAGATTCTATTGTGTTATAACCACTATTATAATCTATTTTAGTGTATTTTAATTATCATAGTAATACATTAATACTTTATAATGTATTATAATCACAGTTATAATCCATTACAGTGCATTATAATTAGGATAGTTGTAATACAAATGTATATTGTATTATAATCACAGTTAAAAGGGTCAATTTGTTTCTTACCGATAGGGGTACTTTTTGTAATGGAAAATGTAGATATTTTTATGTGGTGCAGTGTGGTGTGGTGTAGTGTGGTGTGGTGTGGTGCTAAAACTGTAGTCGAAAAGGGGCTTATGTGTCTTCATGAAGGTTCCCGACAGACTGACCCTCAAAACGTTTAACTGGTTTAAGTTCAACTTTCTTTAAAAAAAACGTATGAACTTGTAATGTACAGATCCTAGGCTTAAATGTACTCGAAGATAGCTTAGCGTTATAACGTTAGCCCAGAAAACAAACTTGTGAACGTGTGTAAATTGGAATTCCTCCCGTTTCACAACGTGCCAGCCTGTCACTCTTTACACAGACTGTTGCGCGAAGACACACTCAGACAGAAGTTACACAAAGGTCTGTACACGGCAAAACTATACTGAAGTAAAGATAGCAAGAGATTCACAGATTCGCTTTTCCGGGCTCAATAGCTGAGGAACGAAACATTACAAAACCACAAAAAACGTCTCATTCTTATCCTGGTTAGCTAGAGAAACAACTACAACTTGATTTCCATCCAAAAAAAACAACCTCCGAGTTTGACAGATTACATGCGTCTCTATGTAAAGCTGAACGGTAGGCGAGCGGCTAGGGACCGTCTACAAAGTGCAACACTGAAAGCGAAAATATTCAATAGCTTTATGAATATGCAATGTATTACAACCAAATTCACTTCAGACATCAATGGTGTACTTGTGAGTGTACTACAGCAGTTATTTGGGATATTTATATAATTTTTATTTTTCCCCTATTGACTTGAATGGGAAAAGGTGTTTCGAACGAAACACCTGTTTGTAAAGCTCTGGAAAAATTTCCTCAGAATTTGTAAAGCCTACATGTCCAGAGGCCTATGCATATCAAAAACGAATTACACCAGTTTACCTCATGGTGGCGCTATAAAAGCCCACTTTACATTATGGCCTATAATTCTTGAACCGTAGGTTTGTGATTTCAATCGGAATTTGTACAGCCTACATGTCCAGAGGCCTATGCATATCAAAAACGAATTACACCAGTTTGCCTCATGGTGGCGCTATAAAAGCCCACTTTACATTTTGGCCTATAACTCTTGAACCGTAGGCCGTAGAATAAAAATCTCTTTTCCCATGGCTTCCTTGCATAATGACGCAGTAGTTAACATATTATGAAGTGTAGCACCATAAAAATAACAAATTATGAAGTGTAGTACACTGAAAAGCATTGTCACCACTAGAGGGCTCCCCCTGGTCATACTACAGCAATTAGTTTTGTAGAAATGAACTTTCTTGAATTTTGGTGAATTCTTCTCTGCTTTAAAAATCAATAGGGAACAAATTATGAAGTGTAGTACACTGATTATCATTGTCACCACTAGGGGGCTTCCCCTGGTCATACTACAGCAATTAGTTTCGTAGAAATTAACTTTATTGAATTTTGGTGAATTCTTCCCTGCTTTAAAAATCAATAGGGAACAAATTATGAAGTGTAGTACACTGAAAATCATTCTCACCACTAGGGTGAGAATGATTTTCTGTAGTATGACCCCCTGGTCATACTACAGCAATTATTTTGGTAGAAATTAACTTAATTGAATTTTGGTGAATTCTTCTCTGCTTTAAAAATCAATAGGGAACAAATTATGAAGTGTAGTACACTGAAAATCATTCTCACCACTAGGGGGCTCCCCCTGGTCATACTACAGCAATTCGTTTCGTGGAAATTAACTTTCTTGAATTTTGGTGAATTCTTCTGCTTTAAAAATCAATAGGGAACAAATTATGAAGTGTAGTACACTGAAAATCATTCTCACCACTAGGGGGCTCCCCCTGGTCATACTACAGCAATTAGTTTTGTAGAAATTAACTTTCTTGAATTTTGGTGAATTCTTCTCTGCTTTAAAAATCAATAGGGAACAAATTATGAAGTGTAGTACACTGAAAATCATTCTCACCACTAGGGGACTCCCCCTGGTCATACTACAGCAATTAGTTTAGTAGAAATTTACTTTCTTGAATTTTGGTGAATTCTTCTGCTTTAAAAATCAATAGGGAACAAATTATAAAGTGTAGTACACTGAAAATCATTCTCACCACTAGGGGGCTCCCCCTGGTTATACTACAGCAATTCATTTCGTAGAAATTAACTTTGTTGAATTTTGGTGAATTCTTCTCTGCTGTAAAAATCAATAGGGAAAAAAATTATGAAGTGTAGTACAAAGATTATCATTGTCACCACTAGGGGACTCCCCCCTGGTCATACTACAGCAATTAGTTTGGTAGAAATTAACTTTGTTGAATTTTGGTGAATTCTTCTCTGCTGTAAAAATCAATAGGGAAAACATTATGAAGTGTAGTACAAAGATTATCATTGTCACCACTAAGGGACTCCCCCCTGGTCATACTACAGCAATTAGTTTGGTAGAAATTAACTTTGTTGAATTTTGGTGAATTCTTCTCTGCTGTAAAAATCAATAGGGAACAAATTATGAAGTGTATTACCCTGATTATCATTGTCACCACTAGGGTACTCCCCCTGGTCATACTACAGCAATTGGTTTGGTAAAAAGTCACTTTCTTGATTTTTGGTGAATTCTTGGCTGAATAAGCTGGCCTGAAAAACATCATTTGGTTTCCTGTTGTCCCTGCATTAAAAGGGAAGACCACCCATTTTCAATATTGAACTACAGTATGTCATTAATATACCTGAGAGGACAGAGAGTTGTGTGGAAATAAAAAAAGAAAGTTCCCCTTCTATGTTGCCTAGAACTGGAGGATTGATTTTGGGGTTTGTATTGCAAATCACAACTTGATGACATCACACATTGTACTTTACAATACAAATCCCCCCAATCAATCATCCAGTTCTAGGCAACACAGAAGAGGGGGAACTTAAAAAAAAAAATTCACACAACTCTAAGGTATAGTTCAATATTGAAAATGGGTGGTCATCCCCTTTAAAGTGTCAGTAGTTGGCGTTCTGGGCTCTGAATGTACTTGGGTTGCCATGTCTGCTTATAAGCAATTTGTGTCATATATACTAAAATAGTATAGTTGCTTATTGGCTTTACTTTCTAATATTTTTAAACCAGTGTGTGAAGTTGGCCGATGGCCTATAGGCTCCAAAGAACAGCTCAAGATGGGCGTTTTAAGATTTTTATTTCTCCAGCCTCCACCATGCAGTTTTGTAGCAAAAACCCCAAATTCAAAAATAGCAACTTGGCAAAAAATACAAAAAATAGAACTCATGAACAAAAGGCAAAACTCAAGATAAAGGGTCCCTCTCTGCTTGGCACTCAGCATCAGTGCAGGGTTGGATTCGGGGTAAGTCGCGGCGACACTAGGTTCATGTCAAGGGGGTGTACTTGTACATCCAGCTGCCTAACGCTACAGAAAGAGGAGATAGGCTCCTGCCCTATGAGCCTCATGGCTCGGCCCAGTCATATGGGCCTCATGGCAAGGCTTACTTACTATGTCCAGCATCATAAACTGTCCAGGTGAATAGTATCACCGTATTTTGTCTGTTGCATATACTGTCTTTTGCAGACATGTTGTGTAGAGGGCAATTTGTGCTTTTACCTATAACCACCAATTAGTGTAAAACTTTGAATGTAGTATGACCAGGGGGGAGTCCCCTAGTGGTGACAATGATAATCTTTGTACTACACTTCATAATTTTTTCCCTATTGATTTTTACAGCAGAGAAGAATTCACCAAAATTCAACAAAGTTAATTTCTACCAAACTAATTGCTGTAGTATGACCAGGGGGGAGTCCCCTAGTGGTGACAATGATAATCTTTGTACTACACTTCATAATTTTTTCCCTATTGATTTTTACAGCAGAGAAGAATTCACCATAATTCAACAAAGTTAATTTCTACCAAACTAATTGCTGTAGTATGACCAAGGGGAGCCCCCTAGTGGTGAGAATGATTTTCAGTGTACTACACTTCATAATTTTTTCCCTATTGATTTTTACAGCAGAGAAGAATTCACCAAAATTCAACAAAGTTAATTTCTACCAAACTAATTGCTGTAGTATGACCAGGGGGGAGTCCCCTAGTGGTGACAATGATAATCTTTGTACTACACTTCATAATTCTTTCCCTATTGATTTTTACAGCAGAGAAGAATTCACCAAAATTCAACAAAGTTAATTTCTACCAAACTAATTGCTGTAGTATGACCAGGGGGGAGTCCCCTAGTGGTGACAATGATAATCTTTGTACTACACTTCATAATTTTTTCCCTATTGATTTTTACAGCAGAGAAGAATTCACCAAAATTCAACAAAGTTAATTTCTACCAAACTAATTGCTGTAGTATGACCAGGGGGAGCCCCCTAGTGGTGAGAATGATTTTCAGTGTACTACACTTCATAATCTTTTCCCTATTGATTTTTACAGCAGAGAAGAATTCACCAAAATTCAACAAAGTTAATTTCTACCAAACTAATTGCTGTAGTATGACCAGGGGGAGTCCCCTAGTGGTGACAATGATAATCTTTGTACTACACTTCATAATTGTTTCCCTATTGATTTTTACAGCAGAGAAGAATTCACCAAAATTCAACAAAGTTAATTTCTACCAAAATAATTGCTGTAGTATGACCAGGGGGAGCCCCCTAGTGGTGAGAATGATTTTCAGTGTACTACACTTCATAATTTTTTCCCTATTGACTTTTACAGCAGAGAAGAATTCACCAAAATTCAACAATTTTAATTTCTACCAAACTAATTGCTGTAGTATGACCAGGGGGAGCCCCCTAGTGGTGAGAATGATTTTCAGTGTACTACACCAAACAAAAAA
The DNA here is from genome assembly GCF_963921795.1 of Nannobrachium achirus. Lineage (NCBI taxonomy): Eukaryota > Metazoa > Chordata > Actinopteri > Myctophiformes > Myctophidae > Nannobrachium > Nannobrachium achirus. Next base: position 31,948,844 of record NC_137825.1, read on the forward strand.
AACAACCAAATGCTGTAACATTATGGGTATTTTCATGGTGCTACACTTCATAATATTTTAACTACTGAGTCATTATCCAAGGAAGCCATGGGAAAAGAGATTTTTAATCTACGACCTACGGTTCAAGAGGCCAAAATGCAAAGTGGGCTTTTATAGCGCCACCATGAGGCAAACTGGTGTAATTAGTTTTTGATATGCATAGGCCTCTGGACATGTAGGCTGTACATATTCCGAGGGAAATTACGACCTACGGTTCAAGAATTATAGGCCAAAATGTAAAGTTGGCCTTTATAGCGCCACCATGAGGTAAACTGGTGTAATTCGTTTTTGATATGCATAGGCCTCTGGACATGTAGGCTTTACAAATTCTGAGGGAAATTTTCCAGAGCTTTACAAACAGGTGTTTCGTTCGAAACACATTTTCCCATTCAAGTCAATAGGGGAAAAATAAAAATTATATAAATATCCCAAATAACTGCTGTAGTACACTCACAAGTACACCATTGATGTGTGAAGTGAATTTGGTTGTAATACATTGCATATTCATAAAGCTATTGAATATTTTCGCTTTCAGTGTTGCACTTTGTAGACGGTCCCTAACCGCTCGCCTAACATTCAGCTGCGCATAGAGACGCATATAATCTGTTAAACACGGAGGTTGGTCTGTTAAACTCGGCGGTTGTTTTTTTGGGATGAAAATCGAATTGTAGTTGTTTCTCTAGCTAACCAGGATAAGAATGAGACGGTTTTTGTGGTTTGTTAATGTTTCGTTCCTGAGCTATTGAGCCTGGAAGCGCGAATCTGTGAATCTCTTGCTATCTTTACTTCAGTCAAAAACTATTATGTATAAAAACAGACTTTCACTGTATCATTCATGTTCGTTCTCTGCTCTGTATTTATTTTGATGGATTTGGTTTCAACCCGGACGAGAGAGAGGGACGTACACGGTCTTCGTCCTGGCCTCTATCTTGTCCGGGTTGAAACACACACTCCTTTCAGAGTTCCTCGCAGATTGTTATTTAGACTCTTTTTTTTAATAATCTGCGAGATTTTCTGTGGTGCTCTAAATTTTAGAGCGCCACAGAAAATGGAAACATTGTTAAAATAAAATAAACTCCCACTGAATTATTATGTACCATGAATTTCACAGTGTATGCACACCATAATTGCAAACAGAATAAAGTAGCCTACTTGTTTATTGATTTCCTGTGTTTCAGTGGTTGGGCTGATAACAAACGTCCTCTGAACAAGAACAATGGTACGGGACCGGTAGCAAATCGAGCCCGTCGTGGTGATGGTAAACCTCTCAATAAACTACTCGAAATTGGATTCAGGATTCAATGTTTTGAACTCTTAGGTTAAACACTTTTACATATAGGCTAATGTATGATGTAATCTAGCTAGATGTAATCCAGGTTAAGCATGCATCACCAGCCTTCAATCCAATTCCAATCCAATGTCCAACTATTATAAACAAGTCCAAATACAAAAAGGCCTACCTCGTTGTCTGCAATGCATATGTATTCAAATCCGAAGGAATGTTTGGGTCCAACCGTCCAACTAAGCGGCCACAAAAGACAGCCAACAAAAAAAGCTGTGAAATGAATCCGTCAACAAATTAAATAAACGATGAAATAGTCACTTTTAGACGTTTAACCGAGAACAACAAACAAACGGTCCACCCGCTTGTGCACTTCAAATGAGGGAGTGTATCCATTAACTGTGTCCCCCTGACAACAAGACACCACACCACACAAACAGTTCCGGACAACAACAACAACAACAACAACAACAATCTATTTGAGAGGGTTTAAGTGCATTGTTGCATGTCTGCTTATGATCTTATCCAAGTTCTTTTTGGACTCTTCTGTGGAAATAATATCCAGAACAAGTATTTGTCAATACTCATAGTGAAGCCTACTGTGTTTATCATGTGGGTTACATTTAAAATCGAAAAAGTAAATCAATTAAAATACCAATACCCTCAGAATTGTAATGCCCACATCATCTGCCCTAAAAAGGGAAAACGTGTATGGCTGCCATTTACATACTTCACATTGTTCTGTTTGTCTCTCCTGCAGTGCCAAAAATAAATACATTGACCTAGCTTTTCTATAAAAAAATTATCACATATTCACAATACATTAGAAGTCTTCTATCCCTCCTACTATTTCACATTGGTTGAATAACTATCCAGCTACACGGTGTAACTTATTTTATCTAGAGGGGTGTAGCCTACACCCCTCTAGATAAAATAAGTTACAACATTAAGAATAGACAGCAGGACTTTTGGAAAGTCTGGCAACCCACAAATATTTTGCATCTATTCCCCCCACCTTTCCTCTTGTATGGTTACTTATTATTGTCATTTGTATTTATTTGTCTTGTTGTTGATTAGGCATTATCTGCATCCTTTATGTACAATTGGGTCAGCTGCCTGTAGTACAGTTTACAATTTACAGTTTAGGCATTTTGCAGAAACCTTTAATCCAAAGCGACTTCCAATAAGCAGGTAATACATCAATATAATAGGCAAGATAATATGTCAGTACATCAACAACAACAGAACAAATGCATAGGAATATCAATCTAGAAAAAATAATAACATAGGTAGACCACGCACCTAATCAGTAAAGAAAAATAAAATAGTAGTATGGAAGTTAATATTATGTTTACTGACATTACTGACATGACCAAGTGGAAGCTTATATTAGAACAGTAAAGACCAAAGACCTTTATCTTTACGAAGGAGAAGCGCAAACAAATGAAAGCATTTTTACGGAGTGGCTCTGGAGATGTGTGTGTGTGTGCGCGTGTGTGTGTGCGTGCGTGTGTGCATGTGTGCGTTTCCCATCACACTATCTCATTCTCTATGTGCTGCTGTTTCCTCAGCTGTTTGAGTTTGGCTCTTCTCAGCGTATAGCTGCGATCCTTGAAGAAGCCATGGCTTCTTTTATCTGTGGGGAAAATGACAGTCCATGAGTGTAACAGCCTACATTATAATTAATATTAATACAGTAACAGAATTCATATATCTCTGCTGTTTGGTAAAACCAGCTATATCCAAAATATTAACCTTTCTGGAAAATAATATATATATATCTCTTGTTTTTAGAACAGTACAATCAAAGCCTCATCAAAGTTGGTATGGTGACTTTATATATATTTGAGGATCCAATGGAGTTAAAAAATAAAAAAGTTGAAAAATGGAGATTGAGATCTGATTGATTGATTTAGTAGTAGCTTAAATGTTATGTCATTATCATCATGGTAGAACGTACAGCACACTATCTGGCTTATATACAATAGTGACAGGTTTTGGTACAGTCAGACATTCAGAGAAGGTCGTTGTAATTTTTTGACCAATAATTACACTGCAATATGTTGCACAGTGTATGTCATGGGTTTGTCTCGGTGAATCATGTGTTACGTGTACATTTCAAGAGTAATGAGGCACACACGCAATGTCAGATGAATTGCACAGCAGTGCAGCACACATTTGAAAATGTACCAAAGCTGGGCGGAGGGTGTGGAAAGTATCAGGTTATGTGACTCTGTGTCTGTGATGTGATGTCCAGAGGAACCCTCTGACTTCTCAGGCCGCAACCCCCCAAGAATAATCGTATTTGAACTGGGACCCCCCACCTTGACAAACATGTGGACACGGTTCCACAGATAAATATTGTGAAAATAGCCGAACTACAAGCTCACACAATACCTTGCTTGTAGATCAGCTATTTTAACAATTTGTACCTCGTTCTTACGTAATATTTGACTGTTTTGCCGATTCTGTATTAAACATGTCTTGAAAGTCGTTAAATTGCAACTTTAGAAACATGCAGAATGGACAAACCCTGTAGGCCTAATATACACTTGTTTACTGTTGAGTGAGAAAACAATGTTGCAAATGAAGCGAATCATCTGGGGACTCCCCAAAATAAATGGTGGACCACCTGGGGGTTCCGACACCCAGTTTGGGAAACATTGGTTTAGATAACACTATGGAGAGTGACATGCGTGGATACAGTCTGGTGACATGCCTTTAAAATGGCAGCAGTGACACATTATGCCTACTGTTAGTACATGTTGAAATCATAATTAGGTATGACACCTTCAGTTTCCACACATAAAAAGGCATAATAAATTATGTTTACAGCTATACGAAAAGAAAAAGGATCTTGTATTTCATTATTCATTACAGTAACGTGACATAAACATAATGGGATGACTGAGTTCACCTTGGCTGGCATTCCAATCGACTGGCTCCTCTCTGGAAATTCCCACATTACTGTTCCACACATTCCAGTCCACCTCTTCCACTCTGCAGCAGAGATGAACACATTAATATAATAATGAATCAATTAATTCTAGTTTATTATGTATTGACGGTTAAGTGGTTAAATATCTGAAAACACAAATTGACATTAATAAAATAAAATACACTGATGATTATGCTGTCAAACAATTAAAAAATATGGAATCTATGAAAAGGTTGTGGGGGTCCTGCTTCATCTCTCTCTCAACTAAGGGGTCCTTGGCCTGAAAACGTTGAAGACCCCTGCACTAGAGCCACGAGAGGCACCACTGAGCGAGCTGATGATTTACACCATGACAACGACAACAAAGCTGACTCCACGACCACGTTGTAAGGAAGTGATAATGTACACATTTGTATATATATATATATATGTGGCAGAGAGAGTCACAGCCCCAGCCTGAAGCCTCAAAAGTCTAGTATCTGCTCTCGTTCCATAAAGATATACCTTTTGGAGTAATGGTTAAGATATTGGACTTTCGCGTGGGAGACCGGGGTTCGAAGCCGGGTGGGGAGGTTCGGATCACCTCCGTTACAATGGCACCGTGACCCGGATCCGGGCTTCCCCGTAGGAGGAGGTCAAAGGGGGGTGAGTGTGGCGGAGAGAGTCACAGCCCCAGCCTGAAGCCTCAAAAGTCTAGTATCTGCTCTCATTCCATAGGGATATCCCTTTGGAGTAATGGTTAAGATATTGGACTTTCACGCGGGAGACCCGGGTTCGAAGCCGGGTGGGGAAGTTCGGATCACCTCCGTTACATATATATGTTTATATTATAGTGTTGTACATTATCCCGTATGGCTTCTTCCAAACAAATCCATCCTCGATGCATTCATTTTGAATTAATAGTATTAGCTTACGATAGTATCCGCTGAAGATATCAATATTTAAACCTTTTTTTTTTTAAATAAATGCATATTTGTCATTATCATACTATTAAATATGTCTATTTTTAAGGCTAATGTTTGTTTATTGTGTAGTAGTGTTGTGTACATACACCGTTTTAATCTAACCTGAAACATCGTCGATTGTCTTCGTTTCCTTCCTTGCTTCCTAGTTTGACATCGACTCCACAGCGAAGGCGGCTCTTCAGACAGGCTGGTAGAAAACGCTCCAGGTCCAGGGTTGCGATGGCTCTCTGGAACGATCAAAGATAAATAGGGTGTTTTCCCCCCACACTAAATTGATCTCTGTACAACAGATCAAGGATATTTAAGTTGAATCGCAGAGGTTTCCCCTTAACCACTGAAACCTTTTATACTGTACGTATTGACCAGACCACTGGGCTCTATGGTATAGGCCCCTGTCATGTCCATGTCCAACCCACATTTGTCTAAAACAAAGGGTCAAATTTGTTCTCCTGCTATACCACTAAAATGTGGAACGCACTACCGAAGGCCTTAAAGGAGTGTAAATCCCTAACTTCCTTTAAAACGGCTCTGAAAAACCACTTACAGGCAGCTGCCTCTCGAAACTGGTAACAATAAATGTAGCCTACCACCACCCTATGAGTTAAAGAGAAGGATCTCCTTGGCAATAAGCCGCAAGAGGCAAGTTTCCTTTTAGTTGAACTTGTACGAGTGAACTGTACTGTCATGAAACTGTACCCTTCCCTATGCAAACTTCTAATAAATACTTCAATCAATCAAAATATAGAATAGGGAAGCTAGGGTTCGTGTGGTTAACATTATGGGGCTTGATGGCATCCTGCTCCCCACTCAAATGGGGAAAATGTGAAGAGAAAATAGCCTATTGGGTGTGGTTAAAAGCTGATGAATACCGTAATTCAAAGTGTTTACTGCTTAGTGCTGTTTTTTTCTTTTTCAATGTGCATTTAAATGCTTTCACGCAGTGAAACACAGATGCCTGTTAACCACTTAGACACTAAATATTACAGTACATTGACTGGGGACTCCCAGGCTGTATAATTGGTCCCATCCTTTTTTCCCCCTAGCTCTTTCGCGGATCCATAAGCTCACAACTAACTAAAACCAAAAGAGCACAATCAATTTTTAGAATAGATTATTGATTACTTTTAAGGCCCGGCATGGTCTAGCAGCCTGTTCCTATTAGACCTTTTTGACCCCATATAGTGTTGGCTGGGATCCTCAGGCCGTTCCAAGGTCTACTCTAGACTGAAGATATGGGGCCTGATGTGCCACCAGGGTCCTTACAGTATGTGTGTCCTCCACAGACCCGCCGACAAACAGATAACTAGGAATGGTACGATATGCAAATTTCATATCATGATTTTTGTGACAAGATAAATCGCGATTTACAATATCAAAATTGATTATCCTGGGGTGGAACAAGACTCAAGTAAGTAAGTATCAAGTAAGTATATTGGTAAGTAAGTACCTTTTACCAATTATAGAGGGTTTAAATGGTACCGGATATGCAGCTCAGCAAATAAAAGGTGAATTGATCCTAGTACATGATGGGGGACGATATCACGATAAATTAAATCTCCATATGATTATCGTGATTGTTTTTTGTCACGATAAACAATATAACATTGCTTATCGTCCCATCCCTACAGATAACCACAAATATCTGTGGCTTTTCACTTCATGACAACTGCTGGTCCGACCGAATCCCTACTTGGCACTGCACCTCCATGTCATCGGCGACACCCAGCAAATCTGAGGCCGAACGGTTGGATGGTGCCCGTGTTATGCTCGGGATTGACATGCACACGCACGTGCACTCGCACACGCACACAGAGTCTGTACCTGTAGTCTCCAGATCCTGGTACTCTCCTCTGTAGTTCTTTCCACTGTCTTGCTCATCAGAGCAATTAGCATGTTGAGCAACAGGACGAAGCCCAGGATGATATAGATGATGAGGAGGATGTAGAATATCACGTTGTCATAGGAGCTTTTACCATAGCTACCAGGACAAACACACAATGTACACAAGAACGTCACAGTTAAAATGTTATATTCATGATTTGCTCTAGGAGAAAAATAGAAATACTGGATCGCAGTTGTACGGCGCCTCCGTCAACCAGTTGCTGTCTACATCCGTGTCTGTCCAGACAAGAAAGAATGTAATGCTCTTTTTTGAGCCAAATGGATTATAGAAGCTATGTGGTTAGAGTGGTGTGTGTTGAACAGCCATATGATTGACAACATAAAATAATTTAGATAGACAGTGGATGCCTGGATGGAATTCACATACTGTAGGCTACCTCTTTGCAAACTCCACTTGTCCTATGCCGATGGCGAACTTGAAGAGCTCCAGCATGGTGAAGGAGATGCTCTGGTAGGAAACCCGATGGCAGCCCTCAGCCTCTGAGGCATCCAGCTTTGTGAAGAATGTCCTTCCTTCCGTCGTATCTGTATTGGTGACACTGGGGGACACTGGGTCCATGAGCAGGGCCACAATCGCTGTGGAGCACGGAGTATAGTGAAGAAAGAGAAGACGTATGCTTCAGAATTTGGCCAAAAAATATATTTTAATCTACTGTATATCTTATTGGTCTGTGGGGGAAATAGGGGGAAAAAGCGTTTTCACAATATATCATATCACAATATATTATACAATGACAACAAATTTGAACAAATTGTTTTTTTTTTTAAATCAGAGCCAGAGTTAAAGAGAAATGCCCACTGGAAGTTGGTAACGTTATATAGGAATCAGCTAGCTGTTGATTAAGAAAGGCGTATATAATATGTATTTGACCAGTATCGTGATTTTAAACCCAAATATAAATCTCTGAACTAACTGTTTAATTGCTGATCAAGCACAAAGTTATAAAATCATGGGGGTTTCAGTTCAGACTTTATGTTTTATTAATTTTATTAGTGAAAGGAGAGCAGAGGAACCTGCTGAGAAGCCGAAGAGGAAGACCATGTAGACGAAGAGGAAGGGCAAGATTTCTTCTACCAGAACCTGAGAGGGAAGAGAGTAGACAGACTGGTGAACACTGTTATCCTAATGACCTTTACACCCACCCACACGCACGCACGGTTCACTGAAGCACATCAAGAGAAAATCAAATAATAAAAAGAGTTAGCTTTCCACATGACCTCAAATCATTTCAGATTGTCTGTGCCACGTATAATATATGATGCAGTGTGTCAGGGCCTGGTTAGAGTTCTGTAGATTAACCTAATCTGTTTGGAATAGTGTTTTGTGACAGCGGACCACAGTGACAGTGGACCACAGTGATTGGAATAGTTACCTTAGAAAATGGCATACTCCTTAGCCCAGGGTTTCTCAAACTTTCACATTTCAAGGTATCAACTCTGACAGTGTACAAATGGAACCATATGAACCCATTAGGGTTCATTTGTACACTGTCAGAGTTACAGACTTGTATGGGTCAATTTAGACCCCCTAAAGGAACCCACAGAGTTCCTGGAATCCACTCTGAGAACCACTGCCAAAGCTAACTCAAATGTATACACTTTTAGTAATTTCTCTCAGTACTCAAAGTCAATTACTTGTCCATTAATTGTCATGTGTTTTCAGTTAAACCCAGCTGTCTTGATGCAGAGCAGGTGGTCCCGTAATCCTCTATACCTTCTGGATGAGGACACTGTACACCCCCATGTGCTTGTGCCCCCTGAAGAAGTAGAGCAGGTTGACCCAGCCCAGCAGCAGGCTGAGCACCAGCAGGCCCAGGTACTCCACATCACCGGCCACATACAGGGCAGCACACACCAGGAAGAACACACCCTGCGCACAGCTACACAGCAACACACACACAGTACATGGTGGTTCTCAGAACATTATCATTTCAAGGACCCCCAGTTTGGCATTAAGGCCACTGACCCCATATGTCTGAGAGTGTATAAATGGAACCAAATTGACTCGTAATCATTTGGTTCCATTTGTACACACTCAGAGTCCTATTTGGTTCCTAACTATCAATTATTTGACTGGGGGCGCCCTGGAACCCCCTCAAGGACCCCTGGGGGTCCCTGCACACTTTGAGAACCAGTGGAATAGAATCATAAAGAACAGATATGAAAGGGAGTAGAATAGAACAGAATAGAAAAGGAAGATCAAACCTCGGTTCGAAGTGAAGCGATGAATCTGAGTATAAAATTGTCTAGAGCTACAGAATTCTGAATGATTTTATCTGGAGGGCCGGATTGTCATGTGAAGCTTGACCAATCCTCAAACTATGGTCTCACTGGACATTTTTAATCACCGGGACGGACATATTCTGGACGTACGGGACAGATACAACATGTTCATTCTGGACTGAAATTACCATATATGGACATGGGGGACACATTTACGGACAGATAAAACCTGTTCATTCTGGACTGAAATGACCATAATATGGACATGGGGGACACACAAAGCCACTCCTTGGAAGCGGCTTTCACCGCTTCAGAAATAACTTAGAATAGAATAGAAGGAAGAGAGCTTACAACAGCACGTCATAGTAGCCATCAATCAGCAACGTGTGCAGCTTGGGTCTCTTCCTCGCCAGGTCAAGTATCTGGGGACAACAAGAGAAATATTAGACCTTTCAAAAGATTCAATAAGTGTATTATACAGACTAGTATGATTATAACATTATAACAGTTTGTAGATCAGTAGCAGACAGCCCAAATCGGGTAAGTCTACATGCAAATGTCAATACTGTACCCCTCTGATGACGAAGTAGCAGGACGCCAGTGTTATCAGAAGTTGACCTGAAATGTACAGGTATCCATCTGATGAGTGCTCAACTGGGAATGGAGGCTGTGGACCAGATAACAAAAAAAATCTGTGTCAACAGAAATCAGTCAAGCTACCAAAAAGCAGGGGCAATACTTTGATATACAATGAGAACAGAACAGTAGGTTTGACTGGAGAGAACAGATAAAGTGGAGAGCTAAACATGGATAAATCGATAATCATTCGATTAAACTACATTTGCATTGGGAGCCCTTCATCAGTGACGAGCTGTCACTGATTGGTCAACTAACTTGATTTAATATAAGATACTTAATGTTATGTAAAAACAATAAAAAAATAAAAATAAATAAAAGTTAAAAAAAATTAAAAAAAAATAAAAAAAAAATTGGGGGGGGGGGGGGGGGGGGGGGGAACTATTGTGGCGGAACTATTGTGGCGGAACTATTGTGGCGGAACTATTGTGGCGGAACTATTGTGCCGCAGCGCACGTTTCCGGTCGGACATATTTGACCGCCGGACGCACTCGAGAGAAGTGACTGTTAAGCCTCTGCTATTTCTCTGCAGCAGGCACATGCAAACACAGTGGTGTCAAATTTCCCTCTCTCTCTCTCTCGCTTGCCCGCACCCCCTCCCCTGTTGCCTCCTCTCTCTCGTGCTTAGCGAATGAGCGGACGGCATAGGGTTAGGGGCGGTACTCCTTACGTCCTAGACGACTACCTATGAGTTGAAGTCGATGTAAAGGGGGCGTGAAGTGGGATGCGGCTCTTAGAGGAATGTATATATAAGATGGGCCTTTATGTCCAAAATGTTAACTTTTCAGGAAATTAAAAACATGTTTTAAGAGCGACACAATACCGTCTCATCAAAGTTGGTAGGGTGACTATACATTGTCCATGTTATTACTTTACCTAAATACAGCTCAAGTGGTTTTTGACCATTAATGTGGACCCCTTTTTCAACAATGGAAAAGGCAACAAATGTCAAAGTTGAAGTTACAATAGGTGGTTTGACCAACAGTTTGAGGATCCAATGGAGTTAGGAGGTTTAGTCAGAAGCACTTTTTAATACTTTTCATTGGTTCAATATGTGTAAAACCCACACATGGACATAAAGGGTGTTCAATAGCATTGATGTATAAAACAGAAAGAAAGAAAACAAAACATTGAAAAATGGAGATGGTTTCTGCCTGACAGCGACGATTTGATGAGACACTTTCCGACTCTGTGTACCCACCTTGTGATCCATCTTCTTGAAGGCCACAGTGGTGAACACAGCCAGGTAGAAGAGGTAAACCAGGATGTGGAACAGGAAGAGCCGCCCAGCAAAGCGGTTCCACTTGTCCTCCAGCAGGCCGCTGAGGGGTTCCACCTCTAGCATCTGGGGACGGTTCTGATAAAACCACAATGACAGAACCTCAAAGGACTGAAGAAACTTGCACATGAGTACATTTCTATGGTTTATTTCAGTCGTTCCCAACCTGTGGGTCGGGACCCATATTATTTTGGAGGGTCCCCGGATGATTAACTTATTGTGCGACGTTGTTTTCTCACTCAACAGTAAACAAACCAACATACAGTTTAAGTGTATAGAGGCTATCTGCACATTTCTAAATTGACAATTTAAGGACTTTTTAATACTTCTAAATTAAACACTGGACAAATTGTCAAATTTTAGAGGCCGAAATTGTGAAGACAGCCGATCTACAGTACATGCTCACAACGCCTTGCATCGTGAGGCGTTGTGAGCATGTAGATCTGCTATTTTCACAATATAACTGTGTTATACAAAATGTAATTCCTCAACTCATAGGGTGGGGGGTCCCCAGTTAAAATATAATTATTTTGGGGGTAGTGGCCTGAAAAGGTTGAGAACCACTGGTTTATTTAACATCTGGAATTGGATTTCTTCACTTCATTCATTTGTTTACTTTATTATTGTTAATCTTTCCTTAGAAGTGAAATTATGAATATTTCAGGTCACAGTGGATAGGGTAACATGAAACAGACGGGGATGGACTTTTTCTGTTTTTGCTTTTTACGTGATCCATAGCCTGATTTGACCAAATTGAACTTTCAACTTAGTGTAAACAGCACACATGAAGGGTCTGACTAAAGAATCAATGAACTTACCGTGGTACTACAACACATGGTTTTAGCAATACTCACAGGGATGTCACTGCCATAAACTATTATCTCCAGGGCGGACATTTTGTCACCGTAGGTGTCCAGGGATTCCAGGTCATACAGGGAGGTGTGGATGGGTCCGTACACCCACTCTGTAAACTTACGAGACAGGTGCCTTGTGTCTTCATCTGAAATCTCTCGCCGTAGGATATGTGCAAGCAGCTGGTGGAGAAAATAGAAAACTGTGATGACATCTGTGTAATCAACCCTCCCTCAAATAGAATTCATATACTATACTGTGATATTGTACAGCTCAGTTTCGAATTGTGAACTTGAGCAAGACTCTCTTTGGTGACAAGACTGTAGTCTCAGGGGAAAAACTATAGGTGTCTACAGTAATTAGGCTGACTGAAAACTTGATCTTGAAAAATGTGATGTCTCCATATATGAATATTTATTTGCCAAATGTTGTATGCTATAGTATGTAGGCTACCGTACAGTATGTAGTTGCCTTAATCTAAACTAACCAACAACCAGTCTAAAATATTAAGAACAAAAACAAAATCTGTGTAACATTGCGAAACCTCACTGCCCATATTTGAATCCCCCTACACATACTGTAATAGCCAACGTCTTAAAATATGACTTCAAGTTTACTGTAGTGGGAGAATTGCAATTTCCATCGTTCTACATAGTGATATATTTTGATCAATGCCTATACACATCACCAATGATGAGTGATCGTTTTGTGCTAATAGTGCTGAGCGGATCTAAATTAATACCCTCTAATCGCTTGATGAAACCCTTTGAGTAACACGAGTCTGTTACCCCAATCTTGCCAGTCTTGGCAGCCATTTTAAGTGGTGTCCTTCCCTGGTTGTTCTGAGCTTCCTCAAGCTTCACGTCAGGCTTCCGCCTGGCTGTGGCGGTGAGAATGTGGTCGTACATTCTGGTGATGAACTCGGTGTTCTCCGGGGTGTTGTCAGCCACCGCCACCAGGGCGTGGAGCACCGTGTTGCCATGGGAATCCGTCTGGGTCACGTCTGCTGCCTGGTGCTCATTGTCCAACAGGAAGTCCACCAGCTCGGGCTGATTGGTGCAGGCCGCCAGAGACAGGGGCAGTTCTCCTTTAGAAGGACCAATAGGAGAGGACAGAATATCATTCTCCTTTTGCACAAAGTAGTGCATTGCAAGATAGTGGGCGCCAGATCCCTTTTAATCACACCTTACCACTACTTCCTGTACATCCACAGAGCATTGATTCTAGTCGTTTTCTCCATTAGATTTCTTTTCACTTTTTTCAACTTTTTTACTTGGGATGGTAAAAAGATGAGGCAGACAAATAAAATGTATTTTGACAAGTAACAAAAGTTGAAAAAAGTGAAAAGAAAGCACTTTAATCAAATGGAGAAAACAACTAGAATCAATGCCCTGTGGATGAACAGGAAGTAGAGGTAGGGTGTGACAAAAAGGGATCTGGCGCCCTCTATCTTGCAATGCACTACTTTGTGCAAAAGGAGAATTTAATTCAGAGGTCTTCAACAGGGGGTTACTACAGGGGGGCCGCCAAATCTTTGTGTGATAGGATCATGTTTTTTTACATTAATCACTTGAACCCTAGCATCCCTATTCTTAGTGGAACATTAGCCAAAACATAGCACATCTACAAGCTCACAACAATGCCTCGTGCTGGGAGGCGTTGTGAGCTTGTGGAAGAAGAAAAGAAGAGCAGACTAGTAGGTATTGACAGTTGAACATTTTAAATCTGCATGATCATTTTAAATCTGCAACACAATGCTTTAAATTATGTAGTGGGGATCCCTGCTTCATCTCTCTCTCTCAGCTAAGGGGTCCTTGGCCTGAAAACATTGAACATTCCTCAATCAAAACAACAGCGCCACATGTGGGTGCATAATACTATCAACTGTGGTAACAATGACCTTGTCCCTTAACCTTGGATGCAGAAAGTTGAAATACAGAGCCATTCAGTACTGAGCCTCTATGAGGTTTTATTCATATGTACCACACATGAAGCTGACACAAGATCACGTGAAAACGAGCTCGTTGGTAGTTGGTAGTTTTTTTATTAGGTAGGCCTACCCACTAAACACAGTTGCTCATATGCTGCCATAAGCTGAGGCTCTGTACTGTAACTTAACAAATGAATACAGACTGTTTGGGGTTTGATGGGAAGCAGGCTGGGGGTTAGATGAGCTCACTCAGACAGTAACACAGTCGTATTGAGACCCACCAAAGTAGAAGCTGCGTTCATCACGCTGCGGCTGCTGGAAGAACTTTCCACAGGCTTTGGCGTGAACGTCAGAGCCACTCTCCACCAGTTTCCTGACGTAACCAATTCTTCTCCTCTCAATGGCAATATGGAGGGCGGTTTGACCTAAACCGATGATGTTCCATAAGCATAATAAAATATTAAACTGATTAAGCATCCCCTCCCCACACCCAATTTAGCTTATTCACATTTTTTTGCCACACTAATGGACTGGTTGTTACAGTCACTGTCCCAAGACTGCACGAAATCATAATGATAATAAACATTATTAAACCTTGAGAATTTGGGGTCTTGTAGATAGGCAGTAGATAATTTAGGATTCATGAAAAATGAAAGTCAGGTTAAAATGTTAGAAAGAACGGCAGCAGTGAAGTCTCTCTTTCACATAGTAGCCTATCTTCATTCTTCATAAAATCTGTATGAGAAACTAGTGCATAGACCATCTAGAGTAGACTACAGTCCCAGAGGGTGAACCAGGTTTGACCCATGGTCCTGCACTGCCACATGTTGACCAAAGTTGTTATTGTTTTGGGATGAAACCAGATTACAAAGAGAGAGTGTGTATAAAAGGGGAGAATAAAATACAAATTGTGACAAACCAAATAATTATAGGCTACTAATACTGACACTTTAGTGAGCAGAAAATGTGTACAGAATATCTCCAAGAAATCCAAAAATTCTCCAAGAAATCAGGTCACCTTAAGCAATGAATGGTGCTTCGATACCTTTGTAGTAGATGTCTGTGTAGGCAGCGTTCACTAAGTCTTGTATGTCACCGGTCTTCTCTGAAACGTCTAGGAGATAATCCACCATGGCACTCTTCTCCTCTTTCATGTTCATCAGAGCTTTCATCAGGACTGTTTTCCCATCACGTTGATCTAAAGATGATCAGATATTGGCTGAGTTGATGATGATGATCATTGATGACATTGATGTGAAGGATAACATAATATGTTGTGTTCAAATCCCACACCTCACCCCCAAAAGTGTGTTTGCAATGCTACTGTATGTACTCTATAACGGTTGTGACTCTGGGGCAGAGGTTACAACTCAAAGTGACACTTATGACACTGCTATATGGGTCCATTGGAGCATGAACACTCTTATGAGTTATGGAAGTCCTTGAAATTAAAAAGTTTGCAGTGAATTAAGAAATCACTTTTCAGTAAGTAAAGATGCTTTCAGGTATTTTCTGAGTTCTTACACGATGAGTCGGAGAGTCCCTTGGCCATCCGACACAGGTACGCCTCCAGCCCTGCCAGCTTTGTGACATCACCATTGGCAGCGCCCTCAAACAGTCTCTTGATGTCAAACTCCCCCAGGTCTTTGGGAGGTTCCAACCCACTGACCTCCCTAACAAACCAAACCAAACAGAAGGCATGTGATTGGTTGACTGGCTGGTTAAAATGAACTAGACAATTACCGGTTTTAATATGAGAAGATGAGAGGACCCTCTTGAAATCATAACAAGGTATCCGTATCCTCCATAATTCAAGTAGGGTTTGATCACACTGTGACCTGTACTCTTTAGATTCTAAAGAGTATACAGGTCACAGTCTAACAGAAGCTACTGTACATGCACATGCAACTGGGAAATTCTGAAGTATGATTGATTGATTGATGTGGCATAGTGTCTCAGTGGTTCTCATTGTTGCGTGAGCTTGTGTGGCAGCTATTTTAATTATTTTCAAAATGTCTTGAAATGTTTTTCCTATAATAACATGCCCGATGATGAATGCTTAGGAGGCGGCAGTTGGGGTTATGGGCCCTATTTTCGTCGATGCCTTGCCACTTATCACTAAACGTTTTAGCCTTTTTTAACTATTTTGAGAAACATTTTAAAATACTTCATATAGCCAATCAGCTATTTGAGCTATTTAAAAATGTTTTTCAAAATAGTAAAAAATTGCAAAAACATTTAGCCATAAGGGGTAAGTCACTGGTGAGAATAGGGCCCTGTGGGTCTTGCTCAGGTACACATTTGATTGGGCGGACTGGAGGGCAAACCACAAGGACCTTCTGATGTGTGTACACCAGATTTCTTGATTTCTGTATCTAAGGAACACATTTTAAACAAGCCTCTGGGCTTTTGAATGTTTTCAATCAATCAATACAGTGTGTAATAGATTACAAATCTGTTTACCAGACAAAGGCAGCGTTTAACCCACAGCGAGGTTTGCTTCCATCCAGCTTCTCCTGGATGTTGGAGTCCATGGTGGCTGTGTTGGCCTTCAGGCAGCCCATGGTCAGAGCAGACGCCAGGGCAGCTCTCCTGTCCTTCTTCCACTCTGATCTGTCTCTCTTCCTCTCCTCATCCGTCCTTGTGTCTGTCTCCAAGCGCCACTTGGCGCCCTGGGACCCAGTCCCGTCCATTGTTTCCTACAGGGCTGCACAGGACTCCAAAGAGTTTGACCAGATGAAGAGCAAGTGCTCGAAACATTGTCAATAAAATTGTTGTGTGTGGGTTTCTCTTCAATTCCACAATAATACAGAGCCTATTGTAGTTCAACAGTCGAACCTAGAAGACAAGGGTGACACCGAAGTTAGGGCCCTAACTTCCATGTCACCCTTGTCTTCTAGGTTCGACTGGCCGGGGGACCCCATTGGTCCTAATGAAATTATAACTATGCTGAATGGTGCCGAGGTTGCAGTTAACTGCGATCCGCCCAGCACATAATCTGAAAGGACTTGTCCTGCATAAAAGCAGAAAGGTGTGTCCGGGATTTCGAACCCTAAAAAGGCTGTGACACACTGAAAGCATCACTAATGCAAATATCATTGACGCACATCAAGAGAAAATAAAGAAATAAAAAGAGATTACATTTCTACATTGCTCCAACTCAGTACAGTTGGAGTACAGTTCACTGGTACAAGGCCAACTATAAGGATACGCCCAAGAAAGCCCAAAGCTTGTTTCAAATGAGATCCTTTAAAAAAAAACTCATATAACATTGAAAGACAGACAGATATAACACTATACTATGCAGAAGATATCAGAAAAACAGTAGGAAAAAACACAATGCAAAAATAAATGGTATTTACAATAGAAAGATCAGGGGGAGGTAAGGATAGGCTTTGTTTTCTTTTTCCTTTTTTTTTGGGGGGGGGGGGGTCTTCAATGTGGCTGCAGCCATTGTAAAAATGGGTATGTTTTTGGTTGCAGTGTATCAGGGGCTTAAAAAGAAGGATCTAAAGAAAAAGCTTGCAAGAGCCACAAATAGCCTACTCTCTCAGATCAGAACCCATGGCGGTCCACTTGTACGGGCTTGTACGGAGCTTCTACCATACCCTCCCCCCACCCCATATGCTATTGGTCTCCAACCCAGTCTCACCACAGGCAGCTATATGTTCCATTAATCAGTAGAACAGATAATAATAAAGTAAAGGAATGTTTAAAGGACCACTGCACTGAGTGATCCAATTGTAAACAAAAGTCCCTTCTACCAAAAATATAGACATGTTTTTATTCTCTAGAGGTGACTGTCTCACCTCTTGATATAAGCCCTGTAGACAATTACAGTATAGATTAAATCATGTTTACCTGTACAATTTTGATACTCTTTGGAGTAAAACAGATCTAAATTTGGATTGATTCATTACAAAGTATATGTTTTCATTTAGAAATCAAACTATTGATATAGTATCTGAATATAATAAGTAATATGCAAAAAACAAACAAAAGAATAAACCGACCTAGGATTGGGCTGATGCCAAATCAGAAAGGTTATGTTATTAACAAATTCTACACAAAAGGTGCTTACCTTTTGATCGCCTGATTTTCTTTAGGTCCAGTGCTTGCAGTAAATTGTTACATTTCTTTCAGAACATCTTTGCAGCTTTACTTCTCACAGGGTCTGGTAGAGATGGTGTGTGTGTGTGTGTGTGTGTGTGTGTGTGTGTGTGTGTGTGTGTGTGTGTGTGTGTGCGCGTGTGTGCGTGCGTGCGTGCGCATGAGTATTGTCTTACATTAGTGCTCCAGTCTTTCCACTGAAAGCTCATTGTGGTTGAGCATCACACATCTTAATATAACGTTTTATCCATTATAAGCTAATGGAAAATTAGTGCAGGTTAATGCAGTCAAGGAACTTCATGGGTGTGTGATTTATTTTTGTTGAATACTGTAGCTCTATTCCAATAGTAATCGAGGTCTCTTTGTCTCTGAAGCTCTTAATAGTAAACAAAATACCTTTTCAGATCAGGATACCAATTTCAGACAAACAGGAGAGATAACTCATTCAATCAAGATAGTTAACTGCATTAGGATAAACAAGTTAGAAGTGATTAACAAAACATATACATTCTTGCTTTGTGCCTCTTGTGCAGGAGATGATGTAAACACTGCTATGGTGGTGGTATATCTCATACTAAAAATACAGTTACAGTTTTCACATACAGGACAAAGAATGTGTCTTAGGTCGTTGCATTACACTGAAGCAACGGTAGAGAAATGTTTAAATTATTTACGCATGTGTGTGCATAATCATGATGTTCTGCGTTGTCTTGCATTAGTGCATCTTGCCACTGAAAGCTAATTGTGGTTGAGGGAAAAGCATCTTAAGCTAATGGACAATTACTGTAGGCTAATGCAGTTATTATTGGGAACTAAAGGAGGTGGAAGTGATGATGTTTATCTTCTTCCAGTAACAGGGCTCTCTCTCTCTCTCTCTTTGTTTCTCCTGCTTAGTCTTTAGTGAACATAAAATACATTGTCAAACAAGTGGAATTGGAAGTGAAACAAAAAATAAATTAACATGTGGAAATGTCTCACTCTCATACATGATACTGGATATTCTAAAATATGTAAACATTTAATGAGAACGGTCACTAGACTGTATAAATGGACCCTAGGCTCAGCAGCCATATTGGAAAACAATTGGGCCTCTTCATTACTTCCTTCACATCTTAACAATGATGTTAATTAAGGCTCCATTCCATTCCGGTCAAACTGAGTCACTGTGCTGCTATTGTGTGCATGTTGGCTCTGACTGCTACACCAGTGAGACTCAAAGTGGGGTACAGGGACCCTTGTGGTTCCTTGAGGCTTGAGGGGGTTCCAAATGGCCCCTTACAGGTGTTTAACTCTGATAGAGTACAAATGGACAATTTGGACCCATAAGGGTACATTTGGTTCCATTTGTTCACTCTCTGATTTATGGGGGTTCTTAAAGTTTAGAGAGTTAGAGAGTTTAAAGTTTGAGAACCACTGTCCAACAATAAATGGAACAAAGCATTGAAAAGCCATGGTGGCAACGAGATGGCATTTCATTAACTTAATGGCAAGATGGCTGCTGTATGAATATGGTCTATAGGTGTTGTTGGTGGGTGTGCGTGAGTGCGTGTGTGCGAGTGTGTCAGGAGTGGACATGAGAAAGCTGCAAGGGGAAAAAGATTTTTCAGCATGCAATGAAATTCCAATTTGGGGTTGATTTTGAGTTCATGATATAAGGCATTTTTAAATAAATATACCATAGATACAGTATATTACTGTGGAAGGCAAAGATGGAAAATAACGTGTAAATGGACAATGATTATGCATTGCATTCACCCATTCACACCCACATTCATACATCGATGGTGGAGCATGCAAGGCACCAGCCTGCTCATCAAGAGCAATTATAGCATATTAAAGAACTAGCAATTAAACCTTACTTAAAACGAAAATAATAGCCAGTCGGACGGACAAAAACACTTTTTTATACTTCAATATTTGTAAAACCCACATACAGGCTTTACGGTGTTCAATAGCACTGATTTATTAAAGAACATAAAAAGATTGAAAAACAGAGATAACTGGTTTGTGCCAGACAGTGACTATAAATATTAATTAAAAATAAATACATTAAACCTAGAACATACAATGTTTCCTTGTGCATTTATCCATTTTTTTCCACAAAAATAATATATAATTATGCAAATTCACAATTTTCCTACCACATACAAATGGTCCATCTCTGCTAACCCCCACAGACATTACCAGGAACGAAGACCAACATGTGTCTCCCCCGATACACGTGAAGTCTAACCTGACTGTGAGGAGTTACACCAGGACGGCATAACTCATGCAGAGGAACACACTATCCTCCCCAGTTCCACTCCTTGCCCCCGCCACTCGAGTGTCCCAGGAGTTTTACTTCAAACTGAATGATCAAAGAAACAACTAATGAATCTCCATAAGTAAACTCCTGTAAAGTGGCACATCCCAGACATGAAGTATAAAGCACACAAAACCAACAAAAAAGAATTTGCCCAGCACTGAGATTGCGTTAGCAGTGAAATCATTTAAAGTAAATTATAAAATTCCCTAATTCTTAACTAAGGACTCTCGTGGCTGGCCTTGGTAAAAGTCTTCTCATGTCCTCTCACAATATGGGATCTGTACAACTAGACAGTAGCTACTAATTATAAGTGTGCCACATGGATTGTTGAGTTAACTACTTAAAAGCTCACATGGCGGCCAATGGTCATTACCACCTCAATAACCACTTTTCAACACATGCACAGATTGCACACATTTCTGTGAAGGGAAAATTTAATAATCATAATAATAATGCAGCAACCTGTAATGACACATCAGATCTGTTCAGAAATAGGGGCGCAAGCCTATTCACCCATATGACTCCCCCTCATGTGTCTTTTCATATTTCCACAAATTCTAAAGCTTTTGTTACAAACTGTGCAAGAAAAGTTCACCTGTATGATTATGAATCCTCATGTCATGTGTGCTTTCAGAATATCAGCCCGGTTAAAGCTTTGACTACAGACTGTTCAAGCAAAGGGCTGTTCACCTGCATGACTCATCTTCATGTGTTTTTTCATATTTCCACTAGTGTAAAATATTTTGCTACAAACTGTGCAGGCAAAAGGCCGTTCACCTGTATGAATCCTCATGTGTGCTTTCAAAGTATCAGCGCGGTTAAAGCTTTGACTACAAGTTGTGCAACCAAAGGGCTTTTCATCCGTATGAATCGTCTTCATGTGTTTTTTCACACTTGAAGTATGATTGAAGCTTTTGTCACAAACTGTACACGCAAACGGCTTTTCGCCTGTATGAATTCTCATGTGTGTTTTCAAAGGTTCACTTTGGTTAAAGCTCTTGTCACAAACTGTGCAAGCAAAGGGCTTTTCACCCACAACAGCCTTTTTACCCACAACATCCTCTTTTCCCATATGAAACCTCACCGTGTGCATTTTCAGATGGTCAGCACGGTTAAAGCTTTTGCTACAAAATGTGCAAGCAAAGGGCCTTTCGCCTGTATGAATCCTCATGTGTTTTTGCAGATTGCCCTTGTGACCACAGACTTTGCCACACCCTGTACAACAAAAGCTTTTCTTTCTAGTTTGACTCCTCGTGGATGTCTTTTGTTTTAACGATTTTGAATTCTGGGAGAGCCTGTTGCTCAAAGACAATCTTTTTCCTTCCACATGTTGTGTCTTGTCTGATTCCAGTGTATTCACAACAGTCTCATCATCACTGTTCCCCCAGTCGTCACTGTCATCAGTATCAGATTCGGAACAGTGTGAGGAGAGGAGCTGGTCATCACTAGTTGGCTGTGATGCTCTACAGTCCTCTATATCTGCTTGAAATGTCATGTGTTCAGTTGAGGTGCTTGCTTGAGAATTAATCTCTCTGTCGTTATCATTATCTTCACTTTTCACTGCTATAAATGTCAACGTTGACCCAGCAGCCTCCATTGGTCTTAGAAGTACCTCTTCCTGTTCTTCTTTAATCTGTGGAGGTTCTAGTTTCACCTGGACCAGACTGGGGCACTTATCCAGTTCCTCTTTGATCTGTAGGGGCTCTAAATACACCTGAACCAGACTAGGGCTATTCTCCTGTTGTTCCTCTTCAATCGGCAGGGGTTCTAGTTTTACCTGGACCAGGCTGTAGCTCTTCTCCCATTGTTCAGGGGAAGTCTCCTCTTTACACTTAGATGGGAACTGGAGATCTAGAATGAGGAGAGAGGAGGTAACATCAGCAGCAGTGGCATAGCCTGGATTTACATTTTGGGTAGGCTTAATTAGACTTAACAATCGATAACACCGGCCGATATGTTAGTACTTGCAACGTAATACAAGAAAAAGAAGTGTGAATAAAATACAATATGCAAGTACAATCAATGTAGAATTGTAGATGTAGCCCGTGATTTATATTCTCAAAGAAGCACAGTAGCAGCATTGCATTGAGGACGGGTAAAGGCAAACATGACGTCCTGCACAAATCAATCATTTCAAAATTTCAACAACAGCAGGGTTAAATCAGGTAACACGATTCCAATATTTATTTTTCCCAAGACATGCACCTCCTTCTTCAAACACCACTGGACATAGGAACCATCACTATATGGTTGCATTGACAAATATTTTCACAACTATTATACTGTGATTAAGTAGAGGCCATCATGTTGCTTCCGCTTTAATATACTCTTTTTGCTGAAAATAGCCGATCTACAAGGTCCACAAGTTGTGAGCTTTCAGAATTGCAGCAAGAGAATATTTACTACCATCAGAGAGTTGAGCAGAGACAATACATTTACAAATCCACAATGATTCATACAAGTCTACAGCTGTGACGTTTGCATGTTATCATCACCAGAATATAGATTTGGATGGGCATATAGCAAGGAAACCCTAAACCAATTGAACACTATTATGTACTGTATGTATATATCAAGTTTTATGGAACCCTTGACTTGAGACCTCTGAAAGCGTGTGTGTATTACTCACTGCCAGTGCCTGCCTCAGTATCAGTGGGGTTGTTGTTTTCCTCAAGGGTGAAGGTGGGAGACATGGAGGAAGCAGTCCTCCAGGGGGCAGCAGAACTCAGGTCCTCCTGACTCATGGCTGCTGAAGCAACACACACACACACACACACACACACACACACACACACACACACACACACACACACACACACACACACACACACACACACACACACACACACACACACACACACACACACACACACACACACACACACACCCCTCCTGTTTTATCCGAGACCGTTTAAAAGCAGGCTTAAAAACACTTATACCTGTGGTGTTGTGTCCAAATGTATTGCCTTTTATAGATTTTGAATATTTTGTCCTGAGTTGCCTAATTAAAATGTAAAACCTCCCCACAGACCGTGGAGCCACAGGAAATGTTGTTGAGCTCTTCTTTTCTTTTATATTTCAAGGCTGGACAATTGTGCACCTCCATCAGTTTTGAATTGACAACACATGATATCCAGATCTATAATTGTACTTCTATTACATTGGGCTAATATGATAGGGGGAGACTTGGATTCACTGTACTCGTTTTAATGAGACCGGTTTTATGGCACCTTTCTAAGTGGGGGTGTTTCTGAATGGGGATGTTTCAAAGTGGGGGTGTTTCTGAATGGGGATGTTTCTGAATGGAGATCCGTCCCCAACCTTTGAAAGATCACAAAATGCCCCCAATTTAAGCCCTAAAACACCCGGGGAGAGGAAAAACTCTTCATGTTGACCAGCCAGCAGAGTTAAAGAAGCCAGCGTGAGTCTCCTCCTCCTCCTCCTCCTCCTCCTCTGTGGCAAGGCTGGCTGAGATCAGGAAATAAAAGTTGACTATGATGACTAATGTAATGTATGATTGATGAGGATACATACATAATAACCAGAGCCCTAGAATGGAGAGTTGCGTCACTCCCGTTCACTTCATGGGGCCAGGTCTTCTACGCACACATCTATTGGCGTATAGTGACAAACGGCGAACCGGAAGTTTACAAAATGCATTGAAGTCTATGAGGTGTAAAGTGACAATGAACCACGTGACCAGCGCTGTTTCTGACCCCGCGGTGACACCACTCTCTGATTATACTGCTGTGATAATAACATACGCATACGCTTTAACGTAAGATTTAACGCACAGATCATCCCGGGGCCAAGTAGGTTCTGGTTCCCACACCATTGACTGTATAAAGGTTCCCACACATACCTTTTGCCGACCGTTCCGAGATCACGGATTTTACTGGGGCAGCAGAGTGGATATTGTGCTGACCGTTGACA
Source organism: Nannobrachium achirus (assembly GCF_963921795.1). NCBI lineage: Eukaryota > Metazoa > Chordata > Actinopteri > Myctophiformes > Myctophidae > Nannobrachium > Nannobrachium achirus. The sequence goes on from NC_137825.1 coordinate 31,973,238, forward strand.
CTGACAGCTACAGATACAAACAAGGAGGATGCAAAAGTGCATAAACTTTATATTCAATCAATACCTCTGCATTTTCAGAAACATAGCTTGTATAATTTATAATTAGCAATTATAAATTATTACATACAACTGACTATAAAAGGGAATACAAATGTTAAACACGACGGAGAAAATAAACAATACCGGTTAACAACTTTGGCTCGCGAGTCGCGAGCATAGGTTGCGAGGCGCAGCTACGATGACATCATTGATGCTCGACTCGACTGCAGTGCAGCCTTAAAGTGACAGTGCTGCGTGATTATATATAGTCTACAGTTATTATAAATGGGCATAAGGGGGTACCCTAACCGGGCATCATCTGGGAATGCCCATACTGTATATGGACATTTTATTAATTTTATCCTTTATTAATATATAAATATACATAATACATGGACTTAATATTAACGTTTTCGGGGAAGGTAGGGTGTAATCGGAGTAAAGCAGGCTCTTGGGCCAGTTAGGACCTGGGATTGATGACATCAGAAATCTCCATATATGGGCATAAAAGGGATTTTGTTTCTGGGAATTAACAGATATGGAATTTTTATTTTATTTGATCCTTTATTAATAACTAGACCAGGTCAACCTGGTTGTGCCAGACCCCCTGTCTGTCATCATCATTTATGACATCATGCCTTTTGTAGGCATGTCATCATCATGTCATCATCATATATATGTAATGGGGTCAGTTTTGCACTGAAGTTATGTTTTCCTTTTTATTATTATCGTGTGTTTATTTGATCAGTTGTGTGTTTTACTTTTGCTGTGTTGATTTGTTTTGGTGCACAATATTTCTGTGTTAACTGCCCCTAGAAAAGTTCCCACGCCAATAATGGGCAGCTCCAGACAATTACACTCATCAGTGACGGCTGCGGAAACGCCGCAGGTGCACAGACAGTTAAGCCCCACAGAGCACAACGCCAGAGAGAGACGGTACACAGAGCACGCCACACGCCCGAACGTGAGCAGAGCAGACAGCACGCCAGCACGCAGAACCGAGGAAGTGAGGAAGCGAGAGACGAAACGACAGCCGAGGGAAAGCCAGACGGTCCGGTATCAGCCAGACACGGTGCAGCCCGAGCCGCGAAGCAGCCGTGGTTGACGGACGGACGCGGCCATCTCGTCTCATTCATCGCTTGACCAGAGGGACAGAGGGGAGGCCTTACAACCGCAGCAGAGGGGCTAAGTTTCGACTAACCCCTCTCTAAAGTTAAGTCCCCTCTACACGTCGCCTATTATCTGCATGTGCTGCCCTGCTTTTAGCTTTCGTTTTAGTCCTTTTAATTGCCCTTTTATGTTCTGACTTCTCACTGTATAAAGGCTCCGTTTTTGGGACATTTTAGCTGATTTTGTTTACTGGTCCCCACTGTTTTTTTATTATAACCACTGCATGCTTTTAGTCCTTTTATACTTTAATATTGTTTTATTAGAGTTGTTATATTTTTTAAGTGTGCAGTGTGTTGTTTGAAGTGAAACGGCCAATAGGCCATTGGGGAGCTTTTGTATTAAAACCAGCTTTTTATTTGACCCTTTCAAGGAGGCCTGTGAGAGAGGAGGAGAACTTGGACAATTTGGAAAAAGGACTCTAGTGTGTGCTGTTCCAACGGACTGCCTGGAACGTTTTGTGGAGGCCACTATAGGGAATCAGAAGGAGCCCCTTTTACCTGTTGTTTTGTTTAACCTGTTCTTGTCCACTGTTCATTTTATCTTTAACTTAGTGTTTTTTAGCAATAAAACTATTTATTGCACTACCACTGCTTGATTATTTCTCTGCTCAAACCTGACAAAAACGAACCTGTTTTGCACACCACTGAGTAATATTGAATAGAGTTCCTGGGCTCTCCTCCAGGTGGCGTTTTCGGCAACTATGCTTTTATACATTTTTAACCTCGCCACATATACCCTTTATATAGAAAACCCGGACAGACATTTGCTTATGTAGGCCTACCCATTTCATGGGTCTGGCAATAACTAGAGGTTCAGGCCGCTCTCACCTACGTCCGATCCAATTGATGTGCCCATACATGGAGATCTCTGACAGTCATTGTCCTTTTTTGCCCATATATGGAGATCGCTGTAAATGTCAGCCCTTGTCCCTTTTATGCCCAGTTGTGCATAAGGCGAGTCGCCTAGCCTGATTTCAGACTGCGCTGGAGCATGAGTCTGACATTGTCCCATTGTGTAGAGATTTCAAAGGGGAGGGGATTTGAAATTCCCAATCACAAGAGATCTGGTAGGAGGGGTTGTGTTTGACTAACACAAAATATTTCCCCCTCCCCTCCCCTCTATGACAGGCATCAAACAGGTTGTTGTCTTTGATGCTTTCATTGATTAGAGAGAAAATCACTAACGAGGTGTGCACAACCCCCTTTGAAGTTCAAAGGGAGCAATTAAGAGCTCTGGCTGATCTCCCCCTCCCTCCACTGTTTCTGTTGATTTTCTGTTTCTGCTGATTTGCTGTCTCGTTAGACCCACCCCCTCCTCCGAGGCTCAGACTCTCATTGGCCAGGTCTTGCCTCAGACCAGAGAAACTCTGATTACGCAACACCAGACCAAGAGAACCAGTCCGCTCAGAGAGTGGGCAGGTCTATGGGCTGGAGCCAGGCAACAAGTCGCCTGGATCATCGACTTTCATTCTGCTTAAGCATGGCCTGAGTGGGCAGCGCCATCTGGTGGACAACTCATTGGGTGAAGTATGGAGATGATGGTTTGTCATCAGAATATGTAACTGATTGAAGCTCTTATGTGGTGTGGACACGCTGGTGCCTCTTCAGGCTCCTTAACACACTGAAACCCTTGTCACACTGTTTACACACAAAGGGTTTTTCTCCAGTGTGGTGTGGACACGCTGGTGTGTCTTCAGAGTCCCTAACCTACTGAAAGCCTTGTCACACTGTTTACACACAAAGGGTTTTTCTCCAGTGTGGACACGCTGGTGTGTCTTCAGAGTCCCTAACCTACTGAAAACCTTGTCACACTGTTTACACACAAAGGGTTTTTCTCCCGTGTGGACACGCTGGTGTGTCTTCAGATCACTCAACTGAATGAAACCCTTGTCACACTGTTTACAGACAAAGGGTTTCTCTCCAGTGTGGATACGCTCGTGAATCATCAGAGTCCCTAACATACTGAAACCCTTGTCACACTGTTTACAGACAAAGGGTTTCTCTCCAGTATGGACACGCTGGTGTGTCTTTAGATCACTCAACTGAACGAAACCCTTGTCACACTGTTTACACACAAAGGGTTTCTTTCCACTGTGGATAAGCTGTATCCTATATGTCTCTATATGTCCAGATAACCCGACTCGTACGGAAGGCTGAGAGCTGGCTGGTGATTATAGTCTATAAGAGTCTTGTCGGAGTAGAGCTTGCGATATCCTCTTCTTTCGAGTAAACTCAAGTCGCGATGGCCACTCTTATATAATGCTCCTCTGTGTACTGTGTGACATCAAAACCCGTCATACTGATGTCAGCAGCTAGATGTCTTTTCCGGTTAGTCTACTACCACGATCCATTGGATTGGCTACGGACATAGACCCTTATATATGGCCTGGGACGTGAACTGGGTGACGTCATCAATTGTCTTTCCAAGGGTTTTCCCATTGGATGACGTCATCGTGTGTTTTCTCAAGGGTTTTCCCATTGGATGACGTCAGCGCAGACACACGGACGTAGATTTCCCTTATTTATAGATAGATATGTATCCATATACATACAATATATTTTATGCCCATACATGGAGATCCCTATCTGAACCAGCCACAGATATGGGCCATGCCTTTGCCATCTGGCCAGTGATATATATCGATGACATCAGGGATCTTCATATATGGGCATAAAGGGGATACCCATATATGGTCTTTTACATAGGTGATGTCACCTGTGATATCAACTGTGACGTTACAGTGACAAGTGAACCAACCCATACTGTACAAAATTTGTACTTACTGACTGACTGACTGACTGACTGACTGACTGACTGACACAGTATGGATATCCAGGGTGTGATCTTTGATGAGGTGATGTCACATGACATCACTTCCTGTACGGACGGAAAGACGGACAAGCTGCAACATTTCTCATGGTATACTGCGACCTTCGTCGCAATAATAAACATTGATTCACAAAACAAAGGTTCCAACAAAGTAAACAGACCGACAGACAGATTGATTACATTAGTAGTCAGAAATGTAAACAGCACGTGGTACAGTAAAACATGATCATCAGGTATTATGATACATTATACTAAGGCTTTCAGCTTTCAGGAAGAAACCAAAAATACACATTACACAGGAAGACATATTCATATTTTAACCACACCCGGGGGTCAATTCGAGTAATGTTAACTCCAAAGACGCATACAAAACAGAAAAAGTACACAACTATGGCACCACCTCTTACTTTTTCAGCTTTATGAAGAAAGAGCACTGTTACACAACTATGGCACCACCTCTTACTTTTTCAGCTTTATGAAGAAAGAGCACTGTTTTGCACTTTAGACTGATGAGTTTATTTGTATCGTTTACATTTCAACAAGGCAGCATGAAGAAGCTAATTATAAATGGAGATTTGTATACCAGTAAGACGCCTAAGGGCAAAAAGCAACCTCGCCCTTTATCTAGGATTCTGTCATCTGACATCATACACACATACAATCCCTTTATGCCCAATTGCCCATATATGGAGATCCCTGGAGATATCTGACATCACTGTGATGTCAGTGCTACAGACAGACAGAGAGCGATACGGTCAAGCTGTGACGGTTCACATACTAAACTGCGACCTACGGTCGCAACAATTAAATATATTAGGGAAGACAATAAGAATGATGAAATAAAAATAAGAGAATATAATAATGCAGAGTTAAAACCTTCAGTAAAAAGGCAGATAGAAAAGTTTCAGCTTTGATTTCAAAGAATGTGATACAGATGTGACTTAAAGGTGATACACCATGCATTTAAAAAGTATTTATTTCATATTGTTTATGTCCCAAAAACGTTTTTCAAAAGGTTTGAGGCTAAATTACCACTCCTGAATAGAGAGCCTCTCTCATTTTTGAATGGCTCTCAGAGCATTTCAGCTGCAGTACCACCTTTGGCCTGAACTGCGCCACCCCCCCCCCAAAATCTTTTTGAAAAGATTTTTTTTTTTTTGAAAAAAAAAATGTTTTTGAAAAGTTTTTTTTTGATGATGACGTCACAATCGGCAGATGACGTCACAATCGGCAGCAAATCTGGATAGCCTGTTTTGAGAACCCGTGGGATACTTTTAACCTTCTCCTTCTCAAAACCAGAGAAAGACACAACGGTCAGAAATGGGACTTTGTGAGGATAGAAGGTGCTAGTGGGACCCCAAAAAAAGGTTTTAAAATAGGAAAAGTGAAATTTCATGGTGTATCACCTTTAAGTTAAAGTTAGATACAATTACAGACAAGTTTGTTATCTTAGGCTACTTCATGGTTTTATTATTTAAAATTGAATTTAATTACGTTTCTTTTCTGAAACCTACTGAGATGATAGATAAAACCATAAACCCCTGTTGCATTCTCACCTTTTATTCTGCGTTTAGACAAGGACTCAGCAATGGATGAAAACACTGTTGTGTGCATGTCATGTTGCTAGGTGGCGGCGACACCAGATAGACCGTAATAGGCAGATCATGACCAAGTTTGGTGAGGATTAGAGCAACGGTGCGCCTGTGGCTCCCAATAGCCCCTGACGGGGCCCCTGTTGTGGGTATTCTAATGGCAGACCTCTAATCTTGTGGCGTGTGTGTGTGTGTGTGTGAGTGTTTAATAATGAACTAAAACAAATAATCTGATTAACCACTTAGTGTAACCAAAGAAAATAGCGGATATAGCCAATCTCACAATACGACACGCTGTAATGCATCGTGCAATGTAAACATATGTTTTCTCATGCCAATAAAGCTCCTTTGAATTGAATTGCGTTGTGACTATTGTCATGGCAGACTCCTGAACCAGGTTTGTGCCATGTTTGGTGCCGAAACTGCCGATTGTAGCATGCTACAATCCGCCTGTGGGGCCTGTAGTATCTGTGGGACCTGCAGCCCCCGGGGGCCCCTGGGGACCACATTTGGCCCCTGGTGTATCCATTGTCATAGCAGACCCCCAGAGTGTCTGTGCCATGCGTGGTGCGGATTGCAGCGACGCTGCACCTGGGGCCACTAGTGTGACTATTCTCATGGCAGACACATGAACAGTGGTTGTGGCAAGTTTGGGGCGTATTGGAACAACAGTGTGCCTCGCAAGTCCGGATGTTAGATTTGTGGTATCCTCCTGCGACCCACTGTCTACTGCCGACCCATTAGGCAGGTTTATTGTAGGATGAGTCTTCATGTGTGTTTTCAGGTGTTGAGGTTGATTAAAGCTTTTACTACAAACTGTACAAGCAAAGGGCTTTTCCCCAGTATGAATCCTCATGTGTGTTTTCAGACCTACAGTTTTGTTAAACCTTTTGTTACAAATTGTACAAGCAAAGGGCCTCTCCCCTGTATGAATGCTCATGTGTGTTTTAAGACTGTGGTTGTGTTTAAAGCTTTTGTCGCAAACTGTGCAAGCAAAGGGCCTCTCCCCTGAATGACTCCTCATGTGCGTTTTCAGATGTTGAGTTTGGTTAAAGCTCTTACTACAAACCGCACAAGCAAAGGGCTTTTCTCCTGTATGAATCCTCATGTGTGTTTTCAGATTTTCAGTTTGGCTGAAGCTTTTACTACAAATCGTACAAGCAAAAGGCTTTTTCCCTGTGTGAATCCTCATGTGAGTGTTCAGGTTTTCGCTTTGGTTAAAGCTTTTGCTACAAATTGTACAAGCAAAGGGCTTTTCTCCTGTATGAATCCTCATGTGTTTTTCCAGATCACCCTTGCGACCACAGACTCTGCCACACACTGTACAAGAAAAGCTTTTCTTTCTTGTTTGACTCCTCCTGAATGGCTTTTGTTTAAATGGTTTCAGGTTCTGAGACCTGAGCTTATTGCTCAAAGACAAACTGTGTCCTTCCTCATGTGTGTTGTGTGATGCCAGCGTGTTCACACCGGTCTCATCATCCCTGGTCTCCCAGTCATCACTATCATCAGTATCAGATTCAGAGTAGTGTGAAGCGAGGAACTGGTCATCACTCGTTGGTTGTGATGGTACCCAGTACTTTATATAAGCTTGTGTTTTGATGTGTTCAGTTGAGGTGCTGGTTTGAGACTCTGTTTCTATGTTATCATGATCATCTTCACTTTTCACTGCTAGTAATGTCACCGATGACCCTGCAACGTCCCCTGGGCTTAGAAGTATCTCCTGCTGTTCCTCTTTAATCTGTGGAGTTTTTAGTTTCTCCTGGACCGGACTGGGGATCTTCTCCTGCTGTTCAGGGGAAGCCTCCTCTTTACACACAGGAAGGAATCCGAAACCTAGAAGGAAGAGAGGAGGTAACGTCAGAAGAGAGCAATTCGAGGTGTTCCCTACTTAATGATTTGGGTTGTAATTATGTTTATATTGTCTTACCACGGTGTACAGAACGTAGCCTTCATCATAATTATAATAATATTGTTATAGTAAATGTGCTTGGTGTGAATGGTCCTTTAATCTGTTTTATAATTGTAACCCCTGGGTAAATTGCCCAGCGTTATTTGTGCCTATTTTCAAAAACCTCAACATTAGGCAGTCCATTTCATAAGCCCACAGGTTAAAAGGGTCTGGTTCACTTTAAGAGATCAGCCTAACTTGATGTGTACTGTGTTTTTTCTTTTACTTGACTCTGATTGGTCAGGATGAATGTCCTTCATTTTCTAAGCATGTGATTGGTTGGGGGGCGGGACATGAAAAGAAAATGTGTGTGTGTTTAAGAGTTGGGAGTGAGTTTTGGTGTGTGACTGGGAGAGGAGAGGACGTGAATGAAAACGAAAGCATCACGTTATAAGAATGAACCAAGTGTTTAAATCTTTGAGTGTTTAACGCATATGTATTGACCACTGAAGACTACTTTAAGACTGAATTCAAGACGAGTTCGGTTTGGGGAGACATTACCACAGTAAGCAGACGTTTCGTGCAGTAGTAAACAGCTGCACTGTATTTAGCCTCAAGCTAACGTGGCTAACGTGACGTGAACTATTCAACAACGGCGGACAGTGCGTTCGTTTTGGAAGATAGAGACTGTCTTCAGAGAACCAGATAGCGCACCCTGCGACCGGAAAAGCTGGGTGTTCCTCTGGCATCGTGGGACGTGGTGAGACCATTCGTCTTTTCCTTTGGAACTGTAAAAGAGACTGAACTCTGAACTTTGTATCGTCGAGACTGTGAGTAACCCTTTGCACTTCGGCTCACGTGAGTGAAGAGGCTTCATCACTCCATTCATAAAACGGCACATCGGTGTCAAACAGGCCTGCAACGTTTTATTTTGTTTGGTTAATTCCCTTATTGCCGGCTTTTTGTTTGTTTTGTGTAATAAGTGGGCCCACTATTGTACAAGGTACCTTTGAGTGTTGAATTTATAATCATATCTCTCCTATAGTGAATAGGAGGTTTACAGTAGGACTGTTGATTGGTTACTCATTTCATTTTGGGTTTACATTTAAAACAGGGTTTAAAAAAGTGTTTACAAAGGTAGTAGCTTAATTCATATTCTACTGTTTAATTTAAAAAGGTAATTCATACTACTCTGACACAGAGGTAGTTAAAAGGGTTTAAGGACTTTTATTTCATTTAATATTAGGTGGTTTACAGAGGTCTACAGGATTTTGCCTGTTACAGTATTTTGCACATTTAAGTGCTGTTTGCCAATATAGCTGTTTGTCAGATATATATATTTCTGCACTATTTGCCAAGCAGGGGTTTTGGGTTCAGAATCTTCTGGGTATTGTTGACACTGAGGTGTCTATAGAGACAGTTAAGGACCGTGTAACATTTCCTGTGTTTTCTACCTGTTAAGGTTTTATTTTGAAGTTTAACCCTTGTGAAGGGAACTGTTTTTGGTCATCATTATTCAGGTGCTTTATGGTGAATAAATATTCATTTGTTTTATATACCACTTTGTTGTTCTTTAAATAGGTGATACTTTCTGGGGTAAAGATATCAGTCACATATGATCAATACTATAAGTTCAAAGTCTGATGTTTATGTTAAGTCAGAACTCAGGCGCTGTCTACTAAGGGCTTCAGCACCGAGGCAGCGTTACATAAAATGGAGGCACTGCGCTGGGATTAAGTTTATTTATTTGTGACTACATTTAACAGTACCCCAGAACTAAGTTCAATAGTAAAAACTGTCCTCACCTTAATTCAGAATGGCCCACTCCCCAGACCCACAGTTAATCACAGAATTAGTTGCTTGGTGTGACGAAGTTGGAATAGATCCAACCCATTCCATAGCTTTAAGTGGCGTGCCAAAAGAGGCAACCACTGCTGATGTTGAGAGCACGGCTGAAACTGTAAAAGCTTTTGGAAAAGTAAAAGTAAGGGCCAATAAGTTCATATCACAACTGGACAGTGACGTGATACTATGCGAATGCCGCCGCATTGTTGACCCGGCCTCGGCTCCCCCTGAATTGATTCCCATAGATGGTGGGGCTGCCTGGAAGGTAACAATAGTAGCAACTGGCCCAGCCCCAGTTGATGAGTTCACAATCAAACTAAAAACACTACTGGAAAGTGAAGGCAAGACCTTTGCTGATGTTCAAGCCCTACTCCCTCAGGGACCTGCACCCCAGCAAGAGGACACACCAGCCTCTATTATTCGAGCTGTTGGAGACTTGCTGGTAAAAACTATGCGTCCTACACCAGATAACAATCTATTCAGGCGCCTGCGGGTCTACTCGGGCGTAGTCCCCACACCAGCTGGCGAAGAGTCTCATGATAACTGGCTGGAGCAAGCCAAGCTGATGATAGAAGAATGTGACTGCTCTGATAAAGAAAAGCGCAAACGAATAGTGGAGTGCTTAAAAGGCCCGGCCCTAGAGATTATTCAAGCAGTGAGATACAATGACCCTGAAGCTGGAGCTGAAGAGTATTTGGATGCGTTAGAGGACGCATTTGGAACCTCGGAGACCGGTGAAGACCTCTATTTCAGCTTTAGGTCCATGAGGCAAAAGCCTGCAGAGAGACTTTCAGATTTTCTGAGAAGGTTGGAGAACCAGCTCACTAAAGTTGTACAGAAAGGTGGCCTAGATCGCCGTCAGCGGGATCGTTCAAGGCTGGAGCAGCTCCTCCGAGGCGCTGTGGAATCAGACATCATGCTCCTCAAGCTGCGGCTTAGGGAACGGAAAAGCAACCCTCCCACCTTTATGCGGCTGTTGAATGAGATTCGTGGGGAGGAAGACCATGATGCTGCTCGTCGAAGTTTGAATTCTACGGTACGCCAGGTCCGTACATCTGACGATGCGAAAGTTAAGCCATCTGAGGTAGATGACCTGAAAGGTCAAATAAAAGAGCTTCAGTCACTAGTTTTACAGCTGACCATGGGAGGACAGGAGTCCCCCAATCTAAGCCCAGAACCTGCTACAAGCCAGAAAAGCAGGAGGGCAGAGCCTCAAGCTGAGTCGGAGGTTGAAGCATTAAGAAGACAAGTAACAAGCCTACAGAGCCAAATGAGTGTCCTGACTGTCTCCAATAGCACGATGGCTACATCAAATGAAGGGAAAGGCAAGAACTACAGGTTTGACAGACCTGCGTCTAAGGAAGGACCAAAATCGCCTAGAGGAGAGTTTTTCTGCTACCGATGTGGAGATGATGGTCACATAGCCACCAACTGTAGTGCTCCCGAAAACCCCCAAAAGGTGATCAGGAAACTGCTACAGTCAATGCATAAGCTCAAACAAAACCAGAAAGGCCCTACAACTGGAGAAGAGAGGAGTGGATCTGCCCTAAAGAGCAACCTTGAGGCTCAGGGGGCAGTCAGTTTTCCCCCTGGTCTAGTGGGCGAGTCCTCATTTGGAACAGTGCAGATTGAGGGACATCAGTGCACTGCTCTGATGGACAGTGGCTCCAACGTCTCTATAATCTTTGAGGGCTGGTATGCACAACACCTGTCACATGTTCCCATTATTCCGATCTCCAACTTGGGCCTGTGGGGCTTGAGCGAGTCAAGTTACCCATACAAAGGGTTTGTGACAGTGGAGGTGTTTTTTCCTGATGATGAGGTCCCGAGTGCCCCAAAACTAGTGTTGGCATTGGTGTGCCCCGAAGCCAATGGTCCTGAACAGGTCCCTGTCATTATTGGAACCAATGCCAGGTCATACAAACATGAGCCTAAAGTCATGCATGCTGCCGCCAGAGGGGGTACTGCACAAACGTGGCGAGTGAGTGCACGAGCACCTGATTTGACTTCAGCCGATGACCCAGTGGCTGTAATAAAGTGGGCAGGACCGGGTCCACTAACTATTCCCCCTGGAGCTGAACGCAAGGCTATTTGTAAAGTGACTACTAAAGTGTCACTTTGTGACAATGTTCTCCTGATTGAGACCCCATCTACCGGTACACTCCCAGCTGGAGTGTTAATGCCCCCATGTGTCCTGCTCCCCTGTGAAATGGATTTGAACCGTTTCTCAGTGGTACTGAGGAATGAGTCCCTGAAGTCAAAGGCCATTCCAAAGGGAACAGTCATTGCACATGTTCACAAAGCTGACATAGCCACAGAAGTCAAACTAGATCAAACCCATGCAAACCCCATTGACCCCACACTTTTCGACTTCGGTAGTTCACCTATTCCTGCAACGTGGAAAGAGAGGTTGGCGGACAAGCTGTCCCAAAAATCGGGGGTTTTCTCACTGGAGGAGTGGGACGTCGGGTTGGCAAAAGGGGTTGAGCACAACATCCGGCTTAGTGACTCTCGTCCTTTCAGAGAGCGAGTCCGCCGCCTGGCACCAGCCGAAATCGACGACGTTCGCCGCCACCTGCAGGAGCTCCTTGCCGCTGGCATCATCAAAGAGTCGCGCAGCCCATACGCCTCCCCCATAGTAAGAGCCCGAAAGAAAAGTGGCAAGATCCGAATGTGCATTGATTATCGCACTCTCAATTCTCGTACCATACCTGATCAATATACTCTACCTCGAATTGACGACGCCTTAGCCTCTCTCACAGGTTGCCAGTGGTTCTCAGTGCTGGACCTCCGTAGTGGATACTATCAAATCGCCATGTCAGAAGAAGATAAAGAGAAAACGGCGTTCATATGTCCACTCGGATTCTACCAGTTCGAGCGCATGCCCCAAGGCATAACCGGAGCCCCAGCCACTTTCCAGAGGCTCATGGAAAAGGCGGTTGGGGACATGAACCTTCTGCAGTGTCTAGTCTACCTTGACGACATAATCGTGTTTGGTAGAACATTAGAGGAACACGAAGAGCGCCTGTTAAAGGTCCTTGACCGCTTGGAAGAGTATGGCCTCAAGCTTTCAATTGATAAATGTCAATTTTGCCAACCCGAAGTCAAATATGTGGGACACATAGTGTCGGCAGCCGGAATAGCCACAGACCCAGACAAAGTGTCAGCTGTTTCACAGTGGAAGCCGCCTACCAGCCTTAAGAGCTTGCAGTCCTTCCTGGGTTTCTGTGGCTACTACAGGAAGTTCATAAAGGGCTACTCCTCTATAGTTCGCCCACTAACTGAATTGACTAAAGGCTATCCGCCAGTGCAGCGGGGAAGAAAATCACCTAAAACAAAGTCTGAATACTTTAAAGTCTCTGAGCCTTTTGGACAGCGTTGGACACCTGCCTGCTCTGAAGCTTTCCAAAAGATAATATACAGCCTTACCCATGCCCCGGTACTTGCCTTTGCAGACCCCAACAAACCCTATATCCTCCACATCGACGCCAGCTTGGATGGTCTGGGGGCTGTATTGAACCAAGAATATCCGGAGGGGTTAAGACCTGTCGCTTTCGCCAGCAGGAAGCTAAGCCAAGCTGAACGCAACTACCCTATCCACCAACTTGAGTTTCTCTCCCTAAAGTGGGCCGTTGTGGATAAATTTCACGACTACCTTTATGGAGCAAGGTTCACCGTAATGACGGACAACAACCCGGTGACATATGTCTTGTCATCAGCTAAGCTAAATGCTGCCGGTCACAGGTGGTTGGCAGCTCTAACCACCTATGATTTTGACATTATCTACAAGCCTGGGCGAGACAATGTGGATGCCGATTGGCTGTCGAGGAATGCTATGGACACTGGAGAAGGTTGGAAGCACATACCATTGGCTGGTGTCAAGGCCATTTGTCGGCAGTTACGCATATCTCATTCTCCAAAACATCCTCACCGGATGATAGACCAGCTTGGAGCTTCATCGGATGCCATTCCAGAAGCCTACGCTTTTCCAGCCCGGCTAGCGCTAAGTCCTCTGGAGCTCCTGAGCCAGGACGAACTAAGAAAAGCCCAGGACCTAGACCCCGTCATAGGCGTGGCCAAACAGGGCTTAAGAAATGGAACCTGGCCTTCAACCACCAAAGGTACACATCCAGATGCTTTGCTACTGGCTCGGGAAGCACCCAAACTAGTGGTGAAGAACGGACTGTTATACCGAAAGATAATAAGACCCGCTGGACTGGATGCACTGCAGCTTGTCCTACCGAGTGACTACCGACTCACGGTTCTAAAGTCACTGCATGACGATGCAGGTCATCTGGGAGTTGAAAGGATAACTGCTCTTGCTAAAGACAGATTCTATTGGCCCAGGATGGCTGCAGACATTGTACAGTACATAAAAACTTGTGGCAGATGTGTGGCTCGTAAGACACTGCCTCACAAAGCAGCAACCTTGCACCAAATTACCAGCAGTGGCCCTATGGACTTGGTTTGCATGGACTTCCTATCCATTGAGCCGGATTCAAGAGGAACTGCGAATGTTTTGGTGGTTACTGACCATTTCACTCGTTACGCTCAAGCCTTCACCACGAAGGATCAACGTGCCTCGACCGTGGCCAAGGTCCTGGTGGAGAAGTTCTTCGTACACTATGGTTTGCCGGCCCGCATTCATTCCGACCAGGGGCGGGACTTTGAAAGCCGCCTTATCAAGGAGCTCCTAGGAATGTTGGGCATAAAGAAGTCAAGAACGTCCCCTTATCATCCCCAAGGTGACCCGCAACCAGAGCGGTTCAACCGGACGCTTCTTTCTATGCTCGGGACCCTCGACCCTGCACAGAAACAGAAGTGGAGCCAGCACGTGAGCTTGCTGGTACATGCGTACAACTGCAGCCGCAATGACGCAACGGGTTATTCTCCCTATTATTTGATGTTTGGCCGTGAGGCAAGGCTTCCAGTTGATGTCTGTTTTGGGACATCACCAGATGACGAAGATGAAACCACATACCTGCAGTATGTGGACCAGATGAAGGCCGAATTGAAGCATGCTTATCAACTGGCAGTTGAGGCAGCTAACCAAACACACGACAGGAATAAGAGGCGTTACGATGCCAGTGTGAAAAACCAGGTCCTAGAGAAAGGGGACCGAGTACTCATTCGGGCCACCGGACTGACAGGGAAGCATAAACTGAGTGATCGATGGTTTTCAATCCCATATGTTATCATTGAAAAGCTCCCTAACATACCAGTGTACCGGTTAAAGCCTGAGAGCGGGAGATGCATTTTGAAAACGCTTCACCGCGACCATCTCCTTCCTATAGGATGTCTGGTCAGGTTCCCGCTTGATCCCGGAGAGACCAATGTACCTCTGCGGCCTGCTACCCGAGCAGCCCCAAGAACGGACACACCAGAGGGTGAAGAGGAGGAAGAGGAAGCACACAACTCTGAAGCGTCAGACTCTGAAGATGAATCTTCTGGGTGCGTTCCTAATTTCCCCAAAAGTGTCTCAGATACACTAAAGCCCCTTGAGCGACAGCTGAGTCGAGCCTTCCCTCAGCACAATGTTCCGGAGAACCAGGACAAAGATCTAGATGAGTCTGACAGTGAGGCTGGCCCACTTGCTGCAGCAGAAGAGGAAATGGATGATGTGCCTCAACTAGAGGACCCTGTACGGGTCACAGGATCTGAAGAGGAAGACGTGGCAGACGTCCCCACCGAAAGATTATCTGATGGAGCTACAGAAGACCTTTGTTTTCCACGCCCCAAAAGGGAGGTGAAGCCGGTCACTCGACTAACCTACGATGCCCCTGGCCATTCTGTAGACCAGCCAGTGGTCGTCGTACACAGGGGGATGAAGATATCCATCAGCAGAAACTCAAGACAGTTCCCTTTTCATATGCCCTGCCTTTTTCCGAGTCCCCGATATTCCCCTTCCATGACCAAATATAACTGTTTGAACGATTTGTTTTGTTGTGGAAAGTCTGATGAGGACATTCAGACGTTTAGAAGGGGGAGCGTGTAACCCCTGGGTAAATTGCCCAGCGTTATTTGTGCCTATTTTCAAAAACCTCAACATTAGGCAGTCCATTTCATAAGCCCACAGGTTAAAAGGGTCTGGTTCACTTTAAGAGATCAGCCTAACTTGATGTGTACTGTGTTTTTTCTTTTACTTGACTCTGATTGGTCAGGATGAATGTCCTTCATTTTCTAAGCATGTGATTGGTTGGGGGGCGGGACATGAAAAGAAAATGTGTGTGTGTTTAAGAGTTGGGAGTGAGTTTTGGTGTGTGACTGGGAGAGGAGAGGACGTGAATGAAAACGAAAGCATCACGTTATAAGAATGAACCAAGTGTTTAAATCTTTGAGTGTTTAACGCATATGTATTGACCACTGAAGACTACTTTAAGACTGAATTCAAGACGAGTTCGGTTTGGGGAGACATTACCACAGTAAGCAGACGTTTCGTGCAGTAGTAAACAGCTGCACTGTATTTAGCCTCAAGCTAACGTGGCTAACGTGACGTGAACTATTCAACAACGGCGGACAGTGCGTTCGTTTTGGAAGATAGAGACTGTCTTCAGAGAACCAGATAGCGCACCCTGCGACCGGAAAAGCTGGGTGTTCCTCTGGCATCGTGGGACGTGGTGAGACCATTCGTCTTTTCCTTTGGAACTGTAAAAGAGACTGAACTCTGAACTTTGTATCGTCGAGACTGTGAGTAACCCTTTGCACTTCGGCTCACGTGAGTGAAGAGGCTTCATCACTCCATTCATAAAACGGCACATCGGTGTCAAACAGGCCTGCAACGTTTTATTTTGTTTGGTTAATTCCCTTATTGCCGGCTTTTTGTTTGTTTTGTGTAATAAGTGGGCCCACTATTGTACAAGGTACCTTTGAGTGTTGAATTTATAATCATATCTCTCCTATAGTGAATAGGAGGTTTACAGTAGGACTGTTGATTGGTTACTCATTTCATTTTGGGTTTACATTTAAAACAGGGTTTAAAAAAGTGTTTACAAAGGTAGTAGCTTAATTCATATTCTACTGTTTAATTTAAAAAGGTAATTCATACTACTCTGACACAGAGGTAGTTAAAAGGGTTTAAGGACTTTTATTTCATTTAATATTAGGTGGTTTACAGAGGTCTACAGGATTTTGCCTGTTACAGTATTTTGCACATTTAAGTGCTGTTTGCCAATATAGCTGTTTGTCAGATATATATATTTCTGCACTATTTGCCAAGCAGGGGTTTTGGGTTCAGAATCTTCTGGGTATTGTTGACACTGAGGTGTCTATAGAGACAGTTAAGGACCGTGTAACATTTCCTGTGTTTTCTACCTGTTAAGGTTTTATTTTGAAGTTTAACCCTTGTGAAGGGAACTGTTTTTGGTCATCATTATTCAGGTGCTTTATGGTGAATAAATATTCATTTGTTTTATATACCACTTTGTTGTTCTTTAAATAGGTGATACTTTCTGGGGTAAAGATATCAGTCACATATGATCAATACTATAAGTTCAAAGTCTGATGTTTATGTTAAGTCAGAACTCAGGCGCTGTCTACTAAGGGCTTCAGCACCGAGGCAGCGTTACATAATGATTTTTAGAATTCAAGTTTTAATTTGAGAGTTCAATTGAGAGACTAACAAGCTGTCATTCCTCACTATCAACTCAATCACCTCAGTGGTCATTTAAAAGGACTCCTTCCTTGTCTCACTTCTGCTCTCTGCAGGTCACCCGTTTGTCTCCGCACCCCCCCCCCCCCCCCCCCCGCGCCCCCTACTGGCGAAAATGAGAAACTTCTGGGAACCCAGATTAGGTCACCCCCCAACCCCCGACACCCGACACCGCCCAAGCAGCAGGCACCACCAGGTTGGCCCTATCTACGGGGGATCTGATCTGATTCTCAAGGAGTGAGAATGTCTGTCCCGTACATGTCCCGTACCTGTTTTTTTGAGGATTCCCATAGATTCTCAAGGAGTGAGAATGTCTGTCCCGTACGTGCATGCAGAATTGAGGATTGGTCAAGCTTCACATGACAATTTGGCCCTCCAGACAAAATCATTCATTCATTCAGAATTCATAAAAGTATAGAACTAAAGCACATAGAAAGTATAGATCTAGAACACAGAATGTATAGATCTAGAACACAGATTTCAAAGCTCTAGAACACATAGAATAGGAATTCACCGCTTCACTTCGAACCGAGGTTTGATTTTATTTCATCTTAAGTTGAATTATCTTTTAACATTTTTGTCAAGTGACACATGAATAAATAAATCAGTAGCCAGTGTTTCCAGTGCATGGTCTATTGACGTGGTTCTCAATAATTTAATTTAATTTAAAGCACCCCTAATTTGGTATGCATTAAACCAGTGATTCTCAGCCTGTGGTGGGCTCTGAAGACAATGCAAGTGGGCTACCCAAATAACTGATAAAAGACGTATTAATGCATAAACTAATACATTAAGTTGTATTTGTTATTTTAAACATTCTGTAACCCATTTTTTAACCCAGTGCCAATTGCCTAAGCTGTAGTCCTGGGCGCTACGCTCCCTCTGCCAACCTTGGGGAGAGCCCCGAACAGAGCTCATGCTTCCTTGAGTGCATGAGGAGTGAGCTAGCCACTTCTCATCACCTGACAGGGGAGCTTCCTCGGTTAGACGTAGCGTGTGGAAGGAACATTTATTCCAACAAGTTTGTTTCCTCTCCATCAGGTGCCCTGGCTGGTCAGGGGGAGGCATTATAGAGACCACGATAACTGCTTGATTTTGGTACCTACCCTAGGAGACACGGGGAGAATATGCAAACTCCACACAGAAAGGCCCCTTGGCAAACCCTATCTAGGGTGTGGGCGCTGGATGACACAGAGGAAAGAACAAGCCCACAGCGTCCCCCGGCGGGAATCGAACCCAGGACCTTCTAGCTGTGACAGCACTACTGACAGTGCCACCGTGACGCCTTAAGTACTCTTTTAGAGCGGTTTTGAAGGAGAACTCCTTTAAGACAGTTGATAGGGCGTTCCACATTTTTGTGCCATAGCAGGAGAACAAATGTAACCCTTTGTTTGAGCTAAATGTGGGTTGAACGTGATTAGTGGAGCTCCCTCTGGTGTTGTGATTGTGGACATTATTGAAGTTTTTGAAGTAGTTTGACAGGTACATGGGTGTCATTGTGGTGTCGCGTATCTTGTAGACCAGGCCCAATGCAAGTTGTTGTCCTACCCCAAGAGCCATACTACCTTGTCAAAATGGGCATGGATTAAATGAGCAGTAGCCCGACCCCATGTGTCGTTATTTTTTTTACCATTCCTTGATTAAAAAATATATATATTCTTCTTGGTTGCCAATGCGCGACCCCAACAGGACCTTCCTGCGACCCCACTTTGGGTCCCGACCCATAGTTTGAGAACCGCTGGTGTAGAGTCTTTAGTCCCATCGGGCATCGGCTAACACATTCTGGCATCCTGAGCCATTCGGCAAAACTCGATAATGCATAATATTGTTATAAGCCTCGTCTCAGGTATGAGACGTGTAAAGAGCCCGTCCCCATAATGTTTTCCTGCGAAAATTAATAATTGATAATTAATGCCACCCACATCGACCAGGAACCACCCCATACAATGTGACAACCCTGATACTACAACTCCTTACCATATACAGTAGAGTTAAAAGGTTTTCACTCTTTAGAGCAGTACACTACACAGGCGCATGCACCACGCATTGCCCCGTGCCATATCACCCAATCTATAAAAACTGTGGCTTCTGAGCTGTCAGAGGTGTTCTAGACCAGTTGTTCTCAAACAAGATTGTATTTGTATTTCTCCGGGAACCCCCATCTGAACAAAATGTGTGCCATTGGCTCCCATACACAATGTGTGTTGTTTAAAGGCCCACTTCACCTCTGGGACAACCAGATCTTATTTTATTGTTGTTTAGGACCTGAGCTATTTCTTGTGTTCAATCTGTGTTTTGAGATATTTTAGCATTTCAGCATGACTAGTGATGCATTTTGCATCATATGATCCAGGTCCTGTGAACCACCTGGTTCTAAATCACACATAATGTAGGAGGCAGCGGGACGTTGCATTATGGAAGACAAGTGCTTCCAAAGTTCAACACTTACTGTAGGAAAAAAAAAAGTCTGCTCAGATTTCTTGACAGAAAGTAACTCATAACATGTCTATGGTGGATCTTTCTGAAACAAACACTTTGCAGATAGAAAGAGGATAATTCAAGCTTTCCATAGAGCCGCAATATTGGTGAGTTTGATGCAAAACAAATGTTGATGCATTGAATCCCTATGGGAGGTATTGCAACATTCATCAGATTTAAAAAATAAAATAAAGGTGTTGCAATTTGTGGCTACTGGCTAGCGTGTCACACGATGTGCGGCGAGCTTGTAGATGGGCTATTTTCAAATAGCCAATGTATACAGGGTTACACTGAATAAACTAAATGGACCCTCTGGAACACCCTCCTGGTTTGTGCGTGCGTGTGTATTACTCACTGCTTGCCTCAGTATCAGTGGGGTTGTTGTTGATGTTTTCCTCAAGGGTGAAGGTGGGAGACATGGCGGCAGCAGTCCTCCAGAGGGCAGCAGAGCTCAGGTCCTCCTGACTCATGGCTGCTGACTGTGCTGAGGCAACACACACACACACACACACACGCACACGCGCACACACACACACACACACACACACACACACACACACACACACACACACACACACACACACACACACACACACACACACACACACACACACACACACACACACACACATTCCAGAACATGAATACATGTAATTATAGGCGTATATATGTTGTGTATTATGAGGGTTTACGTGGTTAGCAGTTCAGAATAAGGCAGGTCTTTGGCCAGACTCTGGAACAACAAGCCAGCTTTGTGGAATGGATACAGTTGCATGTTGTAACTTGTACTGATATGCTTATCAGCACAACAGTATCCATTCCACACATTGATTGATTGAAGGCTTTATTAGAAGTTTGCATAGGAAAATGTACAGATTCATGACGGTACAGTTCACTGGTACAAGGTCTACTAAAAGGAGATCCATGAAAAGACTAAGCTTATTTCAACAGGAAACCATTTAAGTATCTCATATAACATTGAATGACAGACAAATAGAACACAGTACTATGCAGTAGATATGTAAAGAAAAAGGGGAAAAAAAAGAAAAGAAAACAGTAAATCTAAACAAACAGTAAGTATATACAAGGAATATACAGTAAATCTAAACAGACAGTAAGTATGTACAAGGAATATACAAGTATACAAGTATATACAAGGAAGGGGCAGGGAGGGTAGGGTTGGGCTAGGTTTTTTACCAGTTGCGAACGGCTGCTGCCTGTAAGTGGTTTTTCAGGGCAATTTTAAAGGATGCTAGTGATCCACACTCCTTTATGGCCTTCGGTAAGGCATTCCACATTTTTGTGGTATAGCAGAAGAACGAGTTCGACCCTTTCTTTGAGTTGACTCTGGGTTGAACGTGATCTGTGGCACTGCCTCTGGTGTTGTAATTATGGACATCCTTAACGTTTATAAAGTATTTTGACAGGTACTTGGGTATCATAGTGGTGTGGTGTATCTTGTACACCAGGCCCATTGCAAGTTGCTGTACTCTGTCATCTACTCTGAGCCACCCCACTCTTAACTGGTGAGTAGCGGTGAGGTGAGTCTGATAGGGAAGGTTAAGCAGGACCCTAATTAGTTTATTTTGGGCTGTTTGGAGTTTAGTTTTAAGGGCTTGTGGGGCGTCACGATACCATACGTGGACTCCGTAGTCAAAGAGGGGCTGGATTATTGCACCAGCTATGGTCTTCAGTGTGTTGAAGTTGACCATTGGGGCGATCCTCTGTAGGAAACGAGTTCGTTGGTTGATTTTTTGTATTACTTTTGAAGTCATCTTTTCGCTGGAAAGATTAGCTTCAAGGATACATCCTAAGTAAGAGATTTCGTTTTTTCGTGTTATGACCTTGTCACCCACTTTGATTGTGAAGTCATCTACCTTTTTGAGGTTATGATTTGATCCAAAGAGGATGGACTCGGTTTTTCCCAGGTGAATTGATAATTTGTTGTCGTTAAGCCATGTGCAGATCTTACTCAGTTCAGAGTTAAGTGTCTTTTCAACCTGCAAGTGGTCCTTGCCCGAGACTAGGAGAGCCGAGTCATCCGCGAACAGGAACAGGTTGCAGTCGCAAGCAGATGCCATGTCGTTCACGTATATTAGGAACAACAGAGGTCCCAGTATGCTACCTTGAGGAACACCACAGCTTACTGGGAGGGGGGGGGGACAGGGTTCAGTTAATCTCCACCACCTGTTCCCTCCCCACCAGGTAAGATTGCATCCAGCTCACTGCTGCGCTGTCAAGACCGATGGCTTTTAGTTTCTCGATCAGAATAGCATGATCCACGGTGTCAAATGCCTTCTGGAGGTCCATCATGACCATGCCACTATATTTGCCCTGATCCGCTTCGCGTTTGATTTGGTCAGTCAAATAGAGAAGGCATGTGTCAGTGGAATGGGATTTTCTGAATCCAGATTGGAACTCGTAAATCAGATTATTCTCATCGAGATATCTTGCAATCTGTTCGTAGACTATTTTCTCCATGACTTTGGATATGGAGCTAAGCTGGGACATCTAGAAATGTCTACAATGGCATTACTCCTGTCACTATTGGACTAATAACTAATAAGTGGCCTCCGCCTGTGTCCAAAAATGTCTTTGAATCAAAGACAATTTGATTCGATATATTTCAGGAGTCCTAACCCTATGGAAATTACACACCAATGGAAACAGTCCTGAAATCTGGGTCTGGGGAAAACAAAGTGGTGCTGTGTTCCGCGCGCGTGTGAGCGTATGCATTTAATAGCTACTCACCCAATAATTTATAGTCAGACACTGCTCTTCAGCTCTTGACAGTTGACACTGAAACGTCTATGTGTCAGAATATTAAACGTCAAATAGTATCACTGCTAAGTGCTAACCAAGTGGAACGTAACAGTGTTTAGTCAAATATCAACACTTTTCAATTAGATCCAGATCATATCAGCATCGTTTTGGTCCGTTTTCAGAGCGCCGAAAACTGTCGTGTTAACATCCAACGTCATATCACAAATATAAAGGTTTCCACCTGGTCCTGCGGATGTCTGTAGCAAAACCGATCAGGTACAAACATATTCCTCTGTGAAACAACTACTTAATTCTAGTATTTGGACCATTAAAAATAGCTATAATAGTGAGCTATGGCTTCAAGAGATGGGCACTTCCTGTTTAATGAAAACCCGCCTCCCAATCGCTGTGACTGGTCGAGACGAGAGGGCAGCCTTGACGTACAGACAGAGTAGACCAGTGGTTCTCAAACTTGGGGTCGGGACCCCCAGGGGGTTCCCCAAATTATTTTGTGGGGTCCGCAGATGATTAGCTTAATGTAATTATTTTTCTAAATTAATGGTAAACAAACCAACACACAGTATAAGTGTATACAGGGTATCTTATGGAGTTATTAGTATCTGCACATTATTAAGTGACAATTTAAGGACTTTCAAGACCGTTATACCAAACTGTCAAATATTAAAGGAGTAGTTCACCCCCAAAATGACTTTTTTTTCCTATTGATTACTCATGCCATTGCCATGGAGAGTAGAGTTCAATAATATTTTTTGTTTTTTGTCACATTCCTAACCCTAAGACAAAAATTTGATTCGAGTAAATTTACCCCCATTGATTCCGGATGGGGACCCGTTTCGAAACGGGTCCCCATCCGGAACGAATGGGGGTAAATTTATCACATTTTTGTCTTAGGAATGCGACAAAAAACAAAAAATATTATTGAACTCTAGTCTCCATGGCGTGACTAATCAATAGGGAAAAAAAGTCATTTTGGGGGTGAACTACTCCTTCAAGTAAGCAAGAGGCGAACATTGTGAAAATAGCCGATGCTCACTTCGCAACTGCTATTTTCACAATATTTATCTGTTGAACCAAGTCACATTAAATGTAATAGGCCTACCTACAATTCCAAGTGCTTGTCAGGGGGGGTCCCCAGTTCAAATATGTTTATTTTGGGGTGCTTAAAAAGGTTTGAGAACCCCCTGGAGTAGATGGTTGCTTCAAAAGTTCAAAAGAAAGACATTTGTTACAATAAATAGTCTTTTACTAACTGTCACTACTTTGTGTGCACTCATTTCCTGATAAAATGGCAAATTCCGTCCATGCATCTCATTCTCCTAAAATTATATTTAACCACTTTCAACTTAGCATCCCTATTTATTTTGGTAATTTATTTATTTATTATTATTAATTTTGGCTATTTATATCTAGGTCAGTCATAGGGGGCAGGAATTTCGGGGAGGCCACAAAGGCCATGGCCGTCGTTGCCCCTCAGTTTGGCCTTGAACGTTGTGGCCCTGGCCATGCCCTGAGGCCACAGCTGACTGTACCACTTTCTCCGCTCTCTTTCTTGTGTAAACACCAGTGTCTTACTGAAATTCTGATCCAATACAGAAACTTTGATTGGTGCAGCAGGGCTGAGCATGGATCAGGCTAACATGGAAAATAAATCATACATTGATAGACATAACATGGATCTTTCTGGATCATGAAAGTATACTTTTATTTCTAAATTGGTTTACATATAAGCTATAAGGATCAGTGTAATGAAGCACCGTTTCAGTATTTTCACAAACTAGCTTGGATCAGTTATAATCGATGAATTAAACTGTATTGCACTGACTATAAAAGGGAATAGAATTTTTAAATTTGACTGAGAAAATAAACTGAGAGCCAGGTGCAGCTACAATGACGCTTGACTACAGTGCAGTCTTAAAGTAAGTGACAGTACTGCATTGGCTTCAGTTGGAACAGAACTATATACATTGATTGACAAAACAAAGGTTAAAAAAGAAAAAATGGTTACACAAAGTAGACAGACAGATCTATTACTTTATTAGTCAGAAATGTAAACAGTGTGTGGTACAGTTAGATATTAAGGCTAAAAAGATAACTCAAAAAGGTCCTGGGGACGTAATTTATCTGCTTTTTTCAAAGATGTTTAAACATTTGGAAAACATATGAAAAGGGACCTTACTTCTACTTGATGCTAATTACTTTAGTACTTTTATTCAAGTAACTTGTGAGTACCAGACTTTTAATGAAACAGAGTATTTCTACATTGTTAATGTAAAGGTAAATTGTGGCCCCTAAAACATGATCATCAGGTATTATGATTATACTTGAAAGATCAAAAATAGCCAAACTCACAATACGACACGCTGTAATGTGTTCAGACCATTGTCATGGCAGACCCCTGACCCGGGTTTGTGACATGTGTGGTGCAGAAATTGCAGATTGTAGCAGCAACATGCTACAATCCACCTGTGGGACCTGTAGCATGCGTGGGACCTGCAGCCCCCGGGGGCCCCTGGGGAACACATGTGGCCCCTTGTGTGACCATTGTCATAGCAGACCCCCAGAGTGTCTGTGCCATGCATGGTGCGGATTGCAGCGACACTGCACCTGGGGCCACTAGTGTGACTATTCTCACGGCAGACACATGCGGTACAGTGGTAGTGGCAAGTTTGGGGCGTATTGGAACAACAGTGTGACTCGCAAATCCGAATGTTCGGTTTGTTGTGTCCTCCTGCGACCCATCAGGCGGGTTTATTGTAGGATGAGTCTTCATGTGTGTTTTCAGGTGTTGAGGTTGATTAAAGCTTTTACTACAAACTGTACAAGCAAAGGGCTTTTCCCCAGTATGAACCTTCATGTGTGTTTTCAGACTTGCAGTTTTGTCAAACCTTTTGTTACAAAATAAACAAGCAAATTCGCCTGTATGAATAATCATGTGTGCTTTAAGACTGTGGTTGTGTTTAAAGCTTTTGTTACAAACTGTGCAATCAAAGGGCCTTTCCCCTGAATGAACCCTCATGTGTTTTTTCAGATGCTGAGTTTGGCTAAAGCTCTTACTACAAACCGTACAAGCAAAGGGCTTTTCCCCTGTATGAGTCCTCATGTGTGTTTTCAGATTTTCAGTTTGGCTAAAGCTTTTACTACAAATTGTACACACATAAGGCTTTTTCCCTGTGTGAATCATCATGTGTGTTTTCAGATTTGCACTTTTGTTAAACCTTTTGCTACAAACTGTACAAGCAAGAGACCTGAGCTTATTGCTCAAAGACAAACTTTGTCCTTCTGAATGTGTGTTGTGTGATGCCAGCGTGTTCACAACGGTCTCATCATCCCTGGTCTCCCTGTCATCACTATCATCAGTATCAGATTCAGAATGGTGTGAAGCGAGGAACTGGTCATCACTCGTTGGTTGTGATGGTACCCAGGACTTTATGTACGCTTGTGTTTTGATGTGTTCAGTTAAGATGCTGGTTTGAGACTCTGTTTCTATGTTATCATGATCATCTTCACTTTTCACTGCTAGAAATGTCACCGATGACCCTGCAACGTCCCCTGGGCTTAGAAGTATCTCCTCCTGTTCCTCTTTAATCTGTGGAGGTTCGGGTTTCTCCTGGACCAGACTGGGGCTCTTCTCCTGCTGTTCAGGGGAAGCCTCCTCTTTACACACAGGAAGGAATCCGAAACCTAGAAGGAAGAGAGGAGATAATGTCAGTAGAGAGCAATTCAAGGTGTTCCTTACTTAATGATTTGGGTTGTAATTATTTTTATATTGTCTTACCACTGTGTACAGAACATAGTTATTGTTATAATAAATGTGATTGGTGTGAATGGTCCTTTAATTAACATTATAATGTTTTTAGAATTGAAGTTTAAATTCGAGAGTTCAATTGAGAGACTAACAAGCTGTCATTCCTCACCTATCAACTCAATCAACTCAGTGGAAGTGATTGTTTATATTGGACTGTTTCACATCAAAATCACCGTGCTCACTTTGCTCTTTTTTTCAAACCGGCAGGTAGCAAGACTAGTCTAGGTCAGGGGTCTTCAACAGGGGGTCCGGCACCCAGAGTTACTACAGGGGGTCCTCCAAAACTTTGAGTGATAGAACTTTTTTTTAGCCGAACTTTAGCCAAAAATAGCAGACCTACAAGCTCACGCCGCCTTGCAGATCGGCTATTTTTGGCAAAGAGCTTTGGTTTAGAGGGGAAAAAGAGCAGACTAAGTAGAGAGTGAAAGGTCAAGTTTAAGTATTGACAGTTCAAGTGGTTAAATATCTGAAAACACAAATTGACATGAATCCAAAATACACTGATGATTATGCTGTCAAACAAAATGGAAACTATATGGAATCTATGAACAGGTTGTGGGGGTCCCTGCTTCATCTCTCTCTCAAATAGGGGGTCCTTGGCCTGAAAACATTGAAGACCCCTGGTCTAGGTTCAATCACGCTGGGATGTGGGATGTGAACAATGTCAGCTGCATGTGAGCACTGTGCAAATCAGTGTGACCTACCCTGTGAAACACCCATGTTAAAAAGCCATGGTGCAAGCACCTGTGTAGTGTACTGCTCTAAAGAGTGAAGACCTATTATATGGGTATTAGATGGCACTCTACTGTATGGTAAGGATTTGTAGTATCGGGGTTGTCACATTGTATGGGGTGGTTCCTGGTCCAATTATCCATTATGTTCGCAGTAAAACATTCTGGGGGCCTCTTTACATGTGAGACAAGGCTTATAACAATATTATGCATTACTGTATCTTTGTACAAGCTTTGCTGTTGTAGTTGCCCTGTGCCATATCAAAAAAATATGTAACAACTGTGGCTACCGAGCTGTCAGAAATGTTCTAGAATAATTGTTCTCAAACATTTTCATAACAAGGACCCCCAAATTAAAATGTATTTCTCCAGGGACCTCCATCTGAACAAAATGTATGCCACTGGCTCCCATACAAGATGTGTGTTGATTAAATGTTTGAATCCCCCCCCCCCCCCCCCCCCCAAGATGTTTTGAAAATAGATGATCTACAAGCTAGCCGTGTGTCACATTGTGATGTGCCGTGAGCTTGTAGTGTTATTGCGGAAATGTAGTTCCCGTGAAATAACCAGACGGATCAATAATGCAGAATACTTTGTACTTACATTTAGTGTTTATTCAGCCAATAGCAGAAGCATGTCTCCTGATCTCTAGCCATCAAGAGCCCCGATAATACAATGGGTATCACAATTTATAATCAGCAATTCACCCCTCCCATACCCACTAGTGTACGTGACGGTTGACGTCAATTTCTGGAAACTTTGGCTAATATCAGTTTCCAGGAATCGAGCCCCATTATGACAACCACTCCATCATGTCAGGTCAGAGTCACTGTGACCGTGTTCCCAGCCAAAGTTCACGTAACGTCCGTACGTTCAGCCAGAATGGTGTTTTGCAGACGGCCCAAGCATCTGGGGTTCCGAATGTTCAGACTTAAACCCGACAACAATTCCATATAAGGAATAACCCAATTGGAGCCCGGAGCTGTTTAGTGCCAGGCCTTGCTCTGAAAACGCACGTAGGCCTCAAGAAGGAACACAACAACTGATTTCCCAGAACTCCTGAAACAGTTACATAACATGGCCACATTCCCAGATCTAATACTAGATATTTCGTACAGGCCTTAGAATTTGATAAAGAGCACACAACATATAGAGACCAAAGTGAAATACCATAATGTTGCACAGAATGTATAGATTATCAGTAAAATGCCATAACAGTAGATGGGCTATTTTCAAATAGCCAATGTATACAGAGTTAAACTGGTGACAGTTTAACTCACTGCGTGCCGTATGTATTACTCACTGCCTGCCTCAGTATCAGTGTGGTTGTTGTTTTCCTCAAGGGTGAAGGTGGGAGACATGGAGGCAGCAGTCCTCCAGGGGGCAGCAGAACTCAGGTCCTCCTGACTCATGGCTGCTGAGGCAACACACACACACACACACACACACACACACACACACAGAGAAAATGAATAAATTATAGGCGTATATGTTTTATACTATGAGGTAGAGGTCTTCGGACCTGCCCGAGATCCGAAATTACCCGGGGTCCGACCCGCCCCGAGCCGGGTAACAGGGCCGTTTATGCGCAGTGAGGTCGGGGCCGGGTCGGAGCCGCCGCCGTATGTCCCGGGTCCTGGGTATTTGATAGTGAAATCGCCGGTTCCTGATACCCGAGGGGAACCGAGTCAGCCGAGATTGAAAAAAGATGCGTACAGGTGCACTACAACGATTTTGCCACAAGATGGCCCTAAATGATACATGTAATCTTAAACCTAGATAGTGAAATAAAGTTGTTTAGAACTCAGCCTCAGGAGGAGGACACTGTCTGCCGTGTCTGGGGCAGTTATATTATTATTATCAAAGATTTGATATTAACGTAACGTGTTGGTTTGTGGTTCACAATGGAGTTGTCATCGCGTTTTGTCATGCTCTGCAAAGCATAATGGAAACTTCAAAGCAGACTGTAATCAACAACATGCGACAGAAAATGATAGCATTAGCATCATTGGCTAGCCAAAGAAGAAGGAATAAAGAAAACATGGATTTATTTGTATTTACAAACTGTCCGCATTGATTGACTTACTGGTCTGGGAAAAGATCATGTTGTGACGAGAGACGCAGGCAGCGCCGCTGACAGCAGCAGCAGCAGCTGCAACCATGGCGACGTTAGGTAAGAAAGAAGTCTCATACAACTCTTAATAATAACGTTGGCATTCCGTCATTTCGGGGCCACAGGTTCGGGTTTCGGACCTCTCGTTCTGCGCGGGTATCGGATCTAATTTGCCTATTAATAGTACGGGGCCGTCGGACCGGGTCAGTCACGTTTCGGGCGAGACGGGTAACGGTTCTGAAATTCCAAATTATAGACGGGCCAAACGGGTCCGGCTCCATTTTCCCCGGGTCCCTTTGGGTTTGGGTAGTTAAAATTGGACCCGTGAGGACCTCTACTATGAGGGTTTAAGTGGTTAGCAGTTCAAAATAAGGCAGGTCAGTACAATAGTATCCATTCCACAAACAGCTGGGACATCTAGAAATGTAAAAAGATGTAAAAAGTAGACTGATGTTTTGTCTTCTGACAAGCCAGCTGGGATGTACCCTGTATATATAAAATAACACAATGCGGCATAGCTCTGTTTATGTTGTAATATGTTCCCCATTTTCAGCTGTTTTTATTTTATTTTGACACTTGCTTTGGCAATGTAAACGTATGTTTTCTCATGCCAATAAACTCCTTTGAATTGAATTGAAATTGCGTGCCTCGATCACTGGCACACATATGCAAAGAATGACCAAGGCAATGAAAAGAGGGATAGACCTTGAGTCCACTGCAGCAAATCAGTATTTGGAGATAACAGGCAATATTGTATTACCATGCTGCTTTGTAGTGAATCCACAAGCTCCTCATCTTGGCACTTCACCAGACAGGAAAATGATTGAGAAGAAGGGGGATACCACACACTATGGACTTTTAGAGATAATGTGTCCATCAAAAGACAACATACAAGAGTGTGTGTATCTCAAGAGGCAGGCAGATGCGAGCTACAAGCTCAAAGAAAGCCATGCATACCACTTTCAAATAATGGTCCAGATGGGACTCACAGGCATGCCATGGTGTGACTTTCATATGATGTGTACAAATGACTTCCATCTTGAGCGGATTCATTTTGATACGGTAAAGTGGTGTGGGATGAAAAAAAAAATAGACATGTTATTCTTTAACTATTTTGTTAGTAGCCACCAGAATTAAATAAATGCACTTACCATTGATGGGGAGGTTTGAGGTGGATGCTGGTGCACTGTGTTGTTGTTGTTGTTGTTGTTGTTGTGATGATGATGATGCACTTTCAGTGATTGTTGAGGTGGATGCTTCAGCAATCGGTTCACTGCGGATTCTGTAGCACACAAAAAAAAAAGACTGACTTTTGCATTGCGATCGGTGAGCCTTTGCCTTGATTAGGATTTATTTTCTCATTGTCATTACTCCGGTAACACATTATGTTGTGTGTATGTACATTTCAAATGCATTTTCGTTTTCCTTTCTGCCTTGTTCTCTCGGATATTTCCGAACCACTACTCCACAAACAAACATCACCATTATTAAAGCAAGCACTATGAAATCAACTACCATGTCCTGATTTGCACAACAAACCTTTTGGCTGGAGGGTTTCTGCAGCCTCCCAAATGTTCCCGTCTTTGCTCACCGTCACACACAGGCATATTAGCAGCTACAGGATTGGGAAAGTCTGGCGTTGGTCGTCCATCCACAAAATGCTGAGAGGGGGAGACCAGTGATAGCGTCTTTGTTTACATGCAACTCTGCCTAAAATGATACAACTACCGTCCTTACTCAAATGTTAAAACACAAGCTACTTTTATTCATACCCGTAACAGCAATGTACGTGGCATGCAAAAGCTGCGTGTGTGTGTGTGTGTGTGTGTGTGTGTGTGTGTGTGTGTGTGTGTGTGAGCATCTTACCTTGGAACAAACGTAGTAGTTAGTAGTTATCTTTGATGGCTTCAGCGAGTCAGATCTTCCACACTGTTTAATCCATAAAATACATTTCTCCAGCTGTGTTTTTGGTTTGGGGAAAGGGAAAAAAACAACACCACCCTCTAAACGCTCCGGATATCTTGCATCAACGTTGCATTTCGCGTAAACGCACCGCTTAGGCATTTTTGCTCTAGACCGAAAGCTTGGGAGCTTGCCAAGTCACCTGCCTTAGTAACCTGTTGCTAACGTGCTGAACCTTTTCTTTTTCTTGTTGCAAAGTCAAACTGCAGTCAGTCAACAAAGTGGTGCGGTGTTCCGCGCGCGTGTGCATGTATTGTAAAAGCTACTCATAATTTATAATGCGGCTTTGGCACTGCCCTTGACAGTTGACACTGAAGCGTTGTGGCACATTATTAAACGTGTGTTTAGTCAAATATCAACACGTTTCAAATAGATCCATGTGATCATCAGATAAGAATCGTGTTGGTCCGTTTTCAGAGCGCCGAAAACTGTCGCGTTAACACATCCAACGTCATATCACAAATATAAAGGTTTCCACCTGGTCCTACGGATGTCTGTAGCAAAAACGAGCAGGTATAAACATATTCCTATGTGAAAAAACGGTTTAATTCTAGTATTTCGACCATTAAAGATAGCTAGCTATAATGAGCTATGGTTAGCATTGGCTACAAGAGATTTACATGGAAGGGCACTTCCTGTTTGTTTAATAAAACCCGCCTCCCAATCGCTGTGATTGGTTGAGACGAGAGGGAATTGAGACGCACAGCCTTGACGCACAGAGTAGACCTACGGTTGCTTCAAAAGGTCAAAAGAAAAAAAATCCGATCGTTATTTTTATAATTTTATTTAGTTTCTCGATAATGTGACAACCAAAATTACAAAGTAGTATTTTACTTACTGTCACTGCTTTGTGTGCACTCATTTGTTGTTTTTATCTCCCTGTTTTTATTTTTTATTTTTCTGCTTTTGTACGGTAATTGATGCTATCCCAAGCAAAGTAGCTTACTCTGTTCTATCCATCTGTCTTTCAATGTTATATGAGATAGCCTACATTAAGTGGTTCCTGTGTAAATAAGCCGCAAAGCTTACTAGGATCTCCTTTTAGATGACCTTGTACCAGTGATTTGTGCTGTCATGAAACTGTACTTCTTCCTATTGCAAACTTCTAATAAATTCTTCAATCAATTTCCTGATACAAAGTCCATCCATCTCATTCTCCTAAAATTATGTTTAACCACTTTCAACTTAGCATCTCTATTTTGGTAATTTATTTATTATTAATTTTGGCATACGGGCAGGAATTTCAGGGAGGCCACAAAGGCCATGTCGTTGCCCCCTGAGACCCAAGTACCTGTCAAAATACTTTATAAACATTAAGGATGTCCATAATTACAACACCAGAGGCAGCGCCACAGATCACTTTCAACCCAGAGTCAAAACCAACAAAGGGTCAAACCCTTTTTTCTGCTATAGGCCCTACCACCAAAATGTGGAAAGCCTTACCGAAGGCCATAAAGGAGTGTGGATCACTAGCATCCTTTAAAATTGCCCTGAAAAACCACTTACAGGCAGCAGCCGTTCGCAACTGGTAAAAAAACTAACCTAGCCCAACCCTACCCTCCCCTGCCCCTTCTTTGTATATACTTACTTACTTACTGTTTAGACTCTTTTTTTTTGTTCTCTCATTTTTCTTTTCTTTACATATCTACTGCATAGTACTGTGTTCTATTCGTCTGTCATTCAATGTTATATGAGATACTTAAATGGTTTCCTGTGGAAATAAGCTTAGTCTTTTCATGGATCTCCTTTAAGTAGACCTTGTACCAGTGAACTGTACCGTCATGAAACTGTACCTTTTCCTATGCAAACTTCTAATAAAGTCTTCAATCAATTAATCAAACTCAGTTTGGCCATGAACATTGTGGCCCTCAGTCAAAACAATGCCATGCCCGGAGGCCACAGCTGACTGTACCACTTTCTCTGCTGTCTCTTTCTTGTCATGTGGACACCAGTGTCTTGTTGAAATTCTGATCTTTAAAGCGATACAGAAACTTTGATTGGTGCAGGGCTGATCATGGATCAGGCTAAGATGGAAATTAAGTCATAATTACATACATACATTGATAGACATAACAAGGATCTTTCTGGATCAAGAAAGTATAATACTTTTATTTCTAAATTGGTTTACATATATGCTATAAGGATCAGTGTAATGAAGAGACTGTGTTTGATTATTTAATATTTATCATCATCATAAATAATGTCATTATTTGGCAATATTAGTTGTATCAGTTTTGATAGATTATTGGTTATGTAGGCCTGGGTGATTGGGATTGGCCATGTGCCTAGGTGGACAGACTGTTTTTAAAAGCGCCATGAAATAAAGCGATATATGTACATTATTTGGAATCAGTAGGCCTAAAGATGCAAACTAAAACTTCTAAGTTCTTGTGGACAATGTTTTATTTCAACTGTGATGACGAAACAGCCAGTGGATTTTGTTTTTGTTGGAGCCGACAAAAATGCCACTATAAATTGCCACAACAAGGCAATTCAGTGTGCTTTATACACAAAACATCTGGACACATATTATTAAAGGACATTTGTATACAATTACAGCTAGTTAGACTGGAGAATATAGAAAATACAATATATAATTATATATAATATAATTATATTATGGAACTTTATATGGATCAGGTTTCAGGCAAAACCAACAAAAGGTGTGTTCTGTAGCCTATGAGATACAGCAACAAAGGTAGGACCGAAGACAACAAGTTTTCCCTCATCTCATCAAGGCCTCTCATAAATTGAATGGATTTGTGTAAAACATTTTTTTTACGTTTATTATTTAAATGGTGAAATCTGTATATAAAGTTACACACCTCTTTTTGAGGCATATGAACATATGAGCATATGGATTGTCTTAGCAACACATCTGAGGACTGGTACCAGCACCAACCATAATGGCTGTCAAATGTTTGCTCTACAATACATGATACATGATGAGATTTACTGACTTTATTTTGAAGGAGAGAATATCATTTTATGTACATCATCTCTCTGTTGTGCAACATTTAGTATGCATTTAGGCCTTTTGCTGTGTGAAATTGTGTGTCAAATTTTTTAAAGATGCACTTAAGAATTTGTACAGTGGCTATGTTAAACATACACTAATGTTAGGCTCTATGCGCAGTAACCATATTGTTAGTGATACTAATTAAGAGTTGACCAAAGCATGTCACAGCTTTATGACTTTGTATGAGTATACATATGCATCGTCAGAGTATATTTTTGACTGAAGCTTTTGTCACAAACTGTACAAGCATAGGGCTTTTCTCCAGTATGAGTCCGCATGTGTCTTGTCAAACATGGAGAAAGTGTAAAGCTTTGGCCACAAACTGTACACCTAAAGGGTTTTTCCTCTGCATGAATCCTCATGTGTGCTTTCAGACTAGATTTACATGTAAAGCTTTTACTACAAATTGTACAAGTAATCTTCTCCCTCTTCTCCCGGTCACCCATATGAATCATCATGTGTGTTTTCAGATTTACACTTTGGTTAAAGCTTTTGTTACAAACCGTACACGCAAAGGGCCTTTCCCCTGTATGAATCCTCATGTGTGTTTTCAAACTTTGGTTAAAGCTTTTGTTACACACTGAGCAAGCAAATGGCTTTTGGCCCGTATGAATCATCGTGTGTATTTTCAGACTTCCTTTTTGTTTAAAGCTTTTGCTGCAAACTGAACACGCAAAAGGTGTTTCCCCTGTATGAATCCTCATGTGTGCTTTCAGGTTTGACGGCTCATTAAAGCTTTTGTTACAAACTGTACATGCAAAGGGCTTTTCTCCTGTATGAATAATCATGTGTTTTTTCAGATTTCCAGATAAGTTAAAGCATTTGTTACAAACTACACAGGCAAAGGGCTTTTCGCCTGTATGAATAATCATGTGTGTTTTCAGAAGACTTTTGCTAACAAAGACTTTGCCACACGCAGTACAACTTAAGCTTTTCTTTCTTTTTTTCCTCCTCCTGGATGACTTTTGTTTTAATGATGTCAGGTTCTGGGACAGCTTCTTGCTCAAAGACAATCTTTGTTCTTCCACCTGTGTCTTGTGTGATTTCACTGTGTTTACAACAGTCTCATCATCCCTGGTGCCCCAGTCATCACTGTCATCAGTATCAGATTCAGAACAGTGTGAAGAGATGAACTGGTCGTCACTAGATGGATGTGATGGAACTGCGTACTCTATAAAAGCTTGCATATGCATGTGTTCAGCTGAGGTGCTGGCTAGAGGCTGTTCTTCTCCGTTTTCATCATCATCTTCACTTTTCACTGCCGGTAATGTCAAGGATGACCCTGCAACCTCCCCTGGGCTTAGAAGTATCTCCTCCTGTTCCTCTTTTATCTGTGGAGGTTCTAGTTTAACCTGGACCAGACTGGGACTCATCTCCTCCTGTTCCTCTTTAATCTGTAGCGGTTCCAGTTCCACCTGGACCAGACTGCTATCCTGTTGTTCGGTGGAAGCCTCCGCTTTACTCACAGAAAGATAATGGAGATCTAGAAGGAGGAGAGAGGAGGTATGTCAGCAGAGAGCAACTCAATGTGAGTGATTGGTTTTCAGCACGGCGGTGGGAACACACATACGTACACGCGCACGCACACTCACACACACAATGTCTGAATATTTACTACTGCCGGAGAGTTGAGGAGAGACAACAATACAGTCAGTACGCATGTTTACAGTCTATGGGTTGGTTTCCTTGATATCACAGGTGACATCACCTATGTAAAAGCCCATATCCCTTTTATGCCCACAGGGGTTAAAGCAAAAAATCCCGAGACGGAAATTTATTTTGCACTAACTTGGCCCTGCTTGGCTTTACTAATTAACATACGTTTTATGCCCATATATGGAGATCCCTGTCCCAATGTTTTTTGTTGACTCATGTGGCGTACGTGATGTCAGAGCCTTTTATGAAGTGATGTCACAATGAGTCAGCGCTTGCGCCGATTTCCTCCGGAACAGCCTGATGTCAACAATCAGCCCACATAAGGAGATTCCGAACGTTTCGCACCGGTTAGGGAAAACCGCGCGTCGGGTCGGGTCGAGGCCCGGCACTGCACTCCGCGCCGCGGCGGGGAACGCGCGTGCCGAATCTGAAGCCGGTGGGACGAACGGTTCTCGAGATACGCGGATTACAGACAGACACGCAGACACGCAGACACGCACGCACGCAGAGACTTCTCGCATTTATAGATAGATTATATGTGTGTGTGTGTGTGTGTGTGTGTGTGTGTGTGTGTGTGTGTGTGTGTGTGTTACTCACTGACTGCCTTGGTATCAGTGAGGTTGTTGTTCTCCAGGGTGAAGATAGGAGGCATGTAGGCAGCAGTCCTCCAGGGGGCAGCAGAGCTCCAGTCCTGACTCATGGCTGCAGGCTGAGCTGTAGGAAATAGGAATGCATGTGTTATAAAATGTTATTTCAGCATACTACATTTCCATTTGCTTCGAATCCCCGTTGATGGAGAGGTCTGAATGCAGATCGCTGATTGCTTTTGGTACCAGAACAGTGCATACTAGCGGCCAATCATAGTAACTTTTAGTTCTGTGTTTGCTTCATTTTAAATCCGGACAACTGGCCCCCTGGATTCAGACCCTATTGCGTTGATGATGTCATTTGTAGGCAGGATTCTGAACTCCTGTCCATAGCCTACCAAATAGATGCAAATTGTGCCATGTATGAATGAAATTACAACGTTATGTGAAGATATGGTTGAAAATGCCTGAAGTGCTTCTTTGAGTGTCTTGCTCAGGCCAGGGACACTTCGACACGTTACTGGACGGTCTGGGAAGCTATATGGTGAACTTCTGAATGCCAGACAGCGTAACTAACACTGTAATTAGTAATTACAAAGCTAAACAGCCAGCCCCGTTCAAAGGGTGTGCATGATAGGCATGGGAAGTAGAAATATGCTGTATAATAGAGTAAAGGTCATGTGAACTAAAAGCTATTGAATTTAATTTGATTTCAGAGATTCGTGAAAATTATGTTAGAAAGAAATTTGACAAAATAAAAGGTTGTGCATTGTGTAAGCATGCAGGGTGCATCCACTAATATGATGTATTTTGGTCTGTCTAGGTGATTTGTCTAGGAGCTAATGCATTGTATTTTATAAACATTGAAATCTATAATTCAATGACGGTCCCTAGACCTAAAATATCCAACTGGGTGAATATCCAGCCTGAAACCAACTTCACTGTGCACGGTTCCAGACCGTTGCAATTGTAAATACCTTGAATCCACTATGAGGGACACAAAATAACAAAAAACTGCACCACAGAGAATGCATAAATTGCTCAGATTGCTTAACATCATTCACAGAATGGCTTTCAATCACAAATTAATTACATTGCTTACTTATATAACCCAGCCATAGTCAGATATTCCATACACTGATTGCATTTGATTTATTTCCATGTCATAGACACAGAAAACAGACACACACACAGACACAGTGTGTGTGTGTGTGTGTGTGTGTGTGTGTGTGTGTGTGTGTGTGTGTGTGTGTGTTACTCACCCAAATTGATTGTGCTACTTTGGATCAGCTCTTGACACTGAAACGTGTGACAGAAAATTAAACGTGTGTTAGGTCAAATATCAACACGTTTCAATGAGAATCAGATCAACATCACATCATGTGTCCGTTTTCAGAGCGCCGAAAACTGTCACGTTATCATTATCATCCAACGCGACGTCATATCACACATATAAAGGTTTCCACCTGGTCCTAAGGATGTCTGTAGCAAAACCGAGCAGGTAATAACACATTTCTCTGTGAAACAACTGTTAAATTCTAGAGTTTTAGACCATTAGTTGTATGATTTGGACAAGAGCGTTACATAGACGAGCACTTCCTTGTTTCTATAACGAAACCCCGCCCCTGCGTTTGGTTCTTGCCCACTCAAACCCCGCCCACTCAGCATCCCCCTGGTGCTGAAGTCACGTTTTGAAGGGTAAAACCCTGCTAAAAGCACATAGAGTTACATTTTTTTTTGATTGCTAAAACACAAAACCCATAAATTAGGCACAATTTTCACAACCTTTACTTCTGTCCCCAATCGCTTGACTCAATTTGTTAGCACATATAAAGGTTTCCACCTGGTCCTAAGGATGTCTGTAGCAAAACCGAGCAGGTAATAACACATTTCTCTGTGAAACAACTGTTAAATTCTAGAGTTTTAGACCATTAGTTGTATGATTTGGACAAGAGCGTTACATAGACGAGCACTTCCTTGTTTCTATAACGAAACCCCGCCCCTGCGTTTGGTTCTTGCCCACTCAAACCCCGCCCACTCAGCATCCCCCTGGTGCTGAAGTCACGTTTTGAAGGGTAAAACCCTGCTAAAAGCACATAGAGTTACAGTTT
>NC_137825.1:32016494-32043994 GCF_963921795.1 Nannobrachium achirus
TGCAGACTGTGCACAAATGGGACCAATAATTATTGGTTACATTTGTACACTCAGTTGCAATGCATGCTGGCCATAGACTGATGCTGGCTGCATACATTAACATTTACTGTGTATCTGCTCTGCTCTTCAGTTCGGTTCAGTAGCCTGTCAGGCATGGGTTCAAGTGCACCTGATATTCATTCATATATCATAAACGTATTCATGTTTAATCAGACCAAGCAACTATGCAGCTAAATGCATAAGACCATCAGTAGCCTATAGGCTGCTATTATGTTTTGACTTAAAAAAAATAGATAATTTATTTACCTCAATATTTATTGGGAGAGGGGGTGGTTGGAGGTAGTCCCTCTGGGGAGAGGTGGGGGGACAAAGAGTAATGGTGACGTCATTGGATAAGGACTTATGGGGCTGTTAAGTATGACATCATTTTGTAGGCAGAGGAGAATTTCTGCCCCCAGTTTCCGTGAATCTTTTTACTATTTTTACTGTTTACACATTTTTCTTCTCTTTGTTGTTGAAAGGAAAGTGTTAGAATTATACTTTAGTCGTTATTTTTTAGTCGTTGTTTTTTGAAATAGCGAGGGACAGAAAATGCTCTGGGGGCAGATTCTCCTCTGCCTACAAAATGATGTCACGGCTTAAAAGCCCCATAGTGTATACGCTGACTGGGGATTTTCTACTGATATTTTTGATTATTTGATTTTTATTATTTTTTATTTTTTTGTTTCACAAAGCAGGTAGAAAAAATATATGAGTATTTGTTTCCTTGATTCCTTGTTTCTTTGTTTTGATTGCTTGTTTGTTTTTGTGCATGCGTGTGTGTGTCTGTCTGTCTGTCTGTCTGTCTGTCTGTCTGTCTGTCTGTCTGTCTGTCTGTCTGTCTGTCTGTCTGTCTGTCTGCCTGTCTGCTCGTGAATGAGGGCTGAAAGAAAAGTAGCCTAATGCTGTTCAGACATTTAGGGAATATTAATGGTCTCAACTGACTCTTGGGCATTCTTCTCTCTGTCTACAACACAAATTCATGCAGTAACACTCCTCCAAATTGGCTACAATGTCATCAAACTGATTTCAGCAGTTCAGCAAGAACTCTTAACAGATACTGGAGTATGGTGCACATGCCTGCGCACAGTAGGGCTAAACTGTTTGGACAGAAAAGGATATTTATATTTATGTCAAATATCTCTATACAATATACACTATGACTAGAGGTGTAGCAACATTGAAAACTAATCATTCTTTAAAATCACACCCGTGTGAACTGAGCGGTGGTTTACCCACCAACCCCCCCCCCCCCCCCCCCCCCCCCCCTGTGTGTGTGTGTGTGTGTGTGTGCATGTGTGTGTGTGCCTGGCCTGGCCTGAAAACAGTGCCCCTCCCTTAACATGTGTGGTCATAAAAGGTACTACACCACAGGCTACACCACAGGCTACATACGGACCCACCCACCCACATAGACGGATACACAC
Organism: Nannobrachium achirus; assembly: GCF_963921795.1. Lineage (NCBI taxonomy): Eukaryota > Metazoa > Chordata > Actinopteri > Myctophiformes > Myctophidae > Nannobrachium > Nannobrachium achirus. The sequence goes on from NC_137825.1 coordinate 32,017,961, forward strand.
ACGGCCACGCTATGGAGACGGTGTGACCACCGCTCAAAAGAACTGCATACAGTGCCATATGTGTGTTTCTGATGTTTCGTCTCGGTGATGACCAATTCAGTCTCGGTGGTGTGCCTATAGACTGAACTGGTCTGTTGAAATCCCTGCTTTGTATGAGTGAGTGACAAATAAAACTTGAATCTTGAATCTTGAAGTCACTCTTGAAGTCACTTGAATCTTGAAGAACACTGCCATCCACTTGACTAAGAATGATTTTTAAAACTAGAAAGATGCAATTTGGGGAAATTGCAAGTGTGGTTGCCGTGATGGAAAGATGGAAGAAAGTCAGACTATAGTCCCTGTCCCTTTTAGGGGCAACCACTATACTTGTATAGTTGTAGTTATAGGCCTAGCGCTCAGTGGGAATGACCCTTTATACTGGGAATTGTGCTATTGTTTTTAGCCTACATGAGGAGGCCACTTAAGTATTGCCTACTACATGCTGACCAGGCGCTATTGATTGATTTCCAACTGGTTTCAGAGGAACAGACCACAGACAACACAGCTTCCATGACAACAGGACAGGGTCACGGTTGTTTTTTTTTTTTTATGATCCTGACCCTTGTCGACGTCCTGAGGGCTCTGAGTGGTTTGGACACGACAGGGGACAGAGTGAGTCATTATTGCCTGCTGGCTGCATGGGCCTGCATGAGAGGGTCTTTTACTTTCTATTTGTTTGCTCTCTCGAGACTGTCGCTCGCTCCACAGGTCCTTCACAATGTCCTCTCCTCTATTCATTCCATCCCACTGTTTCTCTGCTTGTTGAGGTGGAGAGCTGCTTTCCATGTAAACTACACATACAGTTAGTTCTACTTCTCTGATGGAGATTCACAATAAAACAGCTGCGGTCCAAACTCTACCGCTCAGGAATGAAGTAACAATACAATTAAGTAACAATACAATTTCTGCTAAATCGCTTCTATATCAGCATCATATGCATCTTATGCCACTCAGGATCAGCACAGTGGACAGACTGAGTGGCAAACATAAAGCAGCATGCAGCATTGGGGTTTGGAAGCACTCCTACTGACTCCTCATGATTCCTACTGACTCTACTGCTACTACTACTACTATTACTACTACCTACAATCTCTTATTTCATCATATTATTATAATGGTATTATTTTACAGGTGTGCGTCCTAGTCCACTGGCTAAAATATGCCCCTAAATATGGCCTTACATTCGATGATAGAAGGATAGTAGGATACAATTTCATATCAAATTTCCAAATTAACCAGAAGGCAGATGAGTGCAGCAACAATGATTTTGAGGTTAAGGCTTTATGTGAACTATAATGCCACTGAGGTCAAATGCAAGTACATGCACTGAATGGATTGATAAACATACAGATCATTAACTGAGGCTATGGTGTGTGAGGAGGTCTCTCCCCTGGGACTTGAGGGCCTCCTGTCTGCCCCAGGACTCTACCCTGATGTAGACGTGTAGGAAGGGCTGGGACTGGGAGCTCTGACAGGGAACAGGGTCAGATATACTCGGCATAGGAGGGTGAACTTGTAAGGGAGAGGGGACGGCACATAGGGCTGTCACGATTATGACATTTTACATGATGATTGTCACTCAAATAATTGCGATTAACGATTGTGTTTTTGCCGCTGACAAAACATTCCTGTTGCATTGGCTTGTAGGCTTTGAAGTTGCACATGGCAGATATGACACATAATCTAAATATAAGGAATGACGGACATATTTGCCAACTTTATACTTTAAAAAGAACATTGATAGTGGAAATACGTGTTGTGAGCTTGTAGATCTGCTATTTTTGAAAATGTTTAAAAATACACAAACATTTTTCAACATGGAAACGATTATGACAATTATGACAAAATAATTGTGATTATGTCAAATAATTGCGATCAGATGATTATGTAATAATTGTGACAGGCCTAATGGCAAATTGGAGGGATACCCCGGGGTTGGAAACACCTCCTTGTAGCCTGTGGTTCCTCATTGTTACTGCATTCATCTCTGAGATGGAGCCTTAAGAGTTGATATTGGGGGTGGGCGGCACTGGCTTATGAAGCAGAAGGAATTGGAAGGTTCCTATAGTCTGATCACTGGCTGCTCCTGGTTTTTGCAAAGAAGTGTCCTTGAGCGAGACACTGAACCCCCTAACTTCTCCTGATGAGCTGGCTGGTGTCTTGCATATAGGCTAGATTCATCCATTCAAACACACACATTCACACACAGAGGAAAAACCAAGTTACACTACAAAGCCCTTTGCAGAAAGGTTTTATTCAAATGCACCATTTACCACAGGCGTCTTCAACGTTTTTCAGGCCAAGGACCCCTTAGTTGAGAGAGAGATGAAGCAGGGACCCCCCAACCTTTCCATAGATTCCATATAGTTTCATCGTTTGACAGCACAATCATCTGTGTATTTTAGATTAATTTCAATTTGTGTTTTCAGACATTTAACCACTTGAACCGTCAATACTTAATAAACTTGAACTTTCACTCTGTACTTAGTCTGCTCTTTTCCCCCTCTACACAAACTTATTGAGGCGTTGAGAGCTTGTAGATCTGCTATTTTTGGCTAAAGTTCTTAGAATATGGACGCTAGGGTTCATCTGGTTAATATAAAAAAAGAGAAAAAAATTCTATCACACAAAGACTTGGAGGACCCCTGTAGTGATCTGAGGACCCCCTATTGAAGACCCTTGATTTACCATATACCCAGGAATAAAGTACTCCCTCGGGACCAGAGGACCTTTAGCCCCCTGGTCCTTAGCTTGGCCCAGAGGGGTTGATGGAGGTGACTCCAGGGATGGAGCACTGCATACGGGTCTCTGTGTCCCCTTGGCGTGGAGGGAACAGCTGAACAGACTTTCTTTTTATTGGTGCATAAAATAATGAGAGTCAGACAGCTGCAGGAGGCACCTAGAGAGTAATGGTTTCAGTTGAAAGCGTGCATGGTTTTGTCAAAAAGGTCTGTGTGATAGAGTACCAGTTCTAGCAGAATGGGCTTATAGGAGGCTGGTGTGTATCTGTTGTTAAAATGGATATCAAATATCTAAATATTGAGTGAAGCAACCTAAAAACTCTCTGGGGTGCACATGCACTGAAAGCTGATAGGGAGACAGTGTAGAAAAGACAGTTGGACAGCTGAGGGGGAGACAGCGTAGGAGAGACAGACAGTAGGACAGCTGAAAGGGAGACAGCATAGGAGAGACAGACAGACAGACAGACAGACAGACAGACAGACAGACAGACAGACAGACAGACAGACAGCTGAGAAGAAGACAGTTTAGAAATGACAGACAGTAGGATAGCTGATGAGGAGATGCTGTAGGAGAGACAATAGGACAGCTGAAAGGGAGACATTGTAGGAGAGGCAGACAGCTGAGAGGAGTGTCATCGAGAGAGAAGAGAAGGATTTATCTCCCTCCGCTCCCTCTCTTGGTAATGGCTTTGTCACTTTATGTTGGTGGGGGGGCGGGGGCAGGGGCTTGGTTCTATTTTTGGCTCTGCAACTTCAGAGTCATGAAATTTTAAATAACATCCTTGGGGCTCTGTGAGTGTGAGTGAGTGTGTGCGTGTGTGTGTGTGTGTGTGTGTGTGTGTGTGTGTGTGTGTGTGTGTGTGTGTGTGTGTGTGTGTGTGTGTGTGTGTGTGTGTGTGTGTGTGGTGTGTGGCAGCAGTTAACAGCATTGGTCGAATTGTGAAAAATGTTCTCTGTGACTTTGACTTTGGTTTTGACACAAAGGGCAAAAGTAACGTGTGTGTGTGTGTGTGTGTGTGTGTGTGTGTGTGTGTGTGTGTGTGTGTGTGTGTGTGTGTGTGTGTGTGTGTGTGTGTGTTGTGTGTGTGTGTGGCGTGTGTGTGCGTGCGCATGTGCGCGTGCGTGCATGCATACGTGCAAGCATGTGTGTACTGCATGAGCAAATCACTGTTTGTTTGGTGACAAAGGCAAAATACCACCATAACCTCAGGTACAGTTCCATTATCTCCCTCTCAGCTTTCCTACTGTCTGTCTCCCCTACACTGTCTCAACTTTATTTATATTTATTCTGTCTGTGGATGTTGACTCTATACTCTTACCTGTCTATACCTCATCTTTGTTTCATTCTCACTCAAGGAAGGTTTATCATCTTACCCGTCTACCTCTCATCTTTCTGTCTATCCACATGCAAGCCCACATGCATCCACGTGCATGGATCCAGGTGTGTGTATGCCTGTGTCTGTGTCTGTGCGTGTGCGTGTGCGTGTGCGTGTGCGTGTGTGTGTGTGTGTGTGTGTGTGTGTGTGTGTGGTGTGTGTGTGTGTGTGTGTGTGTGTGTGTGTGTTAATGGCCGTTCCCATCTGCAACCTAATTGACACATTAAACACGGGTCATTACACCGTCTCATTAGCATATCATTAACGGCAAGAGGTATGGCGTATCAATCGTGACTTGGCACATAGAGACAAGCTTTGTTCATTGGTCTGAATGATCTGAATTGCAGATAAATATGGTGATGTAGCATGTAGCATTACTTTTGTACATCTGTATCCCTTTCAGCCTTCCTACTGCCTGTCTCCCTCTCAGCTTTCCTCCTGTCTGTCTCTCCTACACTGTATCTCTCAGCTTTCCCACTGTCTGTCTCTTCTACACTGTATCTCTCAGCTTTCCCACTGTCTGTATCCTGCACTGTCTCCCCTTTAACTTATTATACTGCCTTTCTCTCCCTCCATACATTGTCTTCCTCTCATCTTTCTGTCTGTCTCTCCTACACTGTCTCTCCCCCTCAGCTTCCCTGGCATAATAATGTATTTCTAAAACTCTAAATATTTTTATTTGTATTAAACTGTCTCCCTGTCAGCTTTAAATCGTTCAGTCTCTCCTTCACTGTCTATCTTTCAGCTTTCTCACTATCTCTCTCTTTTAAAACGCCTCCCTCTAAGCTTCGCTGCTCTCAGTCTCAGTGTTTTCATGTGGTAATTCAGCAGAACAAATGCAATCCATTTCACTATTGTTTGAGAAATTAAAGTTCACCAGACCGAGACAGCTGCAGAGAGATAACTCTCATTAGTGATTAGATTATCCTGCACCTGATGTCACAGCCAAATATAGAAGCGAGCCAATCAACCATTCGGTAAATTTGTTGCCAATGCCCGCAAAGCAGAACAATAGATTATTCTGTTGGTGTCTGTCCAGCATGGTTCTCTCTGCAGGGGATCCCTTGAATTTCAATCACGAAAGTCTATAAAGGGCCTTTCAGGCCAAACACTTTAACTATGAAGATATCGTTTAAAAAAACACTCTAATAACTCAAGTGGATGGTAGAGTCCACACCACAACTATAAAAATGACAATGGTGGACGATATAGTCACTAGGTTAATTTTTTTAATTCTTATTATGTAGCTAGTGTGAAGGTGTGAAGTTGCTTTAAACATTAACATCCTCAGTGTTAATCTATCAATTCTTAACTGTGAGAGTGTACAAATGCAACCAAATGGACCCTTACAGGTTCATTTGAATCCATTCTTTCTTCTCTGGGTGCACGTTGTCCATCTGATGTTGCTGTGTGTGTGTGTGTGGTGTGAGCGACCTGCACAGAGCAAACCCAGGTTCAGTCTTCTAAGGGTCAGTCCAGGAGAGAACCCCGGCTAATTAATTACCTCTATGTGACGGAGGAACAGAGATCTCCCTCTCCTCTTTTCACTGGCAGGATGGAGGGATGATGGAGAGAGAGAGAGAGAGAGAGAGAGAGAGCGAGAGCGAGAGAGGACAGCAGGGTTCTTTCTTTGTTTTATTCATTTTTTTGCATCCTTCCTTTTCACTGGATGCCTTTGCTCTCTCTCTCTCTCTCTCTCCCTCTCTCTCTCTCCCTCTCTCTCTCTCTCTCTCTCTCTCTCTCTCTCTCTCTCTCTCTCTTTCTAAACACATCCCTCTTTGTAAAAGCATTTTGTCTGTCCTACACTGTCTCTACTCTGTGCTGTTTCTCTTCAATTACTGTATTTCCTGTATTCTCTCTCTCTCTCTCTCTCTCTCTCTCTCTCTCTCCTCTCTCTCTCTCTCTCTCTCTCTCTCTCTCTCACACACACACACACACACACACACACACACACACACACACACACACACACACACACACACACACACACACACACACACACACACACACACACACAAACACACACACAAACAAACACACTTCAATTTAATTCAATTCAATTCATTCATTTCAATTCAAAGGGCTTTATTGGCATGAGAAACACATGTTAACATTTCCAAAGCCAAAGTGGAACAATACAATTAAAACAAAATAATGCATTTACGAAGTCTAACTTATAAAAGCATAAGAATTGTGTATTTGCTGTCAGAAATAGTTGGCCTATATATCCACATATCCATCATATACACAGTATATCCAAAACTGTTTAAAGCTCTGTTTAGGCACCGTGTTTGTTCTTGGGTTTTCTGCGTGTGTGGTTCCTCTGTTTGTACAATATTTATACAATTTACAATTTTGGCATTTAGCAGACGCGCTTAATTCAGTGCGATTTGCGCACGCACGCACGCACACACACACACGCACACGCACGCACACGCACGCACACACACACACACACACACACACACACACACACACACACACACACACACACACACACACACACACACACACACACACACACACACACACACACACAGTGATACTGTACAGTTATCACTGTAGTTTAATCCAGCACAGATTATAATCTTTTTGCATCACCAGTCGGTCAGTAGCCCTTTTCCTTCAAACCAGAGGGGGGTAGGGGATGGGAGGGTAGGAATAGGCGCCAGAGAGAGCAGCGGTGGTGTGATGCAACTAGTATACTGACTAGCCTATAGGGCTGCAACTATAGATGACTTTCTCAGTGATTATTCCATAAATTGAATCATTGAGAAGTGTGTTTTTTTAATATTTTTGATTTAAATTATTTTATATATATATTTTTTCATGCCAACAGTGAAAATAGACAATCTTCAACCTCATGGCGCGTTGTGATGTGAGTGTAGGAGGGATAGGCTGTAGGAAACTGAGAGACAGACAGTGTAGGAGAGACAGACAGTAGCAAAGTTGAGAGGGAGACAGTGTAGGAGAGACAGATAGTAGGTAAGCTGAAACTGAAACACTGTAGGAGAGACAAGACAGTAGGAAAGCTGAGAGACAGACAGTAACAAAGCCGGAGGGAGACAGTGTAGGAGAGACAAGACAATAGGTGAGCTGACACTGAAACAGTGTAGGGGAGAGAGATATACAGGTATAGGCAAGCTGAGAGAGAGGACAGAAAGATGCTGTAATTAAGGAAGACTATGTTGGGATTTTATCCAGGAATGGGGTTGTAAGCTCTTCAGATTCAATGATCCCAGTTCTAGATTAGACGTTTTCATCTGGTTTTATCTCAACAATATGCTTGAGTAGTATCTACCACGTGTACTAGCTAGACACAAATCTTACACTTGTCATTTCCAACTTCAGTGTAAAGTTTGAATTGGGTCTCCAGTCTCCAGCTGTCTATAGCTGTCATTCAGTAGAACAAAGTCTACTTTCACAATTGTTTGAGAAAATACGGTTCACTAGATTCTCAACAGAAGCCGTTCACACAAAGTACTATAACTATGTTTAACTAGAAATATTGTTTTAAGAACTCAGTTTATAACTCAAGTGGAGTACTGTCTGAATGGATTTAGTGTCTTAATGTATAGTCTACTGTCTGAATGGATGTACAGATGTACTGTCTGAATGAATGATTTGTATTAGAGAGGGAGGGTAAAAAAAATCTTCACGTGCGCGATCGGAACGCCGTGTGCGGCCAGTGAGAACGGCTACATTCATTAACATGGAAGAAAAGCAGTGTCTGTGCGCTTATACTTGTGTGTCCTATGGATTTTGTGCATAATGTGTAGTCCAATGTGCTGTCTAAAATTGAGTGTTTTTCATTGACCCACTTTTTGGCCACTTGTTGACAACCACTGCTCTTCACACAGGCCTGGCCAGGCTGGCCTCTCTGTTCCCATTAATGAAGACAATAATCCACAGATTATGCTCTGGTCCTGGCAGCCACTGCATGAGATTATGCTATATTCTGCTTCAGATTATACAGTATTGTGCAGATCTGGCACGTGAGATTAGGGTGCATTTCTGTTTTTGGTTGCTGCTCTGGTCTGCTTTCATCCTCGTAATAATTCCACTTCACATTATTTGTATGGTTCTTTTGTGCTGGCAGGCTGGCAGCCATTTCAAGGAAAAATCTAATTTAGTCTTAAACCTAATTTATGCTTTGTCACTTGTTGTGAATAATAATAGTGGTTTTGTTGCATTCCATTTACGCCACCATTCACCATGTCATTTGTTGACTATAGAGCAGCGGTTCCCAAACCTTTTTTGCCTTGTGACCCAAAAGAGAAATTAGACGTTTGCCTAAGACCCAAACTAGTGAAAACAGCAGATCTACTATATTTTCACTACTAACATTTGATCATGAAATTACTTTGAAAAATCAATTAAATCTTTTTTTTTTTTTCTTTTGCATGTCCGAGTCCCGACCCAGTGCTTGGGAATAGGGATGGGACCATACGCGATATTATCGTTTATCGTGATAAAAAACACAATTTCATTTATCGTGATATTGTGCTCCGTCATGCACTGGGATCAATTCACCTTTTATTTGCCGGGCTGCATATCCAGTACCACTTAAACCCTCTATGATTGGTAAAAGGTACTTAATATACATACTTGATAGTCTTTTTTTGAGCGGTGGTCCCGCCGCTCCTGTGATTCGCTTTCAAGATGTTACTGGCTGGCTGGCTGGCTGGCCGTGTATGTCTGTCGCCTGCCATACCTCTCCTGACCACACACACAGACCACACACACACACACACACACGTTAAAGGAGGGGCGCTATTGAGCAGGGCAGGCAGACAACACACTCTCTCTCTCTCTCTCTCACACACACACACGCGCACACACACACACACACACACACACACACACACACACACGGGCAGTGTAGCGACGCTACATAGCTTAACTACATTTGTCAGTAGCGTCACGGTAGCGCAGCTCCTTTTGAACCAGCGTAGCTGTAGCGTAGCGTAGCTATTTTTAGACTCCAGTAGTGACATAGCGTGCAACAAACGCTACACGTTACCATCCCGGCGAAAGTTGACTGCTAAATAAAGTTTGTGAGGAAAATAATTCCAACAGATCCCCAAACATGTTGTTCTGCACAGCGCTGCTTTCACTTCATTTCAACGAACCTCCTCTGTGTTGAGAAGCGACAGCGTAAAGCGAGACACTTCACCCTGCAACTAGAGGGATTTATGGCTCTTTGAAGTGAGACCGAGCCAAGGATCTGTCTCACTATGCGCTCTCTACTTCGCACTCTCTACTGCGTGAACCGGATCCCATCGTTCACTTCAAAGAACCGTTCAAAAGATTCGATTCGTTCGCGAACGTCCCACCTCTGCCTGCACCGTGTTCAGGGAACGTCTGAGAACAACTGACATACAAGCTCACATCGCGTTGCAAATGCCAACATTGTGAGCTTGTAGATCTCCAGGGGCGGAGTATAAATCAGGCTTCAGCCAGAGATGGACAGTAGGCTACTCGACCCAAGTACTTGAGTAAGAGTACAGAGTACTCCTGGTCACACTCCAATCCACAGTAAACTCAGTCAAAATGTTACAAGTAAGAGTAAAAAAAAGTAGGCCTACTTAATTATATTCACTTGTAAACCTTTTGTAATAAATATCATTGCATTTATTTTGTGTGCTGAAGTCTCTTTTAAGTTGAAATATTAATGAAAGAACAATTGTTTGCCATAACCTTACTGTCTCTGTATCACACTCACCTTGCTTTTGGCCCCACTGCTATACCAGCACCATTTACTTCCAACATCTGGCTGACCTACCTTCAAGTGCCTCTGCAATCTTGAAATGCATTTATTTGACCCATAAGTACTGCAACCCCCGCTGCACCCACCCAGTAATGCTGTTGCGCAGCCTCCACAACCACCGCTCACTTCACACGGGTGTGATTTTTTACTTTCTATCAAATGTCTTTGCCAAAAAAAATAGCTGATCTACAAACTCACAACACGTCGCAACGCGACGCGTTGTGAGCTTGTAGATCTGCTATTTTTTGGCAAATGTTCCACCCCAGGATAATGGATTTTGATTATCGTAAATCTCGATTTCTTTGGTCACAATAATCGTGATATGACATTTTCATATCGTCCCATCCCTACTTGGGAACCACTGCTACAGAGTTCATGCCATTTACTCTGATCTTGGAGGTGTAATATAAGTCTCTCTGGATAAGAGCTTCTGCTATATGGTAAATGTTGGCCTTTTCCCAGATTATTTTCTCCTCTCATGCCCTCCTAGAATGGTGAGAGGAGAGGATAGAAGAGGAGAGCATGAGGATGGGAACAAATAAGATGGGAAAAGGGTAGAGGATGAAGAGGAACAAGGAGAAAGAGAAAGATCTGCATGGTCTCAGAATAGAGGTCCCTTTCATTAAAAGGCTTTCTGTCTCTTCCCTCGTTAATGAACAGGAAGAGAACTGCTTAAGTCTCATTGACGCTCACTAATTAACTGTTCACAACATACACAATACGACTGAACCACCGGCACACGCACACACAAATTCATCCAAGTCTCATTAGTATGCAAGCCAGTCTGCACATGCCAAATGCATGCTTGTGTGCGGCCCACGGGTCACAGGAATCACATGTACATCTATCTGCTATCTGCATGCACACACGTGCATGTATTGCACACGCACATACTGTACTTTGCACAGACCCTGCAAACGTCACACATTCACACCTTTATGCATGAACATAAGGACACAGCATGCACTCTCTTTCTCTCTCTCCCTCTCACCCACACACGCACGCACGCACGCACGCACGCTCGCACGCACGCACGCACACACACACACACACACACACACACACACACACACACACACACACACACACACACACACACACACACAGGATTTGACCATTTCAGCACTGCAGAGGAACGGCCACACAACAGTGGGCTGGGCTAACTGCTGATCAGAATGAATAAATATTACCTGCCATAACCTTTTAAAATGATGTACTCCTCTTCCATGAGACCGTTAGGTAGTGATTTACAAATGTAACCAAATGGACCCGTATAAGTCCATTTGGTTGGGGGTTCATTTGTACTTTTGAATACATTTTAGAAATCACACCTTGTGTGAAGTAAGTGGTGCTATTTATGAGTTAATTTCATTACGTAAGCGTCTCTCTGGCCTTTTTTGGAGACCTGACATTTTTTGGGGGCCTGGACAAAGCCAGATGTTGGAGCTTAGCTCAACATTTTAAACTGAGCAACTTGCAGTTGAGAATTATTTAGGAGTATCTTGAAGTACTTTAATTTGCATTTCATTGCAGGAATGCTTCCTTCTTGCAATAATGCATCCTGCAGAGAGAGAGAGAGAGAGAGAGAGAGAGAGAGAGAGAGAGGAGAGAGAGAGAGAGAGAGAGAGAGAGAGAGAGGTCAGTTTAGGCTGAGATCTGACGTGAGTTCATATGCAAATAGAGTCACACCGAACTCAACACATCTCTGACACACACACATACACGTACGCACGCACGCACGCACGTCGCACGCGCACACACACACACACACACACACACACACACACCACACACACACACACACACACACACACACAATGTGTACAGATCATGATTGTGCACACTAGCCTGTGAAGTGAACACACGCATGAGGCTTGAGGAGAGAGGAGAAGAGAAGGCTGTCACACAATATCTATCCAAGTTAACCTACTGACCCACAACATTACTGCAACTAACCACTAAGACACACACACAAGCACCCTCTAGCAAAGTGCCATCTAACTTGCCTTTAGGAGTAGGTCACTTGTACAGTGACCTCAATAAGAGTTAAGCGAGTGAGTGTTTGTGGGTGTGTGTGTGTGCGTGCGTGTGCATGAGCGTGGAGCCGTGTATGTACAGTACCGGTATATGAACATAAAGTATGTGTATTCAGAGGCACATAATCTTGTGAAACTCTGCTGGTAGCCGTCCGTGACTGTTGCTCGGTCCAAACATTTCAAGCAGAAACCCAAAGGTTGCTGGCCTCGTAAACACATCTACATTTCATTAAATTTCCGGGAGAGGCTGGTTTACGAGGCTAAAAGGTTGCCTCAGATTATCATGAATTACATGCTTGTTTTGATGCGTTGAGCACTGGTTCTCTAAACGTCAGGGCCCGGGGACCACCAGGGGTCCGAATGGACCTTTACAGGTCCTCACTAAAATGTAATGCCTCAACTCCTACAATTGCTTGACAGGGTGGGGGTTATTTTTGAGGGGTGCGGTCTGAAAGGATGAGAATCACTGTACTTGACTATACTATTATTTGAAATAATAATCCCAAATATCTGCTCTCTCTCTCTCTCTCTCTCTCTCTCTCTCTCTCCTCTCTCTCTCTCTCTCTCTCCCCATCAGGCACCATGTCAGCAGACAGTGGGATCGGGGAGTTGGTACGACCTTCCAGTACCTCAGAACATCAAGATCGGTAACATCACGTGTGACTCCTTCAAGAATCTGCTGGGACATGGACACCAAGGGACGGGACAGGATCACCCACTACTTCATAGACCTCAACAAGAAGGAGAACAAGAACTCCAACAAGTTCAAACACAAGGTATAGGCTGGAGTAGAACTGTAGTGGAGACAGCAGACAGTAGTAGCAACTACGAACAACCATAATGATGTTGATTGCAGGACATTGGTGTTGCTTTCAGCTCCAGTAACAGACAGAGGGACTGTAATGCCCATTATTGGGATTTGTTTGTGTATTGTTGGGTTCTATGGGGACGGTGCTGCCTTCACAAGCCTTTACCTAGACCAGTGTTTCTGAAATCTGGGTACTCAGATTTGGAAATACAAGTATAAACAATCTTTTATATGCCATACATTATATTTTTAATATAACCCATTGCCACTATACGTCACCCAGGCCAGGATCCACCAATAAAAAAAGTTTCCAATAGCTCACTGTATAATTTTTACCATGGATTAAGCCCTTGAATACGAAAGCCAAATAAAAGGAAACTCTGAAAAGAACTGAAACACAGGGACAAAGAAAGAGAACACATTTTACAGATTATCTATACTTTGACTGGGGTTTACTATACTGACTAGTAACTACACATCTATTTCACTTGCCTGTATTGTGCAAGAAACATTTTGAGCTGCTGCTCAGCTGAAAGAATATTATAGCATGGATAAAGAACGTTTGAGAGTCACTGACCTAGACCTTGGCGTATTACAGTGGTATTTTTTTATCAAATAAACATGCTCTGAAAATGCACACAGCCCACTTAACACGGCAGCATAAAGTCTGCCGTGTTAAGTGGTCACATGGGTGGGCCGCAAACGCCTTCAAGAATTTCAAGTGGGTCCCTGGATCCACAAAAGGTTTATTCAATATTTTCAAACTGGGGACCCAATTATACCACTGACCACAGCTTGTCTCTCTGTAGGCCTCATTAGAACACATTAGTACTCTCTTCATTCAGTTGCAGGTATGATGAAGGCAAGGCAAAGCATTCACAACTAGAAGCAGTGCTCTTCCGAGCACAGGTCTCCACCAGGCCACACAAATCGGCCTGTTATAGCGCCACCATGAGGCTGATTTAAAAAATGTGGGCAGAGGTTCTGAATTAGCATCCAGGGAGTGTGTGTGCTCAGTTTGGCAGCGATCGGGCCAACGGCGCCAGAGATTAGCTGGTAACAACCAGGCCACACAAATCGGCCTGTTATAGCGCCACCATGAGGCTGATTTGAAAAATGTGGGGCAGAGGTTCTAGATTGGCATCCAGGGAGTGTGTGTGCTCAGTTTGGCAGCGATCGGGCCAACGGTGACTGAGATTAGCTGTTCACAAACTGCGAGGACGCACGCACGGACGGACGCACGCACGGACGCACGGACGGACGGACGGACGGAGGGGAAAACATACTCTCCCTCAGCCTTCGGCTGGTGGAGACCAATTAGTAATATGAGATGAGTTGAAGCATTGAGAAACAACTGTGTACTGACTGAGGGAGTCAAACTTGAAGCTTGGGAGCACGTAGTTTTACTTTACTTACTTACCCTTGGAAAGCATCTGACCAAACTGTCTAAAACCTGGTGCGTGTGCAAGGCAAGGTCAGCCAGCGGTTTCTGAGCGGTTTCTGAGGGATAAAAGAAAATACACCTAGGGCCCTATTTTTCGTCCATGCTTAACCCTAAACCCCTAAACTTCTTTGCCTTTTTTACTATTTCGAAAAACATTTTTAAATAGTTCAAATAGCTGATCTACAAGCTCACGACGTGTCGATGTAGAGCGGCTATTTGAAGTATTAAAAATGTTTTTCCAAAATAGTTAAAAAAGGCAAAGAGTTTAGAGGTTTAGGGTTTAGCATGGCCGAAAATAGGGCCCCTAGTGTGAAGTGAGTGGTGCTATTTACAAGTTAATTTCATTAAGCGTCCGCGGAAGCTTGGCCAATGTGACCCCTAGGCCAGATGTAGGACAAAGCCAGGTGTTGGAGCTTAGCTCCTTCCAGGAGCACCGCTCAAACTGAGGGTAGAGTGAAGAATTTGTGTGGAAGATAAAGGTACCCCCCCCCCCCCCCACACACACACACACACACACACATACACCCTCAGTTTCCTGTTTCCTGCACTGCTAACGAAATAAACAAACTGTACATCATCCTCGGTAATGAGCTACGGTACCTGTTTCTCTGACATACCGTTCCTTGCAGTTCTGTAACCCTGCTGGTTTCCACGGCGACTGATTTGATGAGTCATGACTTTAATCCTCTTAGTGATCTCGTGCTTCGTCCCCCTCCTGTGTGTCTGCTGGTTGGACAGCTGTCTGAAAACACACAGTGGACCCTCTGAGAAGACATGAGGGTATAGGACACTTGTCTTGACAAACCTCATGTGTCCCTGATGGTCTGTCCCCTGTCCCCTGTCCTGTCCTGTCCGACTGTCTTACACTGCGTCTGTCTCAGCTTTTCTACCACCTGTCTCTCCTACAACTGGTCTACCTCTCAGCTTTCCTACTGTTTGTCTCTCCTGTCTCCCTCTCAGCTTTCCTACTGTCTCTCTCCTACACTGTCAGTGTCACCCTCTCAGCTTTCCTACGTCTGTATCTCATACACTGTCTCCACCTCAGTTTTCTTACTGTCTTTTATAATCGATTAAAATCGATTTCTTCGATTAACTGTTACACGCCCCAGTGCTGTCTGTATCCTGAATACACAGCACACGTGTGTCGTGTTTGAACATGGCAGCCAACCTGATGTCTTTCCAGGAAGATACTGTGACAATGACCAATAGTAGTGGTTCTCAAAGTGGGATCCAGGGACTGTCAAGGGTTCCTTGAGGGGGTTCTAAATTGACCCTTACAAGTCTGTAACTCTGACAGTATACAAATGATATACTGTCAGAGTTAATGGGGAGAACCACTGACCACTGACTTGTGTTTGTTTGTATGTGTGTGTTTGTTTTGCGTTGCAGGACGTTCCGACCAAGCTGGTGGCGCGGGCAGTGCCACTGCCCATGACGGTGCGAGGCCACTGGTTCCTCAGCCCGCGGACGGAGTACACTGTCGCCGTGCAAACTGCCGGCAAGCAGCCGGACGGAGAATACGCCGTGTCACTGTGGAGTGACATCACAGAGTTCTGCACCGCAGGTAGAGAGAGAGAGACAGAGACAGAGAGTGAGGGTAAAAAATGGTGCCAGGGTTGGATGTGCGCTATGAAAACATTGCTCACATCACGACGGATCGACTAATTTAGCTATTTGTCATACGAAGAAGTGCAATATAGACGGTGGTTAAGTGGTTATAAGTGGTGTCGTCGTCTCTCTTACAGTAAGACAGCCAGCAACGGCTGCAGTTAAAGGGATCCGTAGCTACAGACCAAGAACACTTAGCAATAAATGTGTGTGTGTGTGTGTGTGTGTGTGTGTGTGTGTGTGTGTGTGTGTGTGTGTGTGTGTGTGTGTGTGTGTGTGTGTGTGTGTGTGTGTGTGTGTGTGTGCCCGTGCCAGACTATTCCATGGTTCACATGAGTCAGCTGTTGGAGAAGGCAGAGGTGATGGCTGGTAGGATGCTGCCCTTCACCGTCTTCTACAGAAACCAGCACCAAGACTACTTCCAGCAGGCCAGGTGCACACTGCGTGCGTGCGTGTGCGTTTGCGTGCATGTGTGCGTAGACTGCGTACGTGTGCGTGAGTGCCTGCGTGCGTGTATTTCTCACACCTGCAATGTTGTGTAACCAGAGACGTGCATTATTGATTATGTTATTCTTGGAGAGACATGAGACATGAGAAGGGAATCTTTCTGTGTGTGTGTGTGTGTGTGGTGTGTGTGTGTGTGTGTGTGTGTGTGTGTGTGTGTGTGTTTGTGTGTGTGTGTGTGTGTGTGTGTGTGTGTGTGTGTGTGTGTGTGTGTGTGTGTGTGTGTGTGTGTGTGTGTGTGTGTGTGTGTGTGTGTGCGTGCACGTGTGTGTGTATTTCTCTCTGTCTCTCTCTCTCACTCTCTGTCTCTTTCTTTGTCTGTCTGTCTGTCTGTCTCCATCTATCCATCCATCTATCTATTAGGGGTGCAACATATCAAACCGAATATCGAATACCGAACCGAAAGACCCTGTACCGAACAATACGATACAATACCACTCCACATCCACATTCCCCTGGAAGCCCCTCAAGGACCCCTAGGTGTCCGCAGAGCCCACTTAGAGAACCACTCCCTAGAGGGCAAAAAAATACGTAGTTATAAAAATAAATTTATAAATCAAGGACATTTCTGTTTATTTTTGTATCGAAAAAGTATCGAACCGTGACACCAAAATATCGAACCGAACCGTGAATTTTGTAAACCGTTGCACCCTTGATATCTATCTATCTATCTATCTATCTATCTATCTATCTATCTATCTATCTATCTATCTATCTCTCCATCTACCAACCAACCTAATACCAAACTATTTACTAACATTGGGCCCGATTCATCAAGCACTTTACGGCCAAATTACACCCATATTTTGATCTTTAGGCATTTAGGACAATTCCCAAGTTAGGGGCCAGATTCAGCAAAGTTTGTTTGTCTGGGATTTTGAAGGGATTTTGAAGGTAAGAAAGAAATATAAGCCAGATTTAGTCACTTTATTTACACTATATTAAATAATTGATGAATCTGGCCCCTTGTGTGCATTAATCGAATGTGTGTGTGTGTATTATTATTGTGATCGTATCGTTGCAGAGACTCTCAGGCTAACAGGATGCTGCCCTCGGTGAAGGATAACAGTGGGAGCCATGGTTCCCCCATCAGTGGTAAACTGGAGGGCATCTACTTCAGCTGCAACACAGAGTTCAACACAGGAAAACCCCCACAGGACTCTCCATACGGGCCCTACCGCTTCCAGGTAAACACAAAAGTACAGTAAAAGTATCAATACTGCAATGTAGATGTACTCTGTTACAAGTAGAAGTCCGGTATTCAAAATTTACTTGAGTAAAAGTACAAAAGTATTGGTATCAAAATGTACTTAAAGTACTAAAATTAAAAGTAGTCATTGTGCAGAATGTCCCATTTCAAGTTATCAAATGTATAAAAATCTTCTAAAAATAGCAGATCTACAAGCTCACAATGCATAGCATTCGCGACGCATTGTGAGCTTGTAGATTGGCTATTTTCAAATGGCCAAAATGTATATACAGCTGAAGTGGTTAATGTATGTTTTGTAATAATAATCAAAATCTACAAAGTAACTAGTAACTGGAGTTTTGAAATAAATGTAGTGGAGTAAAAGTACAATATTTGGATCTGAGATATAGTTGAGTAGAAGTAAAAGTATTGGAAATTGGAATTACTCAAGTAGTATAAATAATTCAAGTACAGAACCGAAGTAAATGTACTTAGTTACTTTGGTAAACACAAACCTCTTTGCTGTTTATGCAGGGAGAGAGTAGGGGAATGAGGAAGGCAGTGCGTGCACATCCGTGGCCCAGGTGCAAGACAAGCAAAAGTACCGGTATCATGAAAAAGAATAGAGTCTGCACTGGTGATGCTGAAAAAGCTCCAGTGTATTTTCATTGCATCGTCAACGTTTCCATCTATTCAAATCAATCTTCATCAGGACATATACGGAGTGTGTCCTGTCGAAGATCTGAATAGAGAGTAGGGGAATGACATGCAGAAAATCCTCACTCTCGGGCAGAAACCTTGTATCTCCAAGTTTCAAATTTGTATGTTTTCCTGCTTCATCATATAAGACTGTCGCACAAAACTAGTGAAAATAGGTGATCTTACAAGCACACAACGCCTTGCGGTGTAGATTGTCTATTTTCACTAGTTTAAATCATTTTTAAAATGATAAATACAAAGCTATTGGTTTTGGACATACAAGGTTTCCACCCGACAACGACAAAATGGTCCTGCCAGCTAGGAATAGAACTGGGCACCCGCTGATCAGGGCAATGTGTGGCCATATGGTACTTGGTACGTACCCTATCCGGCAATGCAGAGTGTGTGTGGATGGATGTAGCACTGTACTCATTGTACTATTATTACTCCTATAAAGAAAAAACTGTTTGGTATCCTTTTAGAATATTTATTTTAGAAAAAGGTAGAAGAGAATTTGAACGATTTTCACCTATAATGACAAATAATGTCCAAAATAAGGATGCCAGCGTTAATGCGTTTATACTCATGTTTTAGTTGTTTTTCAGGCCTAAATGGGTGTGTGTGTGTGTGTGTGTGTGTGTGTGTGTGTGTGTGTGTGTGTGTGTGTGTGTGTGTGTGTGTGTGTGCGTGCGTGCGTACGTGCGTGCGTGTGTGTGCAGGTAGGAGCGGAGGCCCTCTTCAACCTGAACACCAACCTGTACTTCGGAGACTTCTACTGCATGTACACGGCGTACCACTACGTCATCCTGGTGCTGGCGCCGCAGGGCTCCAGAGGAGACAGCTTCTGTAAGGGCAGGCTGCCCGCCCTGGACCGCGCCAACAACCGCTTCCTGACCTGCGTGGAGGAGGAGGAGGAGGCGGGCGGCGGCGGCGCGCTGTCCTTTCGCCACGCCCAGGACGTCATCCTGGAGGTCATCTACACAGAGCCGGTGGACCTCGCCCTGGGAACGGTGGCGCAGATCAGCGGCCACGTCATGAGCCTGTCGACGGTCAACGCCAAGAAGGACCCCAGCTGCAAGACGTGTAACATTAGCGTGGGCCGCTAAAGGACAAGTTTGGCTACAGCGAGCTACACGGCCGAGCTACACTCGTTGATGAGTTAACGCCTGACAAATTGCACTGTTGTATACTTACTGGCTGCCTGCTAATTAGGGGCTAAAGCGCCGGGCTGACTTTGTACCTCAATTGCTGGCTAACTAAGCGGCTAGTGGCTAATTTGCAAACTGGCTAACATATCCCCACGGCCAACTCGCCCTCTGCTGTTTCACTGCAAAACCTGTTTGATTGCAAAGCTTCAAGGACACACACTCACACACACACACACACACACACACACACACACACACACACACACACACACACACACACACACACACACACACACACACACACACACACTCACTCACTCACTCACTCACTCACTCACTCACTCACTCACTCACTCACTCACACACACACACACACTCACTCACTCACTCACTCACGCACGCACGCACGCACGCACGCACGCTCGCTCGCTCGCTCGCTCGCTCACTCACTCACTCACTCACTCACTCACTCACTCACTCAGACACACACACACACACACACACACACACACACACACACACACACACACACACACACACACACACACACACACAGACAGACAGACACTTATTTTCAATTGAACCACATTGAACATTTCAGTTTGAGTATACTTAAGTGATTCTGCTTTTTTTTATACATTAAAGAAATACACTTAAGATATGCAAAAACTGGACCTTTTGGTACATGAATGAAAGAGCAAGAGGTGGGTTTATGACTGGTGATAAGATATGGACCCTGGTTCGGGCAAAGGGCTAGTCACAAGACTTGTAAAGTTACGTTTTTGTACACATTGAATAGACGGTGTAATATGGCCCTTACTATGCCCAACAACACGTTAAGGTCATAAGTAACGTAGCAAAACATAAACCTAACTGAACAGACTAGTTTTAGAACCAGTTGCAGTTGTGTGACATTGAAAAATGCTTGCTTCACTTTCAGACTGTTAAAAAATGTTCTGCCCCTTCATTTATTAATGTCGATGTAAAAATGACTGTACATGTATTACTATTTTTCTATTGAGGGGTTTGAAGGGAGATTTGGGAGTGTGGAAATGTTATTGGCGTGTGTAATGTGGGTGGACCAATCTTGTTATCACAAGGCACAAATGTAGCATCTCTTTTGTTATACTGTACATTAAAATGAAAGTACAATTACCAACAGATCAAGCTACTAATGGACCAAGTGAATGATTCATCATGGCGCAATTCAGTGTCCATGAGTAGACAGTCGAAATGTGTTTTGCAGCAGACAAAATCAAATATTTAAACTTAAAGTCTTGTTGAATATCTAGTCATAACACAATAAATGTTGCATATCTGCAGTTTTTAAGGCAGGTTCAAAGCAGGTTTGATGTTATGAAGTACACTCTTGCACTCTTCTTTTCCATGCTACTGCAGTTTGAAGGTGTTTTATGCATTAGCTTGCTTGCAGGCAGACTGGGGGCTATTCTTGTTTAACCCTGGTGTCCTTATTCTGAGGCGAAACATTCAGCAAAAAATATCCAATTTAAGCTATGCAGCAGCAACACGCTAATCTACAACAAGTTTTTGTGAAAGGATTTGGTGTAGAGGGGAAAGAGTGCTGAGATGCATTGTGAGCTTGTAAATCAGATATTTGGTGTAGCGGGACAAACTAGTGGACCCAGTATAGAGCCCTGGGGAACCCGGTCAACTAACTAATATTACTATTCATTACTAACACAGTTTAAGTGGTTTATGGTCAGTTATGTTTAATATACTGTACTAGTAGATATCAGTTCCAATAACCTTTATTTTACTGCATAATGGTCAGGAAATCCTTCACGCAATCTGAGATCTCTCTGCACTCTATGTAACTATTTACCATGTTGACTAGAGTTGCACGCTTACTCTGCTTATTTCGATCGTGCACTAGCTTGTAAGTCGCTAAGAGCGTCTGGGAAATGCCTAAATTGAACATTTTAAAATTGCAGTGTTCGGTAGCCAGCTGAGCATTGTGTTTGTAGCAATTGTCTGTATTTCACTCACTAAAGGTGCCATTTATAGCACCTTTATCCAAAGTACTCTAAATTCACCTGGCCCATTCACTGCACATTCACACACTGGCACCAGTGGAAACCACGCAAGGCACCAACCTGCTCATCAGGAGCAGTTAGGGATTCTTGCTCAACACAGACACAGGAGGAGCCAGTGATCAAACCAGGAACCCTTTTCTTCCCAAACAGCCACTCTACCTCCTGAGCCACTGCCCCGGTGACGTCAAAGCGTCAACAGAATAATTCCTGTAACTTTAGTTCAAGAGTTAACATCTCACGGCTGACTACATTTAGTTTCTTTCGTTTGTTTGTCTGCATTGTTGAGTGTTATATTTTTTCCTTACGTATACAAACATATTTCATTGTGTTAATACAACAATAAACACGACGGAAACGTAGTTTAGCAAAAATATTTATTTTCAACTTTTGTGTTTACAAAATTACAGAAGGAAAGAGAATTTGCACGATGCGAAGACACTGTCAGAGAATGCAATATTTGGAGACTGTAATTCTCTCAGGCAAAATAAACACTAGACATCAAACCCAATGAGGCGTGCTCTGAAACCAAACATTCAACAACTCAAGGTGGAGGAACCACAAGCATGATTTCACTCATAATCCTAAAGGACATTTTAGTTACAGTACATCCAATATTGTTGAATTCATGAATACAGGTTTTCAGCAGTTACACTGGCTTTTGTTTTCAAAATGCATGTTGTTTTGTTTTTTGGTCAGCAGAAAGGAGGGAGCCTCAAGTCTTTCTACCCTTTGGTGATTAGAAAGAAAATAGAAAACGTTCCAATAGGTTACTACCATCACTGGTCCACGGTTGGTTGACCTACTTTGGATTCATTACAATTCAATGTTTTAGAACATTTAAATTATTAGTCACAGACGGTGTAGAAAAAAAGAAGGAAGAATTCTATTCTAGCAGAACTTCCAATTCTAAATGTTTTGATAAACTGAAAAAAGCGAGTAAAGGCCTTTGAAATTAATCTCCACATTTTTACAGTATTTACAAATCAAATTGTATATATTTTTTTACACATTTCCACATTGATTTTCAAGTTAAAACTTTGTCTGCTTAACGTTTTACATCAACAGCAAAAAAAATAAAATAAACATGTTCGGATCACTTTATTATGGAAAACAGGAACCCACGTAATGAGCCTCTCATCACTTCACACTTGCTAAATTGATTATCTGTGGCCAGGAAGAGTAATTGGAAAATTCTACTTTCTTTTTTTATCTACTCAACTGGGATCCTTTAGGACTTTTACCCCAGTGTGATAAACCGGTTCCCTGAAAACGCTTCCAAATGTGATGGAAACGTTTGCAGTTCCTCAATTGCCACAGTGGTCTGATAACTGGTTCAGAAAGTGCTTAGAGCTTTACATTTTCACTGTTTCAAGAGAGCATTCCCAGCATCACTAATGCAATGAAGCAAGCTAAGTGCATGAACTTTCTTTACTTTACTTCTCTAATACTGTACACATATATGGTACTGTGTCTTAGTACTGAGACTGAGCTACATGAGTGTGATTATCGGGCATTTCTGTTTTTTCTTTTCTTTTTTTACCCCTTCTTTTTTACAGCCCTGTAACTTGCTGTTTATTCACACACATTGACATTCACACACACATGGGAGTTACCTCTGGGTACAAAGACAATTCCTGGACAAGGTTTCTTCCCAAAAAAGTATTTCAAGGCAAAACAACTTTGTAACAAAACGACGGACTTTCCTCTGGGACAAGTGGAAACATGCACATTCGCTTCATGCTTGAGAACTGATATCATAGGAAATAGCCTACCCCCAGAGCAGTGCTGATGGATTTCATGCATCATCTAGTCAGGTTCTAATTTAGACCTGAGAGGACACCCGATGAATGCAATGAACTACACAGTTGTAGTACTCGGTGTTCATTTATCCATTTGAAACCCAAGAGTCTACAAATGTGACCAAATAGTAAAACTTTACCTGTAACCTTTACGTGTAATAAAAGATAATACAAAATAAATATCTTTTTCACTAAGCATATGCTCTATACTGCCTGTTTTGCAAAAGTAAACAAAGATGTACAATATGAATACATTGTCATTATCTTCCACAGTTTACAGCTGACAAACATAAAATAAAGATGTAATTGCACAATGAGTCAACATGTGACTAAAAATCTTTTCCCTTTTGAACATAAAGTGCCATGTAGTATACCTTATAGATGAGTAAATATCATTTATCTTTTTGTCTATAAATGTTTCTTCTTTCCCCCTGTAATAAAATGCATCATAACAGTTAATGTAACAATTGGTACATTGCATCTCTGTCCCAAATAGAATCAGTTTAGGCTCGGGTGGCACAGGGGGTGAGGTACCGGTACCTGTCCAGTGTCCATCACGCCAGAGTCTAGGGGTTCGAATCCCCCGTGGGTGCATCCCGTTTGGCCAAGCGTCCATACGAACACAATTGGTGTGTGCCGAGCAAGGAGGCCAGGCGGGGAGGGTGATCTTTGTCGCTGTATGTACTCCTACTGGCCGGGGTGGCTCCCGCCATAGGATTTTTAAACCGGAGTAAGATGGTGGCTCCTCACTGACAAGTGAACCAGTAGGGTACAACAGCAGTGGCAACACAGACATGTGCGGGGAGGAATAAATTGACATAACAACTAAATTTGGAGAAAAAAGGGTCTTTGTTTTTGCCTACTGTAAAAAGTAGTCAAGACCCCTTCAGGTGTAGAGTAGACACCAGATCTCTGGACTCCGTCAAGAGGAGCAGAAACCAGACCCTCTGAACTAGACACAACTATGCAACAACTTTAACACTGACGTACATTCTCCCAAAACCTATGCCTTTTAGAAGGAAGTCTTTTATAAAGAGTTTGTGCTTTCCCCTGAACACAGTGATAGAGATAAAGTGCATTTTGTTGTCAGATCGGCACACATACACCTAAATAGGGTATAAAACCTATACTATTTTTCTTTTTTTGGTCCACAACTTCAGTATTCTGCATGCTGGAAAATGCACAATAATTTGACATCTAAAATGTTGTTCCAAACAGTACTGAATAAAAACAAATGGTATGCAAATATGGTAGCAACGTTGAAGTACAATCCATTGGCCATTGCGGCATCTACTGTACAGTAGTATGTACGTAATATTAATATTATGTGTACATGTATTAGGAGCGCTCAGACATCCCAGTTCCTATGTGGCCAACAAATACGTTTCTGATTCTGAATGCATGTTTTTTTCCCCCTTTTCTTTTATAGTATACAAATGTTTTAATTATAAGTAATTCATTCTGCATCTTGAGCCAAGAAAGGGAATGTATTTTCTCCGATCAGATTGGTTTTGGTCTTGTGTCAAGGTGGAATGAATCTATCTCTAAGTCAGGGGTCTTCAACGTGTTCAGGCCAAGGACCCCTTAGTTGAGAGAGGGATGAAGCCCCCCACAACCTTATCAATCGTCACTGTCAGTGTATTTTGGATTTGTCAATTAGTGTTTTCAGATATCTAACCACTTGAACCGTCAACCCTTAATAAACTTGACATTTCACTCTGTCTGCTCTTTTTCCATTCTACACCAAAGCTCTTCAACCCCCTGTTGAAGACCCCTACTCTAAGTGTTCCTGTTCGGACAGGATGTTAAATCGTATTTCTTTTCTCTCTCTGTCAAGTATACAAGTGTATACCTTTGTGCTCAATGTGAAGGGCATTGTCAAGTTTAAACTTGGAGTTCTAGGAATGTGTGAAAATGGTCAGTGGGTTCTGAACAATGACAATACTGCTGTATAGATTCAGGGTTTCGTTTTTTAGTTGAACTCAACAGTATTCACCTGACCTCATCCTGTGGTATAGATTCCTTTTCTGTTCTCCAAAAAAATTAAAATGGAGCGGAAAACAAAGGCCATTTGTTGATATTCAAACAACGCATACTAACACACACAGGTACTACGGTGACGAGTTGGACAACATCTGACCAAGCATCAGACGTTGGACGCAGACAGGCTCCTCTGACTCATGTCAGCAGACGTCGTAAATGTTGTCCAACTCACCGAAATATTGCAACCTGGGAGTGTCGATTCCAACCATCCACAACAATGTGACAGTGGAACTAAAAAAATAAAACACCACACAGAAGTCTTTAAACGTTTAAATTAGCCCTCGTCTGGTAAGAGTGTACATTTTACACTTTAGAGGGCATAAGGTTTATATACACTTAATTCATACTCCCCTCTGTAAAATATAAGCTTACAATTTAGGAGCAAGAGTTGGGGGGCGATGAGTCTATTTCACATCACTTCCTGTTTGGTGAGGATTTTGTCACTTCCTGTTTGGTGAGGAGGACTTCCAGGAGGCGGAGCTTGGCCTTAAGATGCTTGTATTCCTGGTATTCTGCCGCCATGGGAGAACGGTCTTCTTTCTGACAGATTCTGTGGGCAAACATGAAAGACACATTTAACATTGTACATTAATGTAATGCAGTGTGGAGTTTGTGGGCAAACATGAAAGACACATTTAACATTGTACATTAATGTAATGCAGTGTGGAGTTTGTGGTCATTAACCATTAAGACCTGAGGCTGATTCTACAAATGTCCTCTAAATCAAGTTAACCCAAAATGATATGTATTTGTCCATGGACCCACATCTCAAATGT